>NC_043991.1:9646998-9964498 GCF_902150065.1 Myripristis murdjan | reverse complement strand
ACTCTTTTTCCCCTCTATCCTCCCCTCCTCTCCCACAGTATGTACAGCTTTGCCAAAAATAGTTGAGTGAGGATTTATTCATGATGGGTTTTTGAGGTAGGCTCAAAGACCTCAACCTTGAAAGGCATTTTGTTATATCTCTTTTTAACAACCACAACCACTGAATATGGAAATGGGGTTTGCTTGGCCTAGGAATTATGAGAAGGTTTGTCAGCCTGGTCTGATGGAGATGGATCGCTTATCGCTCTCCTCAGTACCTCACAGCAGTAGCCGCAGCATTTAGGCCACTTCATCATCAGTGCTGGCTGCATTTCAGAATAAATCATTATGCACGGTGGATGGAAGGGGACCGACCTGGGTCAGCTAAGCTGAGATAATCTGCCTGTGTGTTTAGGCAGGGGAGAGAGTAGGCCCATGTCCAGAGGTCAGCCATGGGAGAGGTCAGGGACCCATGGCAGCTCCACCTGTGTGGGGTGCTACGTGTCAAAGGAACCTGAGAAGAGTGTGTCTCCACCCCGTGTGACCTTTGCACACTTTCCCCATCTGCCACACCCGCATATCAAACCTGCTCCTGCACACTCAGCGAGATGACAGTTTTGACCAGGGACCTGTGTGTGCCAGTGTGGCTATAGTGTCAGACTGATAAAGTGATGAGATGCACAGCTATCAGATGTCAGCGTGTGTCTTCTTATAGTCAGAAAAAAAAACTTTCATGTTGGAGCTTTTTTCCTAGTTGGTTTGGATTACGTTTTCACCATTTGCATGTGTGCTGCAGGCTCACATTTTCAGATTTTAATGGTTATTTGAGGTCAACAGAATTAAGCAACATATCCACGATGTTGCTGAACTCAAAGTGTGAGAAAAAAATACGAGATGACATGTATTTTAAAATAGGCATTTGGCATGACATGAAGAATCAGCTCACATTAAAACATTAACGTTAAAAATGAGTTAAATTCTGTTTTGAATTTTCTTTCTCACTTTTACGATTAGAATGTCTTGTCACTTTTTTTTTTTTTTTGTAAGTTTATATGATTACAGCCCGAGCCTCACATCTTTACATCAAAATGCAGAGTGTGTTTTATCCATGCAATTTGATCCTGATTCTGTTTTTCTTTAATGAAGTTGCCACATGCCGACAGTGAACATGTCATTGAGCCAGCATTCACAGATTTAGATTAACAGTGACATTTGACATTTTATTCCCCCGACGGACCAACATCGTATCAAATGGCAAAACAGAGGCACATAAATCGTGCGTTTCATGAA
Organism: Myripristis murdjan; assembly: GCF_902150065.1. Classification (NCBI taxonomy): domain Eukaryota; kingdom Metazoa; phylum Chordata; class Actinopteri; order Holocentriformes; family Holocentridae; genus Myripristis; species Myripristis murdjan. Next base: position 9,963,229 of record NC_043991.1, on the reverse strand, counting down.
CCTTTAGGCCCGTATCATTCAGTCCAACTGTTTTCTAATTATGACCGTGTTTCAGCAGCAGCTAATGGATTAGTTACATTTGCGGGCTCGTGCACTGTAAAGTCCTGATGCTAAAAATGTCAGTTGTTATCAGTTGTTGCAGTGTGATTGCTCAGAGCATTTCAATCTCTCCGAGGATGTGGATGCTATAGCGCAGTGACACGGGGCCTATAGTGTGACAATGACGGGAGACAAAGAGACAGCGCAGGTCTCACAGTGCCGTGGGTCTCCTTCAACCAGTTTCTCCTCTCCTCTCTTCTCCCATTCCTTTCCTCTCCTCTCCTCTCCTCTTCACCTCTCCATCTCTCTCTACCCCAGGCTCCTGACCTTAATAGTGCTCTCTTTCCTGTATGACTGGGAGATATATAATCCAATAATCGCAGCACCCTGCCTGTGGCTGGGACCACGGCGCAAACACATACACATTTACATACACAAAAACAGGCATGCACACATACATACACACACACAAACAAACAAACAAACAAAAAAAATACTATGCACAAGAATGTCTTATCAAACTGACGTGTGGGTTGTGTTTGAGTGCTTTTTAAGCACTGTGTGCATGTCATATGATGTTCAAGTGCTGCATGTGAGGAATGGGGTTGGTGGGGAGGAGGTGTTTTTTTGGGGAGGGTGGGATGGGGGGTTGCTGTTTACTATTCGTTGAGCTTTTGTGCATGAGCTTTTCAACTCATGCACGGAGCTGAACAGGATGTTGCTTTCGCCTCATATACTCAATCTTCCTCCCGAGGGAGACTATTTATACAACCTCTAGTCTCCGCTGCTCTACATTTGCCCCCTCTTGGTCAAGGAAACTCTTAACCTTACAAAGCCCTCTACCATCTCACCATCTCACCATTTTAAGGGCATCCATTTCTCAAAGCTTGTCAGACCCCTTTGGGGTGACCTGCACTTTGATAGCATCCTCATCCCCCAACTGCAGCTGGATCATGATTCTCCCCGTTTTTTTTCCTGATGTTGCATTTTTTTTTTTCATCTGAGTGTGGTCTAAATCAGTGGTCCTCAACTGGTCTACCTTCAGGGTTCACATTTGTCCTTGGTCATTATGTCACGGTCCACGTGCAGGCTACTGTAAGAGCCATTCAGTTTTATTTCGCAAAATGAGAAGTGCAGTGTTGCACAATGCTTTGAAGCGCTGCTGCTAAAGCACAAAATAAGAAAGAGAAAGTGCTCAAAACCCAATGAGACAAGGCACCACTGCGACAGAGATGAATTCAGGCCTCCAAAACCTTTTTAGACAACAATATTGCATAAATAGGCCTAATAATATCAACATCAGGACAGTAAAATATCTATTTATTTACCTTTTTTTGTGGAGATAGCCAGCTTCCTCTCCATTTTTAGGCCATTACACAAGATTGTTATTTTATTTTATTTTATTTTATTTTATTTTATTTTGACACAGTGATCTCACATGCCCTCTAGATCGTGATCCACCACTTGAGAACCACTGGTCTTATTCATTAACTGATTATGCTCCCATTTTAGAGGGATTTAGTTTCTCAAGTGCAGGAGTCCAGGAGCCCATTTCTGCAGAGTATTTGCGTGAGGCACAGTGGATCATCTCAGCAGATGCATGAGCCACCTCGTAATATCTCGGGCCGGTTTTCCAGAGCTGCATTAACGTCTCATCTCCACAAATGTCATTCACCCTTAGTTTAATGCTCTCCGTCTGAATGGGAATCCATCTCTAGAGGCAGAGAGAGAGAGAGAGAGGGACGGGGATGAGTAAAAGGAGAAGCGGAGAGGAGAAAAGAAAGATGGAAAGAAAGAGTGTGATGGGATACTTTTTGGGGGAAAAGGCATTATGTTTTTGTTTTTTTTTAGCAGTCTCTCTTTCTCTCTCTCTTTCTCTCTGACATACACACACACACACACACGTGTCTCAGATCCACCAAGCCCCACACGCTGAGATAAGGCTTCCAGTGGGCTTTTTGTGACACAAATGAATTCAAAATCAACAAAAGCTTCTGGTTGTTTCCTGAGGATTCTTCTGGTGGAGGTTGCATGTAGGTTGTCTCTGTTTTTTTTTTTTTTTTTTTTTTTTTTGCAGGAACATCAGCTTGTCACAAAAGAGCCTGGTCTGATATTTTGTCATAGCATAGATGTTTTTTTGCAAAAAAAAAAAAATGCTGAGTCCATTTGAAAAATGTTATCCCATGGCTCTATTTTTATTTATTTATTTATGTATTTACTTTTTTGACTGTCGTGATGTACTTCATTTTAATAAGGCTGATATTGTCTGTCTACACTGCTGACGTAGCACAGTCAGTAGTGGCTGTGAGCTTTTGGCATTGTGCTCGGAGACGCCACAAACAATGAAACAAACACGCACTGTTTTGCGGGGACGTGCTTTACCCAGTGAAAACGGACCAGCAGGCTTTTTGCAAAAAAAGGCGAAACCAAATATATCTTTATGCCGCGGCAATCATCAGACAGATTATTAAACCCTGCCTCGCCCAATTTCAACTAATCTGGTCTGAATTGGCCAGGTACTCTTGGGAATTGATTCGTAGGGCCTCCGAGCTGTCCTGTAAATTGCAATGCTAATGGCGGTGCTGAACTGGCTCCTGCCGCTGATAAAGGCAGATTTAATGGAGATATTTAACACAGAATCATTTATCAGGGCTTGGCAGGCAGGCAGGCAGGCAGTAACACCCCCCCCATCCCTGAAAACAACGCACACATACACACTTGCTCACGTGCAACCAGATGGGCAGCCTCCCTCTCTCCTCGAGGACTTGATCGGTGATGACACTGCTGTACCTGCTCACATCAGAACGACTGAAAACAGTTTGCTGAAGGATTAGAGAAGAAAGGTCAGGTTCATACCCCACCCGTCAAGAAATAAGGACGTGCATATTCATAATAGGGTGGATCATGGCTATTTCTATCCCTGCTGACCCGTAAAAACAGTGAGGAAGGCAGTGAGATTTAAAAATGCAAGAGACGTGAAGCTCGAAGCAAGTCATATATCATAGATAAGTCTATAAATGTGATGGTGGATGAACGTGGAGAGACATTGTTATGTGGGTGGCACATGACATTGGTGGGATTCACAATCTTCCCCACTGAGCTGTGCATTTGTACATTGCTGTTACACACAATTAAACATCTATTTCACTGGCTTGCCATCTTTTGTAATTATAATTAAACTATGCATGAACCGCTGTAGCGTGTGTGTGACTTTTTTTTAAGCGTTGTTTTCTTTGTAAGCATATTCAAAGCACACATTCAAAAATTTCTCACCAAAACACATGGTGTGTGTCCTTGAGGCCTAATAAACATGCTGGATGAATTTCTCCCTTATTTTGAAATAGTTTGAAAATTGCTTTGTTTATGTTGGCAAATAGGAATCTGGGGGCCCTGTGCTCATATGGTGTGTTGCAAGAACATATTAGGTAAACAAAACGGGGGACCTGGTTTTTTCTAGTGTGCGCTGTTGCACCACTGGTCTTCACAAGCTACTTTTGGTATGTTTAATGATAGCACTTCTCAGAAGACAGTTAACCCTCTGAAACCTCAACGCAGTGCTTGTTTCAGGTTTTAAATGATAATTCAGCAAGAGCATACATTGGGAATAAAAAAAAGGCTGAATTTGAAATCATATAAAGTGAAAGCCAAACTGACATTTTGCTCCGCTAAGCTCCTCAGGCAGGATGCTGCTCAGCTTTGGGCCGCAGACAGAAAAAGGGCCCAGCCGCCTTTGGTCTTCCGTCTAGACTTTGAAATGTCCAGGAGGATCCCGCCCGAGGATCCTGTCTGTGCTGTCCTCCTCATGACCTCACCTGACCAAAGGGGCCACGTTCTCTGTTGTTCATCTCATCTGTCTGTTAATAGTGCTCCCAGGGGACATGACTACTCTCTGTCTCTTTCATTTCCCTCCCTCTCACCGACCCCCTTCTTCTTTTTTTTTTTTTTTTTTTTCCACCTCCTCCCCCACTCGCTCTATTCCTGGAAGTGGTGATCTAATGAAGAGCTGTGGTCATCACGAATGCCCTCTCTCCCACCTCCAGTGTGTCTTCTGTTTGTGTGTTTATGTGTGTGTGTGTGTGGGTGTACAGATAGATATAGCTATAGATATAGATATAGATATAGATACATAGACAGGAAAAAAGGGGAGGGGGGTTGATTCTGCAATCCCGAAACCTTAGCTTCCCACAAAGTGCTGCTCCCACGGCTGCAGCAGTCACTTTTGCAGGCATGTGCTTTGATTGTGAACCCACAACAATACCGGAAAAAAAAAAAGATCCTGTACTAGCCTCATTAAAAGACAGAGCACATCTCCAACCTCACCCTCAGTTCATGTCGCTCCACTTTCCCTCAGAGAGTAAAAGAGCTAGGATACCAATAGCTGTCATATTTTTAGCACTTTCTCTCAAGAAGAACCGCTTTACGTATAGACACAAATATTCCTTTTTGCCTGTTGAGACGTTCAACAATGTAATCAAATGCTTAACAAAGCTAATGGGCATGGGCCATCTATCCGATAGCGTCTATCTGCCCTCCTCTGTGCATCCTTTGAAGCGAGGGGAGCTGGAGTTTCATTTGTGGAAGGGATTTTGGTGTCCTGCTGTCAAGGTAATGCCCTGTAATTGGCCTTCTAATTCTGTGGGATAATGAGGCTAGGAGCGGAGGCAAAGGCTATGCTGCTGTATTTACCTACAGTACCAGACAATTAGTACAAATAATGGTAATCACGAGCTGGCAGGTGGAACTTATAATGAGGCTGTAAAAGGATTTGTTCTCACTTTATGATTTCACAAGGCTGCTTGTTGTAGTAACTATTATTAGATAATTACACGCTTTTGATTTTTTTTTTTTTTTTTTTTTAATTCTATAAACCCCTCCTTTTAATATTGATGCATTTGTCTGACTCTGCTGCTAACAAATGCATGAAACAAAGACCCTTTTATCGCCCTTGCTGTCGCCGAATGAACTCGTCCGTTTGGCGCCAAAGGCCTGGAAATCATGACATATTTCGTTTTATGGGAAACCATGATTGGATTACTCAAATGCAAAATGGACAGCTGTGCAATATTTTGGCTCATTCAGCCGCCAGTCACATGATCACAGCAAAGTACATCAGCGATTACTAGGAAAACTCCAGGATGGGAGCATTTGGAGAACCAATCAGTGATCACAGTTATTTATCCATACAAAATAGTAAAACAGTATACTGTAAAACAATATATCAATTATTTATCAATAATTATAGAAGTAAAGAAAAAGATAGGCTATGTGTAGACACACTTGCTGTGCTCATTATTATGTTATGTTTTATGTTAAACTTGAACCTTTTGTTACTTTTAGTGACCCAGTAGTAATAGATAATAATAAACAAACAACAAAAGGCTAGTGATTTTGTGTATGTGCCCAAAATCCTTGAATCTGCACGGTGATTCTCCATGATGCTGGAAATAGGTGCCCTTCACACTGCCTGTTAGTCTTGGACAAACCAGGGAAGACAAACCTTGAGGGATTTCTGAAACCACCTACATTTAACGGCTGGAGGTCTCAGAGGTCATTCAGCGCTGTGGAAGGCCGGTGCTGATGAAAGTGAGGCCCCTTTCGGTGACACCGAGCCGTCAGATATGTCAGCTCACACCCGCCTCCCTAAATTGCCAGTTACAGATCCTAATTTAGCTGTCTTTAACATTGCCCACGATACATCAGCGGGGATTCCTCTGTTGCTCGCTGCTCTGAGAGACGTTGGGGCGGAGAGGTTAAGCGTGGAGGAGGCATCGCTGTGGCCCAGAACAGGGAGTCGAAATCCTTTTTTTCAGAAGAGGAGACAGCGCTGCAAAGTTGTGGTCTCGTTGGCAAAATTCCCACAGCAAAGCCTACACACGACGGGGCAGAGTGACAACCGCATAACTGGAGCTCTCCCCTCTGGTCAACATATGCGTCCCCTCATGAGACTCACCAAAGGGGAGTCACAATCGTGCACACATACAGCATAAAGTACACACACACGTGCACACACAAACACGTATTCATATGCCAGTGCAAGTGCAGAAAATGTGCTTGATCTCTTGCCCATGTTCTCTCTCTCTCTCTCTCTCTCTTGCTCTTGCCCTCGGTCTCTTTCCTTCTCCCACACACATGCACGCTCACACACACACACACAAACACACACATATACCAGATATCTGCAGCTGTGCATTTGCTGGATGCTGCCAGAGACCAAGAATCTGTCACAATCATACGACAAGTAAACTGATACCACTGAAAAAAAATTATGTTTTCAGCGAATTCATGTGTCTTTGAAAATGCTTACATTATCTTATCTAAATTGAGAGCCTTAATAAGTGCTTAAACATCGATTGTAGTTATTAGAGCTGTGCTGTGACAGGTTTATCATTTAATTTAGTTTCATTTGTATGCAAATGTAGCTTGAGCAGTATTAGCAGATTCTTTACATTTGGTCACATCTTTTCAAGGCAGAGTTGCAAAGTAAGACAAAATAAGTAAAATACTATGCATCGTGCTGTTGTGCCAATTTGTCCTTACTACAATATGGAAATTAGACTGGAAGTAGTGTTGCTTTATAATATTATCTTGTTGTAATTACAACACTTGCAGTTACATTTGGTCACATCAGCTTGACCCACATGCATGCCAGTTTTTCCTATGATAACTGCAGTAGAGTTTTAATACAGTGCATCTTTACAGATCCTTACACTTGACTTTTTGAAACCTGCATGTTCTCTCTCTCTCTCTCTCTCTCTCTCTCTCTCTCTCTCTCTCTCTCTCTCTCTCTCTCTCTCTCAGTTACCACTTCATCAGGTGTTAGTGTAATAAATTAGCTTTGAAACGCTTAACAAAATAACTTGTTTATTTTAGGGTTTCTGCAGGCCTAAATGCTTTTGGCATGTGAATTTGAAAGATACAGCTAACCTCTGAGATGATTATGCTCAGTGTTTTTTTTTTTTTTTTTTTTTTTTCTAATGTAATGAGCTTGGTTGCCCATTATATTTATTACCCAATAATTGTAGGGAAGTATTGTTTGATTCGATTTAGGGACCTGAAATCAGATCCACATAATTGTCAAGGCCATTGCATGAATCTCATTCAGAAAATTGTTTTACTACTACCATTTGTGCCGGTGGCTTGCAGAAGCCAAACATTTTTTTTTAATTGCTCCTCTTTTACAGCGACTGATTACTGGAAGAGAAAATGTTTTATGCAACTGGAGGCACAACAGTTGAAAAAGTTACTCCAAAACATATAAAAATATCAGCATCCTTTTTTTTCCATTTTCCAAGAGTGTCAGGGTGGCCCAGTGAGTAAGAAGACGCTCTTGTAACCAGGAAGTCCCGGGTTCAATCTCTCATGACCCAAAGTGTCCGCTTGGCAGAATTCCCTCGGCAAATTTCTGAATCTCTACACCAGTGGTTCTTAACCTGGGGGTTGGGACCTCCTAGGGGGTTTTCTTGTAAACCACTGAGTAGTTTCAAATGAATGGTGATGATTCAGCAAAATTAAACAACCTGAAAAAGGTTGTCAAACTTTAAGTGGACTGTTCATCGCTCTGCAAATGCAGAGTCACAAGCCAGAAATGTTGAGAAGCACCGCTCTGCACACCCCTCCAAGCAAAAAGAATGAGAAAAAAAAACTTTTTATGTTGGGGCGACCATGGCTGCAGTCTCTCTGTGATGTGAGGTTTACACCAGTGCAGCCCATCACATTGTTTCAGGCTTGGATGACTTTAGTTCCTCCGCTCTTCCTATCTCTTTTCATAGAAGCATTAGCATTTGCATGTTTTACTGTTGTGTTTATTAAATCCATCATTTAAATACTGATTGGATTAGACCGCCTGGGATCTCAGAGATTCTGCAGAGGTGGGGTATAGGTCTCCAGTCGGTGTGTTTGTGTGCGTGTGCATGTGCATGTGTATGTGTGCATGCGCATAAATTGGTTTACTATATATTCATTGCATATATGTCGGGGTGTGTGCGAGATTCAGAAGTGCTCCCCCTGGGTAAGGATGAATACAAATATCGCCGCTGTGTAGTAATCACCTCAGGCCTATACAACACAGCAGCAACATTTGTTTTCATTTATTTTATTGGCCCTGAGAAAGGAGGCCATTGTCAGCGCAGGACTATAAAGCGGAAATCAATGACAGCCTATAATTTCCAGCCCCAAGAAACAGGACCTTTAGGATCAATCTTTTTGTCACCACTAAGATCCGCTCCACCCTTTATTAGGGGAATTGACCATCGGCTAGGTGTTTGTGTATATCTCCTGTTTTCTACTCTCTATTCTTACCTCACACTCTGTATTCACAGCCGCATGTTTAAACTAGTATTGCCAGCGAGTCATTGGTAACATTCGCCAGCATTATTTTATTTGAATAAGTGCACAATAGCATTCAAATTTCTTTCACCTTCTTGGCACAATAAACAGGTCGTATACCATTTGGCCTGGGTAAATACTAAGTGGCTGGACAGTGCGTGTGGCAACTGTGTAACGCACACATAGTCTGTCTCGCGTTTAATCGCTGTTCCAAAATTGTAAGCTTTGCAAGTCGTAAAGTTACAAACCATCTTGTGTAACCGCAGGAACAAATTGAAACTCACATTTTAAGATAATTATACTTGTCTGCTTTAACTGTTGGCTGCCGCAACCAGCCTTGTTTCTAAAGTACCAAACGGTTGTGGTTATTTTTCAGCGCTTAAAGTTAACACCAACACTGGGCCACGCTGAGCCATTTTTGTGCCATCCATTTTGCCACAAGTAAAAATAGTACAGCATATGTATATATATTTGTATTTTTTTTTTTATTTAATTTTATTTTCAGAGCATATGGCTATGAAAATAAACAAATGACCTCTCCCTGTTATTGTTTATTGTTTATTGTAATATAAGCAGGAAAATCTCTCCCTTATTTATACTAAACATGATGTAAGATGAATATTAAAATGAATACAGTGGTGTTGCTCACAACTTTTTGTCCATCAGAGTGGACTCTTAAGGAGGTATTGACAGGTCTAGTGTTAAATTCCCTCCACCCACATCAGCATACTTAATGTGTGTGTTTTATAGCCTAGTTTTTCCCCCTGAATTCCCACGCATCCCCTGCAGCTGCGTTATCTGCCAGGTGTTGCTGTCTCTGCGAACACAGCGCTGCTGCCCTAGCCGGGCCTGATGGAAAACTGCGGCTGTGCCCCAGGTGTACCTGTCAGAAGGCTGCATCCCAACCTGGGCCGTGTCCTTGTCAGGGAGCAAGTGCAGAGTTCACCCACACGTAGTCTGCTGTCTCCAGGGCGCCACGCTAGCAGGGGGTGGTCCGTACAACCCGCCATGCCAGTGTCACCTCCATCACTGTGATGACCGTCTCTCCATCCTGCCTTTCCCCTGAGGGCCTCATGTGCCATGATCGTGCCAAGTCTAGTGACGGCTCTCTGTTGACAGCAGGTTTCCAGTGGCTGAGCTCGCACAAGAGTCAAAATGCTGTTTTCTTTTCAGGATGTCCCCGATCTAATGAGGGAGACAGTGGCACGACTACAGCTGGGTGACTCATGACGAGCCTTGGGCCTCATCAGCTCCACAAAGCCTAACTAGCTTCCCTTTGTAACACAGTGGGAATACATAAACCTGATGGTTATCTGCTGTGGCGCTGGCCTCTAATATATGCTAAAGAAGGCACGCAGTCCTTAAAGCCTGTGATGGCTGTTATTCTGGTCATATTTAGAGCCCGACCAACACCGGATTTTTGAGGCCAACACCAATAATAAGGAGTAAGAAAATTCCAGTGTTGATATATTGGCCAATATATACATAAACACACATTTTTTTTTTCTTGCAATGATTCATCAAATGTGGTTATCAAACACTTGTGACAAAGATATGCAGTGGAGACAGGATATCTTCCAGTTTAACAATAAACCTTATTGTCCAAAATGACATCAGTGCACTGACGTCAAATAAACTTCACTGGGAATTCAGTAATTATAAGCAACTATAATAAACTGATAAAATCAGCGAACTGATATATCTGTCAGGCTGTAGCTACATCATCATATTTCATAGGAGAGTGATTGTAGCATCTCTGACATTTTGGCCAGTGTTTCCAAACTTTTCATGTTTCGGACACCCCAGCTGACATTCATTAAGCCACAGACAGCCACAGCCCATTTGAGGTCATTGCGCCCCCGAAGACCCCAAAATGAAAACAGATTATGGTTTGTGTAAATAGAAAATTGCTTAGCCTAGATGTCATACTTGAACACTGACAAATCGATTCAAAGTGGCGACATTAAAAATAATCTGTTCACTTTTTTTTTTTTAGATTTTATTTCGTAACATGTTCTAGTTAATTCAATTATAGTGAAACAAGTCAACTGTGAGTTTTACATATTCCGCAATTGCTGGAAGACATCGCCGCAAAGTTGCTGTGTGGGTGGACTGTTAGTGGGCCAGTCATTTTGATTTTGTAGACGCTAAAAACACATCGTTCCCCAAAGGTTCATCAGATTTGACCCAGCAGAGTCCCAGACATTGAGCACGAAGCTTATTACCCTGTTGGCCTAGCAGTGGCGCTACAGTGAGCCAATCAGGTTTATATTGAAAATGCTGGACCCCAATGTCAAAATCCGTCTTTGCCTTCAAAACAGGCTCAGAAATTACGTGAGATGGACGGATGGAGCTCAAGCCATCTTCATTTGTGGGCAACATTTCAACTCTTCTTCATTTTCCTGAGGGAGTTTCGAAGCCTCCTCAAGGATCACCCCACACATCACTTTGAAAAGCGCTGACTTAGGCGACACCATATTGGCATGCAACTAATTCCTTGTCACAGGGTGTTGGTAACAGTAAAGGCATCTAAGTGAATAGCATGACACTGTGCTTAAAAGCTGACAAATGCACGGTGGGGGTGTTTTGTGTGTATGCGACGCTAGTAGCGAGCCTGTCACGGGGCACGCTAATAGAGTGGATGATGCCTGTAGCCCTACTGCGCTGTTGGCTTTACTCTTCACCGCCTCCCGCCCATGGATTGTCTGTCTGGTCATGTGTTGACTGAGGATTAACAGATAAATGACCATCTAAATGAGCTCTAATAGCGGAATAATGACTCTTACTTATTAGAGAAATACAGTAAATAGACAATGCAACGCTGCGTGTGTCTTTGTGCGTTTCAGCATGCAGCTCAAACACACAAACGCAAATAACACACACACACACCCACACCGCGCATTTTAATTGATTTACCAGAGCTGTTTGCTTTGTTGCATGCCTATTTAAGGGGGAGAGGAAGTTGCACATGTGGTGATGGTAATTGACTCAGTGTGTTCCAGTGACGGCTCGGATAATTATATAATAATAGTGCGTGATTGGTTGTATGATTGAGAGAAAAAAAAAAAAAAAAAAAGGAAAGAAAAGAAAAACAGATTAGATTTAGCCATAAAAATGTCACACATAAACACTAGTGGCCTCAGTCGATAGCATGTTGAGGGAGATGTTGATTGCACTGGGAGGGCTAAGCTGTTTTTACCATGAAGCTTTAGAGTCAGATTACTGGAGCAGCACAGCAGTGGGTCACAAACCCTGATATTTTACTAAAATATATGGCAGCAGACTTTTACTCAGACAGACTTAAGACTGATTTATTGTCTATTTCTGCGTCTGCTGCAGCCACGCAGCAAATGTCTGGGGTTCTCGGTTCAGCCGTGTGTCAGCGCACTGTCGCTGGGTTAATCCAGATGTTTTTTCAAGACTGGTTTTGTCTTGTTTCAGCAATCTATGGCTAGAGACAAATGGAAACTGCCTACATGTCCCAATTTTCTCCTTCCTCTCTCTCTTAATTATTCAGCCAACCTCTTTTTTTTTTTCCAGTCTTAATGCCCCTCCCATTCTTGATCACCGTCATCCGGTTTCGGCTAATTTGAAAACACGATTTCGCCTGTTTTCTAAATACAATTTGATTCGGTGGTGGAGGAGGGAGCGAGGGTAATGTGGTTGTGTGTATGCATGTGTTTTGAGGTGGGGTTGGGTTGTATGCCATTAACCATAAAGCTAACCAGCCATTACAAAGCAGCTTATGTCAGACTAAGAGGCCACACTGCTGGACTGGTGCAGCTTTTGCACAGCTGGAGATACAGGCTCCGCTCGTGTCGCCCTGATACTCAGAGGGATGTAAACAGCTGCCATGCAAAGACAATTTTTTTTTTTCCCCCCACAGTTGCCGCCCTCCCCAACCCCCACAGTGCTCTGCCTTTCTCAGATATTTCCTCCATCATCCCGCCCATCCAAACAGAAACCAGAAACACACACACACACACACTCTCTGTTCTGTTTCTCTCTCTCGCTCTTTCTCTCTCTCTCTGTCTCAATTACACTGAGCCTTGTCACAGATCAAGCCCTGCCAGTACCTTTTAATACTGTGTGTGTGTGTGTGTGTATGTGTGTGTGTGTGTGTGAGTGCATGTGAGTGTGCGTCTGTGAATGCTTACCACTCGGCCCCTTATGTGTAATTGAGAAGGTAGCTTAATTGGGCAAATTGTTCCCGGTCACTGACTCCTAAGGAGTTGTCAGGATAAGAGGTTTTGTGTTAGTGTGCATGTGTGTGCGTGTGTGTGTGAGTGTGTGTCCTGTTCTGTAAAGTGCGGTGTGTAGGAAAGTTTGAGTGAGGCCAAATTGTGCTTGGCTCTTTGTTATGATAGGCTGGGGGCTCGGATTCTCTTTTTGATCGCCTGAGACAGGCCACTGTGTCAAAAACAAAAACAAAATCCCTCCTTTGGCTGACACGTGGTCTGGTCCAGGGAAAATGCTGTTGCACATGCCTCAGGCACACACACACACACACACACACACACACCTGCAAGCCCGTCTGAAACAATCACAGCCCATGGGCGTATTTGTCATCTTTGTACTCACACACACAAACAGCTGTGGATTAAATAACGCTCATTTTGAAATCTATCCTTCTAGAGTCTCTTCCTCAAGAATATGTTTATGCTAAATAATGAGCATACCTGAAGGACACCGTCATTTTAAGCCCATTAATTAAAACATCCAGACACACTGTTAGACGATCGTGCTCCTCAGGTGTTAATCACCATGGCGACTGGAAGCGATTACAAGCGCCCAATCTGCAGCTGCTGCGATGACGATCTTCCAAAATAATTACTCCATTAATTACCAGGCTATGTTCATGTGTGATGGGGCTCTCTCTAAACTGCGGTAATTGAATGTACCGATAATGGATTTACAGTGCAGTTGCAACACGACGAACGCTGCCGCAGTGTTTCGACTCAGCCTGTCATGTTCGCCTAAATAATGTCAGCTCGGGCCAGACAGTCAGACCGTTTTATGGTTTGCCGAGGATAGATGAGAGAGACATCGAGAGAGCGAATATAAGCGAAAGAGAGAGAGAGAGAGAGTGAGAGAGCGAGCGAGCGAGAGGAGAAAAAGTAAAGTCTAACTAATGATGGAACATAAATCAGGCAACTACGTGTGATGACTCTTAGTTGGGAAACAAGGAAAAAAAAGAGATGAAACGAAGATGAAAGGACCGAGTCAGGGGAGCGCGGTTACATAAAGAGAATAAGATGATGAAGCTGCAGCTCGCTCGCGGAGTCCCATCCAAACCAAGCATTTTTGGATCTTTTGACGCGCAAATCCGTTTCAAATTTTAGTAGCCCATCGCCATGCTAGTCATGTCTCAATTTGCGTATGTGGCTGTCGGTGCTGCGAAAATATGGAGAGCTGATCATTTTGTAATATGAGCTGGCATGGACTAGACTGCACTGGTAATAGGGGTAGAAAACAAAGTTTTTTTTTGCCCTTGAAAAAGTTCCATTCCATTTCCATTTCCGAGTTTTTCTGACAGACCAATATTCAGTGACTCCTTTTCAAGCATATTTCATTTTTTTTTTTTTTTTTGCCGGTCAGATAAGGTCGGTCATACTCCCTCATCTTCTCGAGGATCAGTGACTTTTTTTGGCTTTACTGGCATCAGAGTTTTCGGTTAAACCCTCCATGTCGGAAGCGGCTTGTTAGCGAGCTGAAGATGCTCGAGGGGAACCCGGGAAAGGGGTGAAAAGGCGTCGCGGTCGCATCCACTTTGCAAATGAAAATGGAGAACAAAATGTGGACGATGCACTCATGCAGAGATAATAGTGAACCGTTTATTGTATGGGGGGGAATTTAACTCCAAGTGCAATGCCACCATTCATTTCGGACCTCCCGAAAAAAGTAGAAATGCATAAAAAAACTATCAACGAAGAGGCTTTCAACAGCTGGTTTCATTGGAGTCTGATATTCCGGTCGGTAGCTATCACACAGTCTGGTGTGAATGTGTGCTAGATGGCATCCTCGCTGTCATTAGTGCGTCGGGGCAGGTGCTAATGGAGTGGCCGGCGTGCGATGTCTCTGCAGGCTGTGTCTCCTAAAAGCTTTTCTGCGGAAGCTCCAGTGTTTTCCAACTTTTTCACTTGCACTTCCTAATTTGTCTCTCACCTCTCTCTCTCTCTCTTCCCCTTCTATTCTATTTCTACTTTAGTGAGTTTGTTTCCCTCTGTCACATTCTCTTAGCAATTTAACTTTCACGCTCGCCCATCTCTGTCTTTTTCTCGCACACACACACACCCTCTCTTTCTCTCTCTCTCTCTCTCTCTCTTTCTCTCTATTTCTCTCTTCCATCGGCTCATGGCTGTATCGATCGCCGAGAGTGTGTGAGATGCAGTGCAAGCTGTCTGCTGTCTCCACTCGCTCCCACACACATGAATGTTAATCAATGGGATGGGGTGGTGCAGGAAACACATCAAAACTCGCCGCGTCGTCCGCATTCAAGGAGTGCATCATCTTTGGTCGGTGCACACGTGCAGAGATTCACGCGCACACACACTCAGCGACTGAAAGGCTCGCATTAGTGTGATGTATTTGTTGGATTTAGTGGCAGACAGCAGCAGCAGTAAAGTGCCACGCCTACCTCGTGGGTTCTGTATGTGGCCCAAGAGTTTTGCTGAGCCAACATCCTTTCATCGAACACTCCAGGCAAATATATTCCTGTCTGTCATTATTAGACGGAGTGATCTCACCTGTTGTCAGTGGGATCGGAGAAGGGCTGAAACTGTGATCCCTGTGGATCATCTGCCTCAAATCTGAGTCTCACCGGCGTAGAGATGGAGTTGAACAGACTCAGCATGACGCTTTGTTTTGAGGCAGGTTACTGTATTTGCGGGTGGTTTCTTTCGCCAAAGCAGCTGTGATAAAGCCCATCTGCAATGTGGGAATGCCCCGTTTTGCTTGCCGTAGTGGCTTGAGTGAATGATGTCATAGGAAGTAGAGTGCTAGGAAGGGATTTTCCCAGTAGAGGTAGAAGAAGCTACAGTGTAAGGATGTGTGCACTGTTCACCTTTTCCTTCTTTTCTCTACATGCGTAACTGACTGAGACCACATACACTTAGACCTGTGCTGCTACATGCATAAACTACCTAGACAAAGGATTTCTGTACTAACATGGCTTTTAAAGAGCCTTATCTGTATCTGTTTTACCTGATTTTCTACCTGGAACACACTCCATGTCACCTTCACTTTCTTAAACCAAGACCTATGGCAGTAAGAAGCTCCAGACCACAGCAGCATATGTGCACATTTGTATGTACCTATGTATCTACCTTGCCTTAATGTTATCTTGCAGTTTGTTAACAGTAGTGCAGCACATTAGTATTAGATGACATCATAACTAATGATAAAGTTGCTTATTGTTACCTTACTGAGATTGGTGTCTTTTTTTGGAATGACAGATTCCCAGAAGTGCTGTCTAATTATCACCGTAATGATGTTTTTTGCTCAAAATCAAAATTCTTTGCATTTTTGTTCATGGTTATGTCCTGATGGAAATGTCAATAAAGCTGTTTAGTCGGTGCTCCAAAGATGGCTGCCAGTTGTCCTGTTAGAAACTATAGAATCCATCATACAATGCCGATTCCTCTCAAATCCATTTCTGTGCTCAGAGGCCCATATTATAGTGTTTCTTTTCCACCACTGTGCTCCATTTTCTTTCTCCCCGTCTGTCTGTCTGGTTCTTTGTTTCTTTGTCTCACTTTGTCACCCTCTGTTGCACCATCTCGCCTTTTTTTTTTTTTTTCTTTACTTCTCCTGTCTTTGCTCCCCTTTTCACCCCATCTCTTCGTCTCTTTCTGGTCAAAGGTTTGATGCATTATAGATCAGTGATAAAATCATGATTTCCCTTTCCCCACACAAGTCCAAGGCTCCCTCACTTCTTCTTTTTCTAAATATCAGCACGGAGAAGAACAGTTTTTTTTTTTTTTTTTCTCTAACCCACTCAAACGATCCTCCAGGGCACCTACCGACCAAACCTCTGCCAAAGATACTTGGAGCTTTGGGATGCTTCAGTCTCCCAGCTATGTCACTTTTAGCAGCTGCCACATTTATCTGAATCTGTCTTTCCCCCCCCACAGCCGAAGACAGCATTTTCAGCCGGTGTGAATTTATTGAAGAGGCACATCTTGGTTTGATCTTTAATCAAAGCAGAGGTGACAGCATGAATGTCATCACACAGCGGGAACAAAAGAGCCCCTGACTGCTGCAGTATGGTCTGGGCCATTAATGAATGCTAATATATCCAAATGTGGAGGACACAAAGTGAAACCAAAGAAATGAGTTGGAGCACTGTTTGATGCCGACACCTTTCAGCTTCATTACCCCGCGCTATTTCGACGCGCGCTCATCAGAAGTCAAATGGTGGATTGGTGTATATGTCTCCGGGCCATCATTACCATTACACAGTACAGGTTTTACAACGGTATTAAGAGATTACTGTGGGAGAATAGATTACGGTTTGCAGCTTCTCCCAGAGAATGGGTTATCCCATTATGAACCATCCTCCCATCCACTCAGTTCACATACGTGTCAGTGTGCCAGAAACTCCCCAAAACTCCTAAAATCAGTGCAGCCATTACAAAATCACAATCTCAGATTATCAAACCCTCCTCACGCTCTGATTTTTTGTGTGTCACTCCCTGTTTCCGTTTACATTTTCTCTCTCTAACCTTCTCACCGAGTCAGATTCTGTCCTGGGAATTGTGTTTAGCTGTGCTGTCAGAGGGGCGTACAGTAGGGAGGAGAGGGAGGAATTAATCATCTGATCATCCTGGATAACTGTCTCGAGACCGTGCAGTCCACATTCTCTGTGTGAGAAAGCAATCCGCTGTTTATTGAGTTTAAATGTATTTTACTGTAATGGGCCGAGAGTCTGGTGGTGACAGTGATGACATTTAATAAATCACGGTCGAAACCAAATGAAAGCTGCGCAGAGAGTGGAGATGACATCCAGATCCAGCTCATGCACTGAGGGCAAATAAATTTTTGTGATTCCTCAAGACGCTCTCGGAATATGAGATGGGGTTACAGTGTGGAAACCAGTCAAGAAAATTAGTGATTCCCCCCAAAAAAATATATTTAAAGGGATAGATAACCCATTTAAGGAAAAAAATAAATAAATTAGATACCCTCTAGGTGTTATGTACAGTCGGGCAATAATGATGCTATCTTTCTCTCGCCATCATTGGATTTGTTTGCCATTTGGATGGATTTTCTATGCATTTCTTACAACAGATGCGTTAAATATTAAGTGCAAAATACACAACTGCACTACACTGCACTGTGCAGCTTCCTCAGGTTTGACTACAAATTGCTATTTGACCCAGGTCTCATGATGACAATTCACCGTCTTATTCCACAGTGTGGTAATCACAGTTATTAAGACAGGAATGGACTTTAATGGGGGTTGTCAGTGAATCACAGGTGTAAAATAGACCCACTTAGGACACAGAGAGATACTGATGTGTGCTGCCGGATTCACATTACATATAATGTGACAGACAGTAATACCAAATGAGCCATTTCAGAGTCAAATGTAATGCAGCATAGAGGACAGACCATGACATCAACGAAACGCCGCATTGGGGCTAATGCAGCGTCACATCATCAGATCACTGACACAAACACATCAGAGGGACAGGATGAGTCATGAGACAGCCGAGGGTTACTGGACTGGAAGAAGGGAGAGACGCAACCACTGCAAATTTACTTTTTTTTTTTTTTTTTTTTTGGGTTAAATCTTTTATCCAGCTATCGTTATGAGAGATAGACAGATGTAATTATCTGAGTAAAAGTCCCAGCTTTACCCTGACGACAGCTCTGTTTGAACACTGCCTGGCACTCAAGCTCAGGCTGCATCCACACAAGCGTTTTTTTTTTTTTTTTTTTTCTGTTTTAGCCTCTTGGCCACACGAAAGTAGTCCTTTTTTATCATTAAAAAGAGAAATGTTGGAGACGCTGACCTAGCTGTGACCATCATCATGGTGGACGTTCTCTGTTATTTTCAGTCGGTCACTTGTATCTGCTGGTAAATTTCAACTCGAGCTTTCATCATTTTTAGGATGTTTTCAACCTTTGTAACTCAGTGATTTGAATAAACTGTTCCTGTCCCCGCTTGGATTCTTTGCACATGTCACTTGTGTATTTTTGCATTCTCGTGTACAAACACATTTTTTAAACAGAAAAAATCAATTTGCCTTTGCAATAAAAAAAAAAAAAAAAAAAATCAGTATTCATGTAAACAGGGCCTCATTTTTATCATTGATCAACTTTCATTGCGTCGAAGGCAGAGGAAGAAGATAAAAGCATGCAAAGCAGCAAGAGAGAGGAAGTAAGGGACCGCGCCTTCCAATATTTCACACACTTGACAAGAATGTTGCGGCAAGACAGTGGAAATGGGGGATAAAACTGTTTTACACACATTTGTTCCTTCAGGGTTGGATTTACTGTTCCGGTGGCACCACGCCAGTTTGCTGCAGAGCGATGCCATTGCTGCCCCGCTGCCTACTTGATGTAAGTTGGTGCAGAGTGGCAGCGAGCAACATGCTCTGGAATAACAAAATCAATCAGCACCTGCTATGATTATTTTTCCCTTTTCCTGCCTTTATTCTCCCTTTTTCTTCTTTGTTTGAGGTCCACTCTGTGGTCCTCCATTGAAGTCCTCCGTGTTTGAAGTGAAATCTTTTCCTCTGTGTGTGAGCCAGTGTTCTGGAGCCAGGCGGCCCTGAGTGGCTGGCCTCACGACGGCTGTGTTTTTAACGACCTCCTTTCACAGTAGCTAATTGAGCCCTGCAGTATTATGGCCAGATCTGCAGACCAAAATAACGTCAAGATAAGGCCTGACAGAAGGAGCGGAATGGGAGGACTCCAGGAATTAATTTAGGAAAACACACTCCCCCTCTTGCACATAGAGCGGTTGTTTCCTTACGTTTATTGTTCTTTTGGTTGAATAGGATTGAAGGGCAGATTTGCTTGGAAAAGCATGAGTCCGTATTACATGAGAACAGAGTCACAGAGTAGTAATTCATATCTATTTTGGCTTTTCAATTAAAAAAAAAAAAATGCTTGTCATCCTCATTTTACACAGCAGAACTGTGTCATGGCATCATGAAATCACAATCGCTATCGTCACAATATGATTCTACTGACATACAATAATTGATCATATTAAATAATAAGCCAGTCCTAG
The DNA here is from genome assembly GCF_902150065.1 of Myripristis murdjan. Lineage (NCBI taxonomy): Eukaryota > Metazoa > Chordata > Actinopteri > Holocentriformes > Holocentridae > Myripristis > Myripristis murdjan. Next base: position 9,943,623 of record NC_043991.1, on the reverse strand, counting down.
TTGATATGCACCAACCTCTTCAACTCTGCTGGTCCCATCGATGGTTTTGTCTTTACAAATGCATACTGTGTGGCCAAGTTGTGTTCAAACAGGCGTTTTATTTGATTAATTTAGTTATTTCTTTCCATTCTAGTGGAAACCCGAAGGTTTTTTAAAGAAACCACTTATGTCCTGCTGAGTTAAAAGGAAATGTGTTAAAAAAGGATGGACAAGACATCTAGATGTAGTTTTCCCCCATTATTTTAAGCCATAAAACAATGACATCTTGGGCTTAGATATTTCTCTCAGTATTAGCCTGATGGAGCTTCAATGAAACACTACAGCCAGCTGATACAGAATATATATGAGAGACTGTTGTACAGTATAGAAAAATCGTTAATTTAACTTTGAATAGAATAGAATAGAATTATCTTTATTGTCATTATACCCCAGTACAATGAAATTTTGCATGGTTTCTCCCAGTGTAGATAAAAAGAAACAGATGAATAGAAGCAGTACTAGAAAACAGCAGTAATAGGAGCGTTATGAATACTGGTCATATGAGCAAAAGGCTGCTGCTTTATTGATAGAAGACAGACTAACTGAGAGAGGTAAGAGGTAGAAAGAAGGAGAGAGAGCTGAGTCACTGTGTCCATACACAAAGGGGAAATCTACGGGGCAATCAGAGTTCAAGGGGTTAAGTAATGAGTGATGGGAATTATTTAAGTGGAGTGGTGGCACACAGAAGTCTAGTGAGAATAGAGATACAGCAGGTAAACACTTAACAGCCACCACTGAGCTGTAGAGAAAAGAGCTGTGACCTGTCAAGGTGGCATATCCAATATAGACTCCTGTCAGCCTGAAAGTCCCAGAGTCCCTCCTGGCTGCTCCTCCCCCCCGGGGAATAGCTGGGCTTCAGCGGTCACGCTAAAACTCCCCAGAGACTGCCACATCCAAAATGCTTGACTGCCGTCTCTACTTTTCACCGTGAGACCCACAGTGTCCTAAAGGCGCTTTCTCTGCTTTTAGCCGCAAACTTTCCGTTAAGATTATTTACTCTCTGTGTCAATAAGTATTTTAGCTAAATGCCTTGCCAATACTCAATTTTTTTTTTTTCTCTATTTCTCTCTCTCTCTCTCTTTTATTTATGTCCTCTGGTGCTTCATTTCAAAACACCGTGCTGTTTCAAAGAAGTATGTTTCACAAAAAGGATGTCCGCAGAACAAGAATGTGCGTCAAAAGACGTTTTCATAAACCGAGGTAAAAAATGACAAAGAAGCGTTTTCACCTCTTGCAAAACCATTCAAGGTTTTTTTTTTTTTTTTTTTTTTTTTTTTTTTTCCATATCCCCATGGAGCTGCAGCATTTGAAGGTGTGTCCATTGTGTGTGTGTGTGTGTGAGTGTGTGTGTGTGTGTGTAATAAGACATACAAAATGTACAAATATTCACTTCACAGAGAAATGTAAAAAGTCAGGGCTTACCATGAAGGTTTTTACTTTACAGTGTTTTGTGCAAAAATGTGCATATCTGAAAGACGGAATGAGAAAGAAAGAAAGTGATAAAGTCAGAAAGGTGGAGACAAAGAGAGAGGGAAGAGAGAGAGGGAGGTTTTAGAGCGAAGAAGTAGATTAAGAGCGGTTGTCAGAATGAATAATTTCCCTTATGAGATCCATCCTGTAACACCTTGTGGAATAGAGACTTTATTGCATAGTGGGTTATCATTACACACACACACACTATAGATAGCCCTGGAATCCCTTATAGACCTCGATAGCCTAGTTTCACTTCCGCAGCAAATGTGACGGCGAAGTTGAGCGGGTTCTCTCTGTTCCCAGATGGTTTGACCTCTGCCCGCTTTGTTTATGGTCAGGTAGGACATTTCTGACTTTCTGATTGGATTATATATAGGTTTTTCTCCGTTTGAATGTGACCTTGGAGGATGGCAGCCTTGTTGTGATGAGCTCCAAAGGCAGGGCTGCATTATACATTAGGCCACTGACGCTAAGGGTACAAAAATATAAATATATATATATAGTTTGTCGATTTATCTTTCCACGGCTGTATTCGCTGTTAATCCTGACCACTCTCCCCCTCTTAGAGCTGATGCCTATGCCCTGTCCTTGAACATGTATGTGTAAAATGTAATGTGTGTGTGTGTGTGTGTGTGTGTGTGCGCCTTTGCAGGATTCCAGCAGAATAGGAATCCAAGTGCTCCCCCAGTGGGGCAGGAGTAATTCTGTCTATAGCTCCAGTTAGTCTCTTTTCTTTCCACCACTTAACGATTGATTCCTCCACACACACACACACACACACACACACACACACACACCCTACTCCCTGACAACCCCAACACCATCCCAAATGACTGACTGACTGACTGTCAGCATGAGAGGAAGACACAGAGACAGGAGGAAGTGTGAGAGAGAGAGAGAGAGGGGGGGGGACTCACAAGAGAGATGGGAGACAAAGCGAGAGATAACACAACGAGAGACGGTGGAAGAAAGCGAGACAGAGAGCGAAGGAAACAGCTAAACAAAGAGACCGAGACAGAGGAAAAGAGATGGAGTGAGAGAGAGAGAGAAACAGAGAGAGAGAGGGAGGAGCACGGTGGAGTGTTATCAGAAACGGTGCAGACTATTGGATCAATAGTTCAGCTCTATTCCTATTGTTATCACTTCCATACACAGAGGCCGGATGCTGCAAGTGCACCAAACTGCCAGAAGACACACAGAAACATCCAGAACCTAACCACCAGACACTAAACCCCGGGATCTCTTTCTCCTAAAGCCTCACACACACATCCTTGTATGCCTCCGACCCCCTCCTCTCACCACCACCACCACCACCACCACCATTCATCCTCCCCATCCATCCTTCCATACCTTAACGAGGAAGCTCATTATAGCCAAACAAGCCCTTGCTCCTCTGAATAAACAACTACAGCTGCACCGCTGCTCAGCTCGCTATAGAGCTGCCGGCTGAATATCTTATTGATCCTGCGAGTCCAGCTGTTGATCTATCTTGTGTACTTGTGTCATTAATATAGTGTTTGCAGAACAAGGCCGTGTGCCCTTGGGAGTTCATCAGGTTGCAGTAATTGTTAAGTGGCAGCTCTGCGGGGCTGATCGTTGCTTGCGGGTCATGCAGCTGTGTTTAAATTCAAACTAAATGTATGATCCCCGCTGAGGAATGAGACACACACCTGATCAAGGCGCACCGCTCCCGGCTGCTCCCGTCTTTGCTCGCCCCTCTTGTGAAAATGCGCAGATGAAAGTGTGTCTGTGTGCGCGAACAAAGCTGGAACTACACTGGCTGGGCCTCATTTGCAAGGAAGCTTCCTGGTTGGGTCGCGCTTTCAGAAAACGTTTCTGCTTAGGACTGTCTCATCACAGTAGGAAATGTAGCAAGCCTAGTTAGGTTACGTGAGTCTGCAAAATTTTAAGGGAACATGAAGTCATTCCTTCACTGCAGTGATGGACTAAAGTTACTGCATTGTCCATTCTGCAGAGTAGAAAGCCTTGAAGAAGGTTCCACATTAAGCAGGTAGTATACCTCAAAAGACAAAATGATGAAAGAACACTGTGATGGAAATGTCCTGAAACACCATGCGTTTATTATACGTAAGAACTGTATTTCTTTTTTATGCCGCTCCATGCTGGTAGGGCGACCTAATGGTCACAAGTTGCCTGTTGAGAGCCTGATGCCAGAAAAACAACAGCGCAACATGGAACAGTGATGGTGGTGGTGAAAGAAGCATACATCCGACGAGTTGGCAGTGCCTATAGAGCGATGAAAAGAAGGAATTTGGACTTCTTCCAAGCAGCTGAGGGACATGTCCCTTGGCAAAACGGTGTAGTAGAGCGAGGTTTCAATGTCACCGTCCTAGGGCTGTGCCATATCTCGGCTAACAAGTGTGAATGTCCACGCTGGTGGTCCAGTGAAACGCACGCACTTGTCTGTGCATGCTTCATGACCACGACCACATGACATGAGAAATTAGAACCGTCAACAAGGAGAAACTTTGAATTTTCCTCCATGGGTTATACAGAGGAAGAGAACATCATTATCCTGACCTGACAACATAAACATCATGTCAAAATTTTATAGATGATAGTCTCACGCCCAGCGTCTCATGGACTTAATAGCCCTGAAAATGATCCATCCACAGATGAGGTAAACTCCACAAAAACTATAAGAAAAAAAGGTAGAGTTTTGTTTGCTTTCTCTTAATGCTGACTAGAAAAAGGCCTCCCAAACTGGAGGCTGAAACACCGTGTCATCAGTGTCACTTCAGTGTAACCTGGCCAATCAAAACTGATCATAACAAAGCAGCAACATCTAAAGTGGCAGTGCAAGTTGAAATGCAGGAGATGCCTGTTACCTAGAAACCAGTCAGATCTATACGCTGTGCCCATTGAAATTGTAAGTGCAGTGTTACACTTTGCCACCGGTGCTTTCAAAATTGCAATGTGATCACCGCTTAAAGCCAGAAACACACCGGCAGTGGAATACTGATGGTTTTCATTGTTTTAATAGGCTACTTCCTCAAGTAAACTGCTCCTTTTAATTGGGTTATGCGTGAAGTTAAGTCACAGGTTTAGTAGGATACACAAGATTAAAAGGCTGCACGACCTACAGTGTTGATATAATGTGATGTATGGCACATTTTCTAGTGCTTGGTCGTGGGTTGGCGGAAAAAAATAGACTCAAGGCAGGAAAAAAAAGCTTCACATGTGTGAACCGCTGCAGGTTTTAGGATGTCTGAACAAGCAAATCCATTAACGTGGGAGCTGAAACGAAAGCCATCTGCCCTGCTTGAGCTCCGCTTGCTGTCTTAAATGATCCTTGATTGAAACCGGTGACACTGTCATGTGACATTTCTTTGTTTGATTGCATAAATTCATATAGCCTTTTTGACAAAATCGCTTCCTAATAAGAAACGTTCATAACCAGGCACTGAGACTGATTTTACTGATGAGCTCCTTGTGCCAGTCAGTCGAATCACCTGTTGTAGTGTTGGGTTGGAGTGAAAAATCTGCATATTCTCAGCCCTGCATGCCACATGGTTCTCCTTCTGTTGTTGATCCTCTGTCCTCCCACTTCCTCTTGCTTTTCTCTTCATCGCATTTGCCCAAGCATCCCTCCCCCCTTCTTCTCTCAAACATATTAATAGTTTTCTCCCCGGTCTTTGTAAGTAAGAACATGCGAGAACCCACTGGCATCTTGCTTTGAAGATAGCTCTACTTTTTTTGTGTGTGTTAGTTTGTTTGCAAGCAAACATAATATGGCTGTGTATCTCCCAAATCTGACACCAAGCCGAGCTTTGATCAGCCATCTCCAGCGATAACAAGACTGCAGATAAAATCAAGTAAGCTGCATTCAGCACAGATTCTGCCTGCTGTGTACAGTGCACGTTTGAGTTCAGTTACTTTCATGCAATTGACCCGTGTGCCTCAGTTTTGCTTCTTTTGCTCTGTTAAAGCTCTTGTCCAAGCTTGACATGAATAACCATATTTATACTAAATGTGCATATGGCTCATACTCCAGATTCGCTGACTTCGTTTGCCCAGCAGTCTGTCAGTGCCCACGCAGGCCGACTTTGGGAACAGTCGTTACCAGAGGGTCAGTGTTTCTGCATGGGTCAGTGCCCATGTGAGCCTCTTGCCTGCCCCCCACCCTCCCTCCTGCAACAGTCACAGGGCATTGAGTCCATCCCTGTGGCCTACCGTCAGCAGTTACACCCCGTGACCCTCACCTCTCAACAGAGTTCAGGACACGCAGTACATCTTTCCGACCCCGTGTAACACCTTATGTGTGACATTTAATGCACCGATTTAAGTGCATACTCTGGTCAAGGCGTTCTTTTATACTTCATGTAGAGGGTACGTGGCGATCTCGGCTGTGTTATGCTCAAAGCAAATACAGTTAAAATATAGAAATACCAACTGTCAACTTGTGATTACTGGAAGTTAATTTACTTTTTGATCCATGCTGATGCAATGTTTTTGTATTGTGGTTGAGCATACAAATCAAATTAGTTTGTCAGCTAGATGTTCAGTTTGTCTCTAGTCGCCAAGGTAACTGCAGTTTGGTTTAAAAAAAAAAAAAAAAAAAAAAAAAAAACTGCAGTTGAGGTGTTAGTCATTATTCATTAGCCGGCATTTTTTAATGTGCTGGCTGTACCTCTCTATCTGTTTGTGACATTAGCCATTGTGGTGGAATTAGATGATTAGATTTTGATATTGAATTTGTAATATATAATTGGATGATAATTACAAACACAGAAAACTGCTGATATCCATGGCTCCCAGTGCACCAAGAAGATTCCTGTAGACTAAGGTACTGGGCAAAAGGGGATGGTCCTCCTCAGTAGGAAGATGATGTTGATTGGCTGTAAAACAAAAGGAATAAGCCAATGAGTGTTCCAGTAGTAGGCGCCTCCATCACCTGTCCTTGAATGTAGATCTAACGGTTGTCACACCCTCCTAAAAATAATAAGACCGCTCCGTTGCACTGTTTAGTTTCTGCAGCGTTTGACAGTCAGGCAGGTCATTTTAACATCTGGATATGGATGGGCGAACATTGCCATAATGTTGCGTGCATGTGTCTGCATGTGTTTGTGTATGTGCACCTCTTCAGAAAAAACAATGGGTGCATGACGCCAGTGGTTTCAGAACTATTTTGCCACACAGTGCACATGTCAGCTGCCCAGTCCGCCTCAATATGGTGATAGATGGTAACCAGTGTTTTTGACAACCAAAACATCTTAAAGCAGCAGCTCAAGTCACTCTCAAGCTGGTTTGTTTACAGATGAGTGAGACGTTCTGTGAAATCCTGTTATTGCCATTTGACTGAAAAACACCTAGATGATCTACAAAGCCTACAGTGATGTCCTCTCAGCACGCATGAATATGAAGCTTTCTGCTGATGTTGTTATCACCAGTGGTCTGTTTCATACTTGCTTTAGTGAACAGCCTTTTTTTCAAGCTGCGATGCACATCTTTCACTTCCTGTGGGCGATCTAATACGGCAGCTGACCCACTTCCGGTGGCTTCAGCTGTAACGGGTGGTCTATTGTTACGCTATCAGCCAGAGTTTATTATAGATCAGCGGTACATACTGTGTTCTGCAGCCTGTGAATCTTGCACTCATTTCTTAGTTTTCAACTTTTCTGTTTTCCACTCTCTCCAGATATGATGATCCAGTCAAGGATCTTTCTGAAAATTCAGAAGAAATAGTACAAAATGCGTGGGGCTTCATTCAGAAAAAATACTCCAACTTCATCATAGGTTATATGTTATATAATTTCAAAAATAATACAAAATTATATATGTTTTTGCTTAAGACAGTTACTAGGAAACTCTTGGTCAGCAACAAGTAAATAAAGTTTTCCAATAATAACATTTTTTTTTTTTTTTTTTTTTAACGTGACAGTGTTCTCCTTTTCCATTGGATAACATGAGCGCAAGCAAATTAATTATGAAATACTATTAAAATAATTGCTAAAGCGTGTCTGTATGTTTCTGCAGTCACTTTTCTGAGCTCATGCTCTTTATGTATGGGCTGTTCGGACCGAGGTGTGTCAAAGCAGAGGTCTAGCCGGCTAATGAAGTTTCCCCCTCTAATATAATTAATTACAGCACTTATCTAACCAGACAAAACCCAGTTCGATGGATTAAATTAGGATGCAGCGTCTTGCCCCTGGATGGCGGACAGGGAAATGGATCATGATTATCTTGCAGCTACAACAACAGATACAAACACAGGCCCATCGCCTCATATCTGATCAATTAGCTGGACCACTCTCTCCTCTGCGCTGCTCAATATCATGATGGGAGCACCCTCCATGTTGCAATGGATGTCTTAGCTCTATTAAAGGAGCCACATCTTGTAAGATTTCAGAAGGTGTGGGGATCGGTTGCCCAGCCGTAGTCTACGCTGAACGCAAGGAAATTGTCAGATGTGGATAACATATGGAAGGATCCATTGTTTGAATCCTTCAGGGCTTACAAACCTCATCGCATTATCTTATAATAGTCTAACAATCCTATTTGACTCACTATAACAGACATCTATAAATCTCTATAACTCTCACATGATTATCTGTAAATCTGATAGACTCCATTAAAGAATTTCCCCACTGAATTCCTACAAGACTTCGCAGCTGAAAGCTTACACGCCCCTTGACAGATTGCTGGTTGACACCACGCCGCAAAAAGTCTCAGTAACACTCAGTAGCTCTGTCATGACAGCTTATGAAGTGCAAGATTTGGGGGTTTAATAGCACCGGCGGTATATGGCCCACCATCCGACACCACCTTGCATCGCTGAGGCAGTAAACCAGAGCCTCTCCGCGAAAATGCAATCCCATCCTTTTCTCCTCCCTCAGGGAAGAAGCATAGACATCTTTATCTCCCACTGGCCGACATTCTCCATATTCCATCGCTAAATTACTTCCTCTGCCTGTGTGATGGAGAAGTAAAAGAAAACGATAAGTCTGAAGGCGTGAATATGGAATTTATATATAAATGGCAGTTTCTTATGCGAGCCGTAGGTTCTGACAGAGTGGGGAAATGACTCTTCAGAGCCCTCTGAGAGCTGATAGGAGGAGATGGATCTGCACAGAAGTTGAATAAGAGAGCGAGGCTAGCACACACCTCCTTTTTTCATCATCTGTTATCCTGCCGTACAGCTCGATATAGCTTTTGAGTATTTGGTTCCATATCCGTATTAGTAAATGAGAAGCATATACTGACAGAGAGGCAGTGGCTGGTTTGAAAACACAAAACAAACAAGGAAATAATCCCAGCGGGGTGTCATACGGTGAGGCAGTGAGAGCTGGACGGCAGTGGATGCACTGTGTAAGAGGTGCCCAGTGCAAAAAACGCTCATCTAAATAAGTCGCTTAAAAATATTGCATTTGTTTGCCGGCGTAAGAGAGAGAGAGAAGTGACCCAACATGCAAGGACAGAGCAGACAGAGGAGACAGTTTCATAATGCCTCTGGATTCAAGACAAATTTTGGATCGTGTTGAATCAGAAATAAGGTCAACAATCTCATTTTGTGCTAACGTGCAAAATCCAATTATCTAACTATCTATCCATCCCTTCATTTTATATGTATACACACACATGCATGCACACACATGCAGAGAAATATACAAGTGCACAGTCTCTTGTGACAGAAGCCCACCACAATGCCTTGAAGTTGATGCATCCAGTATAATTAGATTAATAAAGCACGGCTTGTGGCGTCCCGTTTCTCAGTTATGTTTTCTACTTTTTATCACAGACTGAGTTTTGTTTCAAGGTTTGTTGCATCTTTGGGATACTGCCGCTCCTTTTAAGTCGCTCAGCCATGTGTATTTACAGGCTGCACTTTCTGAATCAGAATCAAAATGCTTTATTGATCCCCGAGGGGAAACTGGGTCAGTCGCAGTCGCTCAAACATATACGTAAGTGAACTAATCAGAAATAGAAAGCGAAAATGATATAAACGCATAAAAATCCTTCTCTGTTTATAGATGCACGCCTGAAAGGCATCTGTGTGCCGCTAATCGCATCACAGCCTGGTTTGTTTGCACACGAGCTCTTGTGTTCTTTTTGGTGTGTTTCATATGGAATGATTTGAGCTAATCAACTTGACGTCACACAAACAAAAATCCAGGCTAACTTCCGGGTACAAACTCTTTGCCGACACGTCAGATTAAGTGTACTAATTTATGTGACTGAGCTAACGTGTAAACAAGCCAGTCAAATAAGTGGAATGTGAACACGATGTCTCAGTGTGAAGCGTATTGTCAAACTCTGTTGTTTTACCCAGCAAATGGTACAGTAAGAACTACCAACACTGAAACTGGCACCGGCACACGCAATGCAGTGCAAGTATGAATTTCTTCAAAGCCAGCTTATCCTCTGAAGCAGTGTTTTTGTGTGGGTGAGCATGTAAGAAAGTGGATCCAACTTTACACTGAATCTATTTATGATGTTTTTTTTTTTTTTATTTCTGTTGGGTTTTGCTGTTATGTTTCTTCAGTTTTTTTCCCCTACATGATTCAACAGGCTTTTTGTTTAGTTTTTTTTTTTTTTTTTTTTTTTTTTGGTGAGCCTTCGGAGCGAAGATGACTTTGTTCACAAACATTTTTGATTTCGCCTGTGTGAGTCACAGACGCCGTTTCTAATCCGGCAGGAAATTAAATCGTCGTCTTGTTTGTTTGTTGTTTTTATGTCCCGGCAAGGGCTCGGCTCACATGTGGCCACACAGCATGTGGTAAAACTGTTGCATCACTTTCAAGACACAGGAGTATTAACCTGCTTGCCCCAGGTGCTGCATCATTTCTGGGGATTTTTTATGTCTTCAGGTTGTTACCACATAATGTTATGCTGTAAGCCCACATTCACACACGTACGCACACACACACACACACACATACACAAATACTCACACACACACACACCTAAGGGCACAGTAATTGTACCATGTGAAGGCATTAAAGCAGAAATCCACATAAAAGGTTTTAATGTCATTAACAAAAGCTATTCACAGTGTGTCCTGCCTTTCTTGGTGTGTTTGGTTGCTCGGTGATGTAGTCTTTCTCCGGCTTTGATGTCAGTCCCGCAGAATCAAAGACTTAGAGCTGCTTTCAAAACTCACCATTTTGCACAACAATCATACAAGGCGAAATACATTCCTAGAAAAGGCAAAGATAGCAATTTCTCCATCGACGTTAGTCTCAATAGACCAGGTGTCTCTTGCTGTTGCTATGCAGTTGCTATCACTGCTGCTTTCTCCACCTACATGTGTAACCACAGATGAATGGATAAAGTACCCGACCATTATCTGGGGGTAGTTCACAGTCACTCCGGGAAATGTTAGAAATCACAAACTGAAGATGGAGCAAACAAGGCAGATTCAGGGAAAATGGGCAAACCAAAACTAAATTTCATAACTCCTCGAATGAATTGAACATCTCCGTTCGATGATAATAGATTCCTTTAAGATTGCAGTCATGCGCTTATTCTCTCAAGTCAATACTATCTAAATATGCAGAACACCTATCACTTTAATGTATTCTGAAGAGTTAAGATTGCAGTCACATATGCTGTAAACCTGTGCAAACTGCAGGTCACCACCGTCCTGCCGACACACACACGCAGATGTGGCATGTTGCGAGCTGCAGTCCCTCCCGACCACAAACACACACACACACACACACACACACACACAGCCAAGCTCACCTCAGCATGGGCACCAGCACAGTAGGATGGACACACACGGAAGCTGGGGTGTGCAAACATTCGGACCCCTGCGCACACACCTGCAGATACCTACACAAATCTGCATATATCTGCAGCTCAGCTACTGCCTTACTCAGCCCTCAGCTCCTCTCTAACCTTTTTTTTTTTTTTTTTTCACTCATCCTGCCTTGACCCATCTTAAAATGGCAGTGGAATGAAAACCAGATCAATCTTACATGATGATATGTAACCGCTGTGGAATGCAAAGCTGCGAGCAAAACGTCCTCGCTTGCTGTGCCATGATGTCTGTTTGTTTCGTGATAGATACAGTAAGAGGAGCAGGCTCAGATCGAATCTCACCCAAGATAAAGACAAAAAAAAAAAAAAAAAAAAAAATGTAGTAGATGCAAAAGTAGATCCAAAGGCACTGACACTCCACCCAGGAAGGCATGTAGCCAAAACATACGATGTGTATTAGCGCTATGACACTCCATGTCAGACAAGGCCGCTTGTAAATGGTACTTATTTAATTAATTCATTCTTAATTAAATACTAGCTTTGCAAACAATTTTGAGTGTCGTCGGGCTGACTGAGCCTGTGCACGTCAGCGTGGTCACAGTTTGACCCGTACAAACACGGCAACTCTCAATTTCGTTTCTGTCATACTTTCTGTCAGAGCGTTCAGAGGAGTCGCCGGCCTGAATTTCAGCAAGCCACTCACACACAAGAGGTCAGCCGGCGTCGAGCCATCTGTCATCACTTGCTTGGAGAGCGCAGACAGAAAAGAACACGAGAGTGACATCCCTCATAGTCAGCCAGACTTGTCATGTTCCTGGTGAAGGTCAGCGCCTGGAAACATAGAGTCTCATTTCTATAGGCCGAAGCCACTCCCACTCCTCACCGCTCAACCAACATGACCCCGCCGCCACTGCTGATGCATGAACTATTTGGTAATGTGTGTGTTTGTGTGTTTGTGTGAAGGGGTTCTTTAGGGACAAGACATCCGGGGAACATGCCGCTTGGCTTCATTCGAGCAGTTTAACTCCTTGGAGGCTCACATGTGACACTCCATTCCTCTGGCAGATGGCTCGGTGCTTATGGATGAACACAACAGGGCTGCAGCTAATGAATATATAGGCAAACCTCCTGACCGCTCTCCATACTGTATCCACTGATGAACCCACACCAAGAGATGCGATCCCTCCCTTCATTTTCCTTTAATTACACTCAAATTCATCCTCCGGAGACCTGCTTCAGGTTCATTCCGCAGATATGTGTACGCATTTCTATGCAGCTCCTCAGCATGTGAGAGTCAATCTGAGATGATGTTTGATAATACTCTGATTAATATTGCATGGTTCATCTCACTTGACTATTAATGTATTCCTGCTCGCTTGTATAGTATCTCTGTGGTCCATCTCTCAGGCGGTTCTGCTTGTTATGCTGGTCCTGCGTGTGTTTGTATGTGTGTGTGTGTGTGTGTGTGTGTGTGTGTGTGTGTGTGTGTGGGGCTCCTAGCCCACACACAGACAGCAGATAAGAACTCAATCTCAGGCCTTGTGTGAGTGGCAGTGAGGAGACAGGAGAGGGATGAGAGAGAGAGATGAGCCACCCTTCCTTCCTTATCAGACATAACAGAGAAAGAGCTGGTCAGATAAACGACGCACACAGTACAGTAGCCGCCGATAAAATTACCTACAGCCTTATGGATCCAAAATTATTCTAGTTTCTAGTTTTACTATTCCAAGTGCAACTACCACACCTTTCACTGGAACATCTGGACACATGCAGTATTCGGCTCTGACTGCCTGTTGGTGTTACGGTAAACAACAGTGTGTACATGACAGAACAGTTCCAGTTCAAATCCTAAAAAGCAGGAAGAACCACGCCTTATAGTGACGCAAATCTGTAAATTAACTTAAAAATTGAAATAGCGATACTTTGTACAAGTGTGTTGATAATGTATCACAATATGAAGTATTGTCATATATTGATATTTTGATATTTTGTCCCACCTATAGTTTTTATGGAAATATTAAAACAGTTTCTTACCAATTTAACTGGAAAGGGCAACTTAAAAACACCTACCAGTTCTATCACCTACTGGGGATCTATTACCTACTCTCATCTCATCTGGAATGGGATTGGGGAGAAATTACAGAGATTTTAATCCTGTCCAAATAGGTACATGAAATTGCAGGTGTCTTATGTTAGTAATTATAACGCAGACATCATTTGGTGAAAAATAGATATACTAATTGGATTTTTTTTTTTTCCATTTTGTGTAGTTATGCATTTCTTATTGTAGAATTGTTTAGACATCTAGAGCTATTACCAAGCTATGGCAAGGACCCACTGGCAAAACTATCAGGAAAATTAAAATGTATAATATTACCTGCATACAATTTAATTTCTGATACAGTCCACCGTGATGCAATCTGGCAGTCTGGTTATTCTGTTACTTTGTGCCAATAAGCAAAATTGCTTGTCCCAGTGTAAATTAAAAAGTATAATCATTTTCATTTTCAACCATCATCGGTCATTAATTCAAGTTGTGCAGTTATTTGTAATTGCGTTAATGATGTTCATATTCTCATAATCTGAATTCTGTTTGAACTTGAATTGGACAAATCTGATTTTTATGGCAGTTTTATAATCATGTCACATAAAGTCCTATGCATGTGTAACCCGCCTAGCCTGTGTTATCACGCCAGTTAAAAGCAATTTCTACTCTCTTAAAAAAAAAAAAAAAATCATTGAGTTGGAAACGGTTGTCTCCTAATTATTCTCTTCCTGCTGGAAGTGATAGGCGCAGTGCTACTCCATATTTCTTGGATGTGCAGCCAGCAGTCTGCTCGAGAACACATCAGTCCGGGGGGAAATGTTCCTGCTTGACACCCCCTGTGGACTCGCCGGGGATGAGAGGAGGAAGAACAGAGGCAACTGAGACTGACAAACAAACAGAGATGGACACAGGCCAGACGCTCCTCTCGGCTGTTTGGGTGCCCTGCCACTCAGGCAGATGTCATAGACCGCCGACCCACGCGTTGGGATTGAATCACCAAGTTGTGGGGGGGAAACTTCTCTTATTGTTATATAACATAATAGATATATTTGATTCAAAGTCAGCGCTGTATTGTCAGCCTGACAAGTCAGAGTGGGTGAATGGAACAGCATTGTGCCTCGAAAAGTGTCGAAAGTCGAATTTCAGGTTATTTTCTGTTTAAGAAGTTCAATACCATCATAATGAATTCAATATTTTTCACCCCCCGATCTGAAATCTATTTTTTTTTCTTTCCTTTTTTGAGTAATATGCTTTGTTTGAACTCCAGCTGCTCCCATGCCTCTCCAATGAGATGCTGTTCTCGCTCCCTGCATAGAGGACACCAGTCTGAGTAATGGTTTAGATAGTTCTGGATATATTGCCTCTGGAATATGATTTCCTTTTCCAGTGTGCAAAACTACGCAGCCGAGATTGCAATGCAGAGGTCATCTGGCTCAGTCCATCGTCTGTTCTCTGCCTCTTCCTGTCTACCAGAGTGGATGGCATTATTATTTTTCTGGCCCAGTCTGTCCTGTCTGTTTAGCTTTAAGTACTTAGCAGCAATCTGGGGAAACACAGAGTGAGGAAAGATACTTGGCTTGTGCTGCAACTCACAGTTGAGACTCAGAATCGCTTCAATCAGTGCAAAGCATGTGCAAGAGTTTGTCTTTGTTACATTGTTGGAGAGAGAGATTGAAAACTTGAAACTTTCACAGTGCATACTGACACATACAGTACCTCACATGCAGAGTGTGTATTTACCATCTTAATAGCTGTTTGCATGATATGATTTCCTGTTACTTATATGACAAAAAATGGTCTAAAGTGAGTGGGCTAATGGTGTGTTCAGATCAAATATGAAGGGAATTTTTTCTTCACGGGCAGATACAGTCACAATTTTTGTTGAAAAATTTTAACACAAATGACACGAAAATATAAAATTTGTGGAAAAATCAAGGAAATTCGTCTCTCAGCTTTCATCTTCTTTTTGTTTTAATTGGTAGACCTTTTGTTTGTAATATGGGCCACAGAAAATTTTCATGCAAATGCAACAAACCAGTCAGATCAATGGAAAGCAAAGGCCTCTCTCCTTCCACTGCCACACGACAAATCATGTACGCATGAGAATAAAATCTGTCACAGACTATTTTCTCTCGCTCCAATCCTCGCTCGTGTCCTCCCTCCTTTTTCCTCGGCACTGTTTGATCACTTTGATTTGTTCAAACAGAATAGGGCTCTCCCCTGTTTTCCGGGAAAGCTCTCCACTCCGCAGGTGGTGTTATCTCAGTGTACTTTTCATTTATTTTTAATGGCAGCTCCTCCAGGCAGTGGGCACACAAGCTCTTGTCCTCTTGCACACTGGCGTCTCGTTGCACTCTCTTGCTCTGGGGGCTCACTGATGGTGAGGGTAAACGGCTGAAAGTGGAGGTCGGCCTCGACTTCGGCGTGACTCTCTAACTACAAATGCTGCCACCTCGGCTGTAAGGGCAAGATGCATTATGAATAAGAGTTTTATGTCCACGGTGCCCACAGCAGCAGGGCTCTTCACTGAACCAAGTGCCTAATGGACATTAATGTCCCTCAGTGATGCTCGGAGAGAACTAGCATCCCAGCTAGAAGGAATATGGCAGATGGTTGCAGCTGTTTTAGAGCCAACGGATGCTGTTCAGGGAGTTCTGCCACCATCATATCTTCTGCAAACTGACAAAAATCCGGCTGCATTCTATTTTTTCCTTGTTGAAAGTGTGTCCGTGTTTTTAAGATGTTTAAAAATCACGGTGCCAGGGAGAACACAATATGATAACACTTAATATCAGATTGGCCTGACACACAGCTTAAATTGTTAGACAGGGATTCTGCACAAAACAGGCAATGTATCTGTCAGTGTGTCCTTTATGGTTGAGTGCCACTCTGAATCCATGCCTGACTGCCTCATCGGTGCCTTTGCAAGCCCTGTGTATCAGATGGATATCACGTTAACAAATGACTAATTAGTCTGTGTAGTTTATTGCAATTCAGGCAGGCTCAAACACATTTCTCTACAAGCATATTTAAAGTGCTTTCATG
Organism: Myripristis murdjan; assembly: GCF_902150065.1. NCBI lineage: Eukaryota > Metazoa > Chordata > Actinopteri > Holocentriformes > Holocentridae > Myripristis > Myripristis murdjan. The sequence goes on along the minus strand of NC_043991.1, from coordinate 9,927,296 downwards.
CCTGACAAATTTAGTTTGACTGAATCAAACTCTGGTAGATTTGTCTCCTAAGTTTGGTTCGTTTGGGCAGGTCTGCACACGTTATTCAAACTCAGACCCAGACCAAATCAGCCGAGAAAAGTGAAAGTGAAAAAGTGTTTTGGTATGGCGCCAGTCGCACTCAGGTGCAGTTTAGCTAAGGTGCGAAATCCAACACAAATAAGGAAGTGTGCATAATTTTACAAATTTTCTTTGGCATAACTACATTCATGATATTGTTCTGGGATTTTTTCCGATGATAAAACATAGTCTTATTGTCTCAATAAATCTGATTTTTATTAGAAATAGGTCTAACCTAACTTTATGTTCAGTTTAATAAGAACAACTTCAACTGGCTGAAAAGAATGTTGTAAATAATGTGCTCTTTCCACATATCTCAAATGTGTGGAAACTGCACATAATTTGATTGCTGAATCTGCATGCTTCTCCTTGCAGTCCTTAATAAATTGTGTGTTTATTCCACTTTTTTTTCCAGATGACTCTAAATGACCTTCAGTTTTGCAATTCCAATTGCTAAAGCTTTAAAAAAAATGTAGCTGGTGATTCATATTTCTTTTGTAACAAGTCCCACTTTGTATCTTTTTTGGCATATTTCTATTCACAGATCTCTGGTTCATTTCCATTTGGTGGTCTGTGAAAATAATTCATACCTAAACAAAATTGCTATAATGTACAAAATTGAGGGATTTTTTTTGTATGAAATCACAAACCAGGTCTGAAATCGCCCTTATTTTCCTTTGTTGTGCAGCCCTTGTCTGTGACATTGACAGGCACAGTGGACAGAGAGCTGCCTTTGTCAACACAGGAGGGATTCCCAATGGAAACGCTGGCTTGTACAGCTGCCTACAGCCACATACACACAAACGTACCTCCCTTGCTCTCTCTTTGCCAGCATTGGGTCATTGGCATGTGTGAGTGTGTGTGTGTGTGTGAGTTTGTGTATGTGTGAAGCTCGCAGTCACAGGCATGGGGGACAGAGGTAGAGCCATGGGAAGCTGGAACTGAGACAGTTTGTGTAGCTGTGCCGCCCTGTCCACAGCCTGCTGCTGCCTGATCGCCTGCCTGGGTCAGAATGAGCCTTTTCCTCAGGAAGAGCCCCGGCTTTATGAGCACACTGCTGAGTGCATGGACCTGCCAATTAGACTCACGCTCTCCAGCCTCTCCACTCCACAGCTCCACTGTTATTACACCCTTAGGATCCACAGCAAGTCCTCGTCCATTCACAGGCACCTGCTTTTACTCCAGCTGCATTTCATCCCAATGGGTTTCACACTAGAGGGTTAGAAAGGGATGATAGGCAATATGAGAGGATTCTGTTCCTCTGTGTGTGCATGGTGAGGGGGTGCACTACCAGTGTATGCATATCAGACCCGCGTCCTGCAGTGTTTTTCAAATGCACTTGGGGCAAATTGGGGCTGGACAGGTGGAGGTTGAACATCTACAGTTTCACTTAAAATGGACAAAATGTTACCATGCATTTATAACTGAAATCAGTAGAACGACACATTTAAACCCACTGGCTTTTGTCTGTGGTGGCTCTTTAAGAAAGGACTGAGGCTGGAAAAAAGGAGGGTCTGCAGTGGTAATAATGGCATGGAAATACCCTAATAACTCGGGATTTCCCTACGATAGATCTTGAATTCTTAAATCTACGAGGAACAAAATGTACAAAATGTCTATACTTCACATTTCTGCTAATCTTTTCCCAAAGCAAGGAGTCATATTTTAGAACTCTGATACCATTTTTTCCCACATTTTATCCAGCCATTGTTTATCCATCACAGTAATGAAGTTGTCCACAGGAGTTTTCCTAAAGGCAGCAGCACTGTTGTGTTTGGTGTTGAATAAAATGCAGGTAAAGAGTTGAGTGAATTGCCCCCTTTTTTTTTTTTTTTTTCTTTACTAAACCTTGCCCCATCAGTCTACACCTCACTGTGTGTGTGTGTGCTTCCCAGTGTGGGCGAGTGTTTTGGTGACTTGAAACTGGAGTGAAATGGTCTCTCCGCCAGAAAATAGTCCCCGGGGAAACATTTGCTTTACATGGCCATTTTTCAGTTCTGTGGTTTATGAAAAGCGACGACTTTGTTAGCCACAGAAGCAGAACATTATAAGGTGGGTGTTTCAACCAAAACTTCAAATTTGACAATGAAAGGATTTTGATTATATGTTGCGAAATCTTGAGTACACCCGCATGATTTGCAAAATAGTTTGTTGCAATTTAAAATGTGGGTAAAGTGTAGTGAAAGGACAGAACATTCAAAATCATTGGTATGGTCCTTTGAATCATACATTTCAAATATGTTGTGGGCATAAATATGATCTCTGTTGTCAGCAAACATGGATGTGGCGATATAGGTTTTGAGAAGAAGAAGAAGAAGAAGAAGAAGCAAATGCAAGAAAAAGGAAAATAGCAATTCAGTATACTGTTTAAGTATTCTTTCTTTCTTTTCTATTTTCAGTGAAGCATTTAGGGAATATTGTGCAGTTCTCCCACTGCTCATCGACTCCTGGCAGTCAGGTCTCGTTCCTGTCCATACGGACGCGGTCCAGCTCATTTGCATAGCAACTAGCGTCAATTTTGGTCGTTGCGACCTGCTTCAAGCAGGACTCGATGCTGCTAATTGTCACTCTCATTAATAAGTGTACTGAGTGTGAACTTGACTGGATTAAGCACTAAAATGAGGAGCAGCAACCGTATTTCGCTCCAATATGTATGGGGCCTGCGAGAAAATGGCATGGAGGATATTAAACAAATAAATAAATAGCTTCTGTGATTGTCAGCTTACCCAGTACTGGTATGAATTTCCCTGCCACAGCAAGCCACACCCATCCAGTATTCCAGTATTATTTGCAAATACTATTTAGCAAAGGTTTCTTTCATTCAGCAAGGCTTTTGGGGTTTAATAATTCAGCATACAGTATAATCCTTTTGTTAATATGAAGATTTTTCACTAAAGCATGCCGGGCGTCAGGCACGCTAAAGCTCTCACCAAGCACTCAACAACTGCTCTCTTGGGTTTCAGACAAGTTTTTTTTTTTTTTTTTTTTTTTTTATTAGTTAATGCCCAACAGTTTCTAGAATCGGACCCTTTAAATAATTTATAATTCTCTAGAAGCTGTTGGGCAGAGTCACGCTTCACAACAGTCCTAAAGCTGATAATTGTTGGGTTTTTTTGTACTCTATCAAAGTTATCCATATGAGCTTTTAATAGGAGCACTTGGGTGTATTATCTGAACAAAGCCGCTGTGCTATGCTCTCTTATTAAAGTGGCTTATGGCTTGAAGAAATTGAACAGTGGGAGAAATGGCCTCATGAATGAATTAGTCGTCTGCAACAGATTACTGCTGCAATAAAATAGCGTGTTTCCCATCTCGACCTCGGCAACCATGCCAAAGTCCTCTTATCACCTTCAGAGGCACGAGGCCGTATCCTGGATGGGGATTAAATCTGCTGTGTTTCACTTAATCCCTCTCAGGCATATTGTAGAGAGGAAGAAGGTGGGGTGTGTGACATTGCAACCTTACTAAATTGCCATGGTGTGTTACCATTTTTTTTTTTGCCCGGCCTATACTTGACCTACAGCATGTCTTAAAAGTTTGTTACGACAAGCTTTCTAGTTTGTCACCCATTAGCCATAAACCCCACCGCACTGCCCTTTCAGGCTTCAGCCTTTGAGCCTCATCATTTTTGCAATACTTTCAGTTCACTAGTTTTATGCATTTAGCTAAAATCCACTTTTATGCAGCAAGCAAACTGATAATGCGCTTAGAAGGTTAAAAGTATAAAAGCAATGCCAAATTTGTGAGATGGAGATATAAGTAGGAGAGGCAGAAGTTAAGTGGAAGACTGGAGAGGGACTTATATCAAAAGGCAAGCAGTTGAGTGCATCATTTTTATTTTTGATTATTTTATTATTTTTTTTGTGATTGATGCCTGCTCATTTTGGTTTAAATGGTTTTTTGCTCTCAGTAACTATGGTAACACAGCTGAGAGAAATAATAGGCAGCAGTCAAACTGCAATGTAGAATTCAAGCAAAAGCCCTGATGTTTCCTTTGGCTAAATTCAACTCTCTGTCTCTGTACCGTCATTACCATGCATGTATCAGTGTTGGGATGGTTAGAACTGGTGTTAATCAGTGTTAATTACTGTTTCCTAATTGCTCTGAACTGAAATTCTGAGTGCTTCTGGACAAATGGAGCTGTTCTCATTTTTAGACTGTATAATTGAGTGTAATGCATTCATACACTTCCCACATCGCCTCGCATAATTATGTCTTATAGCAGGAATGTGGTGATTGACGTCTGTTTACACTTTCAGTCATTTTTCCTCACTAAAGCGGTTTTAAATACCGATTATTGTGGAGCAGACACTTGTAATTTATGTAAAAAAAAAAAAAGACGTTTTGTGCAAGTTGGCAACAAAAGCGCTCTCATGCAACACCTGCAACTCTGACATGGTGTTAATTGGAAGCAGTGCAGTGTGCCTGACTGTTTCTGTCAACTTTCAGCTGCTGGATTCCTCAAAACTGCCAACTTTTCTTCAACCACTCAAGGTAGCATGTCTCGTCAAAATAAAAGCCCAATAATGTGAATTTAAGGAAAGGAAATATAGAAATATTGCCCAGCAACACATACTGAGTTAATTAAAATCAATTTAACGTCTCTTAATTTCTGTCCATATATACTAGTGAAGCTACAGTCATTGTTTGCCTGTATTACTCTACTATAATCACTAGTACTGTATTATAATTGCTTAAACATGTTACATGTTCAATCTCAAAGTTCGGTGAAATGTATAGAGCAGGATTTTTTTTTTTTTTTTTTTTTTTTTTTGTTTGGTCTAAGGTCATCTTCGTGAAAGAGCATTCTAGTCTGGTATGCAGTTACCGATGTGGTGCAACTTTGAAGTTTCATGTAACAGCTTTTCACCTTTTTTTTTTTTTTTTTTTTGAACATGAATAAGAATGACTCAGAATCAGAATGACTTCGCCTTGACTTATACCTCTACCAAAGTGTATTCTCTCCACCTCTTTGCAACTGAGATTTGTAGTAGGCTGATGTTAACAAGATGAGCAGATAGGTTAGCAATTCAAAATAGGTTCTTTAATATTTTTCTATAGAGAGCGAACACCTTAGCCCATGCTTCGTATAAGCTCGACAAGAAAAAAAAAACAAACATCTGAGACCATGTGTATTAAACATCGCAATGCTTTGTAATGCGTGATCACACATTATACAGGACCCCATCCTCACAGTCACACTCAATTACATCAGTGGAGTAGAATGTCAATAGGAATACTGATGAGCTTTTGTGTCAGTAAGCAGTATTGATAATGGTGTTAGTAGTGATAAAATACTAATAATACTCAACCCTAACTATGACTGCGCCTGTGAGAGGTTGAGCTGCGTGTTTCTCGTACTACACTCAGAATAAAGCGATCCGTCGTTTCCCTTTACGAGTTGTTTCCAAAGGCCCCGCCGCTATGAAGTACCGCCAGCTTTCAACTGTCTCCTATTAAAGCATAAACTCTCAAACATGTGTGTGGGCCCTGCCTGCAGCAGCAAGTGGCTGTGTACTGTATGTTTCTCCGAGGAGCAGAAATGTCACCAAGCAAGAAAACAACAATCATCCCCCTCATGTTCTCTGTTGTTTTTCCAATACTCGGTGAGGTCCAGAAGGCAATGAATAAACAATAGCGAAGTGAGTATTAAAAGCACAGCCTGGTGCCTAAACAAGAAGTGCGGTGTGCATCCACATAAATGGCTCCTGGGGCCGGCGTGTACATCCTGCTCGGTGCCTATTTGACAAATCCCATTTCCTGGACTGGGTGGGTGCTGCCTGATCAGGATGCACCATCTTCCATTATCAGAAGTGTATTAAAAAAAAAAAAAAAAAAAAGAAAGAAAGAAAAGAAAGAAAGAAAGAGCAAGCCCACCAATCGCTTTTATCTTTCCCAGTGGGGAGAAGGAAAGAGAGAGAGAGAAAGTGGTAGAGGGAGAGAAGGACAGAGGAAATAGGATGAGAAAAAAGTAATTGAAGCGGCTTGTAGCCCAGCGATCTGGAAACTTTATATTATTGCTTTTATGTTCCCCTCCATCTGCCGTTTCTCCTATGGCATTTCCGCTATTTTCCAATGCCCCTCACCACACCACCCTCCAGCCCCTATCCACCTCCGCCCACCCTCCTCCCAGGTACATTTAGGCTAATGTGCCATTTAATGGATTAAGAGACAAAAAAAAAAAAAATCATGCTTTGTCATCATGTCCTTGGCTGTAGCAGCTAAGTCATTCAGATGCTTTCAGTGCTCTGGCTGTGTCAGTGCAGCTGCAGTGTGTCACAACCTGGAGCCAAATCGCCTGGACAGTCCAGATATTAAAGGAACAGTGCACCCAAAATGCAAAAAAAAAAAAAAAAAAAAAAGTAGGCTGTGATTGGTGAGATTTCAAGTCTGTCACAACCCCTCCCGTGTCTTCCAGTACCCCAAGACTCTCCAGAAGAAAAAACTCTTTCCAAAAATAATGACACAGATACCCCTTATAATCCACAGCACTCTGGGGCAAAACACTTTGTCTTGACACAGTTGTGTTACCTCACATTTTGCCTTTCCTCAGAGGGACTGCAAGTTCTTGCTGTTGTTTTGTTCTGTGGTGATCATTGGGTCCTTCTTCTGGGACAATAGCAGGCAAAAATGCATTATCCTAATGGCTGTTCTCTGCCCTTCTCCTCTATTTCTACTACCACAGAGAATGGCAGTTCAAAAAAAAAATCCCTCATCCCACTAATGTATTGCCTGTAACAACAGGTAGGTGTATTTCAAAAGGCTAAATCAATTGGCAGGGAGCCTGATGAGTTTGTACCAAACGGATGGAGAGATGGAGTTGGTAGGGTAGGACGCAGGAGGACTTTTATAATTCAGGGCGTGATTGGAGAAGAGGGAAAGCCACTGCACTGTGCACGGCGCCCACAGGTTACATAATCCACTGTAATGTGATCAGGAACACTCAGACTGCAGGAAAAACAGGGGAGATAGCAATCGCCCAAATGTGATTACACATATGAGTTTTGTGTCCACAAACCTGACATGCAGAAAAAAAAGGCCTGAAGAAGCAGCATATTCTGAGAGTAAGGCCTAATTTAAAAAGAAATGAATCTACAGGACGATCTGACAAACTACTTTGGCTGAGGTTTAGAGTGTGGACACCCCTACCATGGGTCGGGCTGGGTTTGGACAAAAAGTAAGAAATTATGTTCGAGTTTGGGTCAGGTTCAATCACATCGGTGTTATGTTGGTGAAAAATGATGCACCTACTGTCTGTTCTGGGCTACTTCCTATGTAGTGCTGGAGTTTACGTGACGACGCTGAAGGCAACACACACGCTATTTCAGGCGGAAAATGTAACCTACCGATGGAGGACAAGCAAAATCCCAGGCTCGGGTCAAGTTCGGACACAAAAAGAGGAATGCCTGTCTGGTTCGGGTCTGGCTTGGTTACCATGCTCTCAGGCCTGGGTCGGGTTTGGACAAACACATGTGGCTTGATCCACTCTGTACTGAGGTTACAAGGCCTCCACAGTGTTGTGCTTGGTCTTTAGGTTTGATCTACTGCTTCAAGACTGGCTTTATGTGTTCGTTCTTTCGTTCTTTTACACCACATTCTCACTTAGACGTACAGATTAGAGGTCAGCTACCTATCGCTCATTACTGATGAGACTGTCCTCCAGCAAAAAATGACCCCAGAGGTTATTTGTACAGCAGCATAGTATGACCTATAGTTTCCTTTTAAAGTTAAACTACCTATAATGGTCAATCAGCAGGCCTTTCACGCCTTTCAGCCAACCAGAGTTCAAATCCAAGCTAGAGCATTCATTTTTAGATAACTAATATTAGTGAATGTTCGGTAATATAACTATGTGGTCATATGGATTGGAGGACTTGTTGAAACATGACGGAGAGCACAGATTTAGAGGACTGACTGGTTTGTGAACGCTACACTCTACTACACGTTCCTGTCACACACAGTACACAAGCTACCTCCTTTCATGCCTCTTGCATTATTAATTTCAACATGACAGGCCATGCCACAGCCTTGACCTCTGGCCTCCTCCGTGTTGGCCGGAGGGCTCATGGGAAATGTAGCCACTGCGTTTGACAGCCGTTGTGATTGAAAGTCTTTGGAGAATTGTCCAGATGAGAGCCGAGGAGTGAAACTGGTTTACGCCAAGGTGGTCCTCCAGCTCGAGTTCGGCGTGATGGTAAACTTTTAAAATGCTCTGCCATGGGTTTTGCGAGAAAGGAGTAAAGTAGGCGCCTGGGAGAAATCGAATCTGAGGTGGGATCTGTAGATGGGTTACAACATAATTAGGCATTTCTCAGTTGAGAAGCTTAAATTGGGCATGAGTCAGATTGGATTGACTATCGCTTAAAAAATTACTGTGGGAAAAAAGTGCATTGAAGCTGACCAGCCTGAGAGCGTGTCTCCCCCACACTGTGCTCTTGCATATAATTTAATTTCTCTATGCGATTAACATTTCAGTGTCACCACCTTCGTCCTTGTATTAGCAGCAACAGTGAAGAATTGCATCAACTGTGATTAATTTTTAACTCAGTATTAGTGTTTTTTTTTTTGTGTGTGTGTGTGTGTATCTCGATTTGGGTGTGGGCTCAAATTTTCAAGCTCTACTGGGAACCGTTTACCTCCTTGACCTCGTCATGATCTCCTGTGGTTTCCTCCGTCCCCTCTGATTCCGCTCTTGTTTTAGCAGTGGTTTTTAGGAGCGCTGGGGCAGTGTGCCCGGTCTGGTTTGCGCCGGGCTAATGGTGGTTGTGGTTGCCAGTCTCTCCGTTGGTCTCATCTCTGCAGGCATGTCAGTGCCACTATGGCCAGATTACATCATCTTGAGTGTTTTAACACACACCACGGCCACATTGATATTCATATTGTGGGGAGCAGAGACACATACCGTATTTGGACAGACACATATCCCGGTGGTGAAAGTCTGAGTGGCACCAAAAAACTATTTATTGTAATTGTAATTTTAATAAACAATTAGTTAAAAATGGAAAACACATATTGCCCACAGCCTCAAAGATTTGCTCACTTTTCTCATTAAATTATTGTTCACATTATTCATTTATTCAGTTATTTATTTTCCCTCTCTTTTGTTTCGCTGCTATTCAGACTAATGAAGCAATTTAAGACATTAGTTTGGGCTCTGGTATCTCCCCATGAACATTTGCCATAATTTTTGACACTTAGATAAATCAATTATCTGTAACAATCAATTAATAGTCAGCAATGAAAATAATTATTTGTTCCTAGCCTTAATTTACATGCACATACCAACACGCACACCCAAATGCATACACTGCACATGCCACCAACAGAAACCCATACACGCATGAATACACACACACACACAGTCAAAATGCAGGTAAGAAATTTGAGAGGAAAGACCTGATCTGATGGTTAAATAAATAAAAGATAGGCTAATTCCTTGTTTTGATGTTAAGTTTTTTCTCCAGAGATTGAATAAAAGGACTTATAATATCTTTGGATGCACGTTGCCTGAAACCCTGCAGAGATGAGAGGGCCCGTTGTCAAATTCTTCCACGTCTGAATTCACGATTATTTGGAGTGTCACTGTCTCTTTCTGTTTGTGTCTGTGTGTGTGTGTGTGTGTGTGTGTGTTTGTGTTCATGCGTGTACATGTGTATTTGTGTGTGTAGCCTAATATGCCTGCTTTATTGTCTTCCTGTGTATTTGTGCGCCTATATTCTCTCCCACCTCGGTGTTGGTGTGCATGTATGTGTGCGGTTTTCAGCGTGTGTGTATATCTTGTCCACTCCAGGTTGTTGAGATTTAGGTTACCGTGCAGTGACAGACAGGTCAGTGCAGTCCTCAGAGGAATAAGCCATCACATCAATAATAAAACCAGCTGTCAAACTGAATTGTTCTACGTGTGAGAGAGACCCCGCTCAATGAAATTCCTGACACCTGAAACACCATCAAGGTGGCAAAGTTGAAGCGCAGGATATTGCCTCGATATTGTTTTTGTGTTTGTGCGTGTGTTTTATTTATTATTTGGGATTTGGAGGAAAATTCTGAATGATATGCTTCGATAGCAGGGAGCAGGTGTATACAGTCGTGTGGAAGCGAGTGGAGATCAAGCGTGCAGGTTGTGTGAATAAATGCCTCTCTCCCAGTTTGTATGTGGGAATAAGATAGGAGCACGGAGAGCAAGTAATATTTGTGTGAGTCATTTTAATCATCCTCTTGAGATGCTCTCTCAATACGTATACGCAAACACACACCAGCACCACCGGCCCCCCCCCTCACCCATACATGCATGAGCAAGAATTCAACACACCAGACAATATAATGTCTATTTCATGAGATGGCTTTATTACCGAGAAGAAAAGGAGATAAAAGCCCGGTCCTTGTGGTGGTGCCCACAGCCCACTGCAGACTGTCTTGTATTATTAAGCTGTGTACACCTCTTTGTTGCTCTCAAATAGCACAAGGCACCAGTAGGAGATACGGAAAGAAAAGCCAAGCATCTGTAATGCGCCTTTGTTGTTGTGGAAAGGGAAAATATGCCTTATGGAGCGAGATTACCCGGCTTTTCCGAGGCTGTCTTGGGTTACTGCTTCTGTGGAAGGGAGCGCGGTTAAGCAGCGACATTAGACAGGTGATTTTGTGTACAGTACTCTCTCCCTTCGCTTCTCGACAGCTGACATCTTAAGGCTCCTTTATGCTCAACATTAAACACGGATATGGATGCAGACGCGGCCTTCTGTCCGTGCTCTCCGTTCATTTGTGCACGTTTTCAGAAAGGACGAAACAGAGCTGTACTGCTGGAAGTCGTGGGGACAGTGCAGAAAATAGTTCAAGTGAAAGAAATTTCTCTCACTTGTAATATCAGAGTGAGGAATTCCCTGTCCTCCTGTCGCGATGTATTTAATGGTTTCACAGACCGTTACCGTCTACAATGCCGCCTCGTCCGCCTTTGCATGTTTGTCAAAAAGTTTGGACTCCGAGCTGCCCTCTAGTGGATGTATTCATGCCAAAAGAGAGAATGCATTAAAGTAAGTGGACAGTAACGGTTACATCGTTTGAAACGGACTACTTGTGTTCATACATAAAGGGGGCATAAACTAACCTTAAATGGATTTCCTTTGTTTGAAAGCTGTGTTCTAAATCCCTCTCGCATTACAGCGGGAGAAGAGAGAGAGAGAGTCAGCAACAAAGTGGTGAGGCAGGCTTTCTGTCCGCATTTCTGTCAAGTCATGAAATTCAGGTTTCTTCAAAAAGGGAGTGTTTCTCTTTTTTGACTAAGCTTAGGGCCATGGCACCGTCTGGGGACTGTGTTCTGCACTTTCAGCCAAAAGAGGAGGGAGAAGAGAGGATGAGGCCATCCATGACAGAGGGTCCCATAAAGAGTCCACAGTTGCTGTCGGGGCTCCATGAGGAAACGCGTGTGCTGAGATATACCCAGATGGCCCATCTGTCATCACTGTCCACTGTTTTAGAGCAGAGCCGTAGAAAAAGCTAAACTGAGGCATATGAAGATTAAAAATAGCCACAACATACATACTTATATGTTTGGAAACTGAGGAAGGTCCCTTTTTTTTTTTTTGGATGAATGAGAATAAGTGTAAAGGGAATATGCTGTCATGAATGATAAACTTGCAAAGGTTTTCATCAGTTATCACATCGTTTTTAGATAAATTATGGAGGCACTGAAGCCGTATACAGCATTTTTCCTTTTCATTCCCCATGAGTCAGTGACTTCTCCAATATACACTAATTTCTTATGAGATGTTTGGCTTTGAACCTCTTTTTAACTTAAGCCGTATAAATGTTTTACATCCCCCTTTTTAACTTACGTTTTTTTTTTTTTTTCCCCTCTCTCGCTCTAGTCGATGCCTTCTTGTTTTTGACTCCGCACTCCACTCACTTCAACGGAACGAGGTGTACATATTTAAAGTTACAGGAAGCAATATGTTAAAAAGCAGCCGAGGTGTATTTTATTTGATCGGACGTTTGAGTCCAGCCTGGGGCTTTTTGTTGCATGTCACTCCTGTTTCTCTCCCGATTTTTGTGCCTCTCTCAGCTATACAACACCCCCCCACCCCCTTAAAAAAAAAAAGAAGACATGAATCATGTTGAGCAGCAGACACACCCTCAGCACCACTCAAATGTGTGTGTGTGTGTGTGTTTTCATTTTCATCCCTATATGATAGTATTGAGGGTTATATGTAATCCACACATACAACTTACTGTCTCAAAATGTTGAATATCTATCTATCTATCTATCTATCTATCTATCTATCTACATGTTGTGGGATGATCTATGTAAGGAGAAGGGCGTATGCAATGCAGGCTGGGTGTTGTAGTATTTTCACAAGGGACGACTGCACCCACTTTATATAGATTTTCTCTGGTTGTAGTCCAATCATTCTTTTACACTATAAAATGAGACTCACTTGTCCAGGCCATACATTGTACCACTTTTTTATTCCTGTCTTCTGATTCTCTAAGGACTCCTCTCTTCACTCAGTTTTTTGAATTTGAAAAAAAAAAAAATCCAGCTGTGGATCCCCATTCCTCCATCCTCTCCCTTTCCCCCTTCTCCTCCATTCTTCATGCTGTCCCTGGTGCGACGGGCTGAGCAGAGACCCATAATGAGTCTCTGTCTGTTCCAGCTGAGACAGTGGGTTGTCTGTGGCTGTGATGTGTCACTCTTGCAGATCTTCTCTTCTTGGCGTGTGTGTGTGTGTGTGTGTGTGTGCGTGCGTGCATGTGTGGAAAAATGGGATTCCTCCCTAGAAAAGCCTCCATAGGCCCTCAGGGGATGGAAGAGATTCAGACCTCCTCCAGCGAGGCCCTGTGCCCTAGACTTATGTTACAGGCATCATAGCATATCTAAACACCGGTTCAGATTGTGGTTTTCAGCTCTGAGCTCCTCGCTGATGTATCTTTTTTTAAATCAGGTTTTGGGATTTTGGAAAAAAAAAGGGTGTTTAAACAGTCTTGCATCACCCCTGTGGCTGTTGTGGACCACTCTGGGGGCTTTCTATTGTGGGTTTACACCCCCCACTTTCACAACAATCACTGTAAACAATTCAATATGTTACGTCTCTCTTACACTTTCTGAAGCTGGCTGCCTTGTTTGGTCCTGCCATGCATTCCCGCAAATTGCTTAATTCAGACTCTCAATGCATGGCCCCTCTTGTGCAAAACAAAGTTTGTTTTTCATTAGGATAAGTGAGGCAGTTCGCAAGAACACATGTGTCTGGCAGCAGCAGCAGCGGGCGCGACAGCCTGTCAGCCCCTTCCTAGAAGTCGAACGTCTGCCTCTACATCTGAGGGAGCATACTGATAACCCGGCTGTTTTTGTCTCAAGTCATCCAACATGTGATACTGTGAACTGTTAAATGGCTTGGGTTTGTAGTAAAGCAGTGACTTGAAAGCCAAGGTTGTCTCTTGAAGATCACTGGTTTAGGTCCCTCTGGGTGGAGTAAGTGAACCAAACACGCTCTTGCTTTCCTCAGCAGCTACTGTTGAGCTGTTGTCTAGTGAGGCACTTAACCCCCAGCTGCTCCAGAGGAGCTGCTCACTCCCCAGCAGTACAAAATTGGGGTTACATTTTGCAGCTCCTAGGTTTCAATGTGAGTGTTTATATAAACCTCTTCCCTGTCACCATTGCTGCAAACATCAGTGTCCTCTGATACCACGTTTACACCAAGCAAGCAGGTTCTACACGGGGTGTTTTTACCTGGAACTACCTGCTAAGAAAACAATAGATGACACCATTTATGTGAGCAGGTTACATTTAATATCCTGATTAACTGGTGTCACTAACTGGCGGTGTCTTCCTCTCGACTAACAAACAGTGTCATCTCCAGTGTCACGTCTACACTGAATATAATTCAGACACCAATGCAAAAGATGCCAATGTATTGGTAATTTATTATATCACACAGGTTAAAGTTGCACTGAGGTTTGGGTTGCCCACATAAAATTTAGAACGTGTCCTGTTTCAGTGAGTCTAAGTGGGTTTAGCCAGGACCATTGCAAATCCCAGCTAACCTGTTTACACTGTGCTCACATCTTCAATTGTAGTACATTTTTAGGTCAGTGTAGAAGTGGTATGAGTCAACTTGCCTGGTAAAATTGTAATTAGGACGACTGGTAGGAGCATGGACATGAATTTTTGATGGTAAGCTGTGAATGCTGTGAAATATTTTTGCTGTGATATGCTGCTCTGTTGCTTCTGCCCAGTTCAGATAATAGAGCAAGTTCTGTGTAACGATCAGCTGAACATGATGAGTGCGGTTATTGTATACTGAAGCACTCAATGATTGCTGTATGATGTACTTTACAGTATTTATTGATTAGACAAAATGAATGGCAACCCATGGTTGTGGGCTGCGCAGTATGTATGGAGAATGGATTTTTATGTTTGACTTGCATGTCCCAATGGGCCCTTTATATTTGCTGAGACTGAACTGTATTTCGTGACATAGCAGTGCAGTGCGAGGTCGATTATTTCCATGCACTAACAACTGTGGGGATTGTAGTCAACTGACACTGGACACATTGTCGAAGAGCAAACCCTGAAACTCATTCAAACTAAACCAGAAAGGCCCACGTTGACTCGTGGCTTAAATATAAAGGCGAGCGCATGGGGTGATCAGGGTTTTTTTTTCCCCTTTCTGGCATTTTTTTTTTAGTCTTTTTGTATTTTATATCCATGATCTATGTTCATCTTGGGTGGAGCCTTTACGGGTGTGAGTAAGCGGTTGACCCATGTTGATGACCATGCAGATTATCCTCAGGGAGATTTGTGTGTTTCTGACATGTCCAGGCTGCTCCAAATACACAAAGAAGGATTTTCTATAATCCCTCAAACCTAAAATGTTTTCTTCGGCAAACATAGCATACATCATCTCAACCTCTTTAGCCGGCTCCACCCATCTGAGAGTGATAGTCCCCTGGCTGTGGTGAATCCTTCTGGAAAGCGCTACTCTCTCTCTCTCTCTCAAACGCCAAAAACTCAAAAGGAAGACACAAGTACACATATGGAAATTTGCAAGCTGACATTCTGTCACGAATGCACACACACACACAGCTCTGCATATGAAAACAGCAAAAAAGAAACACTTCCATCCATCCTTCCCACATCCTGTTTAGGGATCTGCCCCAAAACCTTGGGGGACGTTTGCATTGCAACCACAGGAGCGGTCTGAAACCTTTCAGATCCCTGCATTTATCTGACCAGACTCTGTTTAACCTCACAGTATCAGTGTGAAAACATTCCCTTGAAACAACATAACCCCCCTCTCTAAGCTCTACTCCGCAGCAAATCAAATATAATCAGCCAAACGCTCAAAATAGTGCAGCAGACAGAAGCTACATCCTTTTTCAGCAGCGTAACATTATGGTGGAAGAGGGTCTTGATGGCCAGCCACAGAGGATGCAAGTTTTTTTGTGGATCCAGACCCATACCACATAGGATTTTTTTTTTATCGAGTTGAGGGTTTGAATTTGTGTATGAAAGGGGATAAAGGGATCTAGGCTCAGCTACACAAATAAGTATGGCAACGACAAAATGCCACTGTGTTCATGAGTGACATGCCGGCGCTGGCAGACAGGCAGACACATTACCCGTCCTCATGAGAGAGAATTATTTACCAGTGCGGAGCAGTAGCTACAACAGTGGCCACCTAACATTCATGCATCAGCCCAACCCTCCTGCACCCTCTCATCAGCATGCATTATTCTTTTTTTGGTGTCGGTTCACGTTGGCTCGCGAGCACAGTTTGGTTGGCGTAGCCTGGAGCTCAAAGCGCATCACACATACGCAGAAGCACACACACACACACACACACACATGCACGCAGGTTTTCTCACTCGTACGTTCTCACTCACACTCTCACAAGCTGTTAACAGTGGTTTTTGGAGTCAAGGAATGTGGAAATATGCAGTGAGAAGGAGCGCGGGGAAGTGGGGAGTGAGGTTCGGACTGCCACACCAACTGCCAGCGTTGGCTGACGTGTCCGGCCATCCCGAAAGGTTAACAGGCGCCAACCTCCTCTCTGTCCGATCTGACATGACACTCTCCCCTCAGTGCCCAGTTTGACGTGTGTTCCTTCACGGTTCACAAACTCGGAGTCATGGGAGGCGTTACTCGCATCCCTTGTTGTGTAGGACATCATATGGAGAGAATAACCAATTTAACATTTTCTGGATTTTTGCGCCTTTTGATCTGTCACTAGCAGACACATGCACGCATGCAGAAACATACCCAAGCGTTTGCACATGCACCAACAAAAATACCAACACACACACACACACACATCCTGACACACACACACTCATCACATACACAGCATAATGTATTTGGTCACCCCCTGCGGCGGGGCTGCATTGTCTTTCTTCAGAGAGGACATTAATAAGAAATGAGTCTTTTGAAGCCTGGCTGTGTGCTGTCAGATCTGAACTGACATAATCATCCCGAAGAATAACACCTCCTCCCACCTTTTAACATATACTCCCACACACACTGCCCCCGTCTCTCTGTCATGCAGCTGCCAGAACGCATGGCATCCAGAGCTGTGTAAGAAGACCAAATTGTCCCCAACTTGTCTCCCACAGGGCCTTCATCCATAGAGCATGTGCCCAGTGGACTCACCTCCTTAGCAGAATTTGTTCTTCTTTTTCTGTCATTGTTGTAGTTCACGTTCCTGCGCACCTTGCATCCCCCTCAATCCCTCCCCCCTTCAATTTGTCTCCCTTCCCCAGCTTGCCTTGCTATGGATGCACATTTGAGTGATGCTGAATCTGTAATTTCAGCACCTCTTTCAACATTGAGGACTCCGCTCCCTTCCCCCATTCAGTCTCACCAGCCTCGCTCGCTTTTAAGGAAGGTATGATATCTCAATCACTAGATGGAGGAGCTCTACCTCCCCTCCGTCATTATTGTTTTTTTTTTTTTCTCTCCATGCCCTGGCAGCATCATCACATTAATAGGTCTTCTAGTGTGCTACATGGTAGGCCCACAAACAGAAGCTATAACTTACCATAATTTTAATATAAACAACCTAGAATAGAGCTACTCCTAATTGTAATGCTGAACTTAAAAGTAGATTTAAATATTCAAACTTTATCTTTGATACTGACAATTTTTTATGCCTTTTCTTGCTTGGAAAATCAGATTTTTACCTTTCTACCTTTTGACTCACAATTTAGTCAAAACATCAAAACCTGCAAAGACAGCCATGCACTCCTTCCTTACTTTTTATTATCAACATCATTATCATTATTCCATCATCATTACTTTAATTTGCACATTACAGTTAATGCTGCTGCACTGCCATTATCATTATTACTACCATCGTGTTCGTCATTACCATCAAAGTCAGCCACATCAAAAGCAGTGCAGTGGCTATAAATAGAAAAAAAAAAAAAACAACAACATTTGGGTTTTGCAAGATTCTGCAGTCAAACATGCATTTTTATTGTCGCCATTTAGCGGATAGAGTTGTCCTTAGCATTTAACATGGAGTCCAGTTGCAGAGTAAGCATTAATTCATGAATGCCAACAGAACCAGCCTCCACTAGTGAGGAATGCATTGTTAGAGGCCAAGTGCATTGCCTTTAAGACATACTGTGACCATACTCTCTGTGTGATGGATGAAGTTGGACTTGGCGTCTCCTCCTCCATCCTTCATACCCTGGGCTCTCATTTCACACTTTCCAAGCTCCCCACCTCTCTGCGCAGCACATCTCCGGCTGATGGAGAATTGTCTCTCCCACTCCCTTCTTCTGTTTTCTTCCCTCATTTTTTTTTTTTTTTTTCTTGCACTGTCTATTTGCGCTGAGATCCCGTTGCACTGGTACCATCTGTATCAGTGTATACTGTGAAAACCTGTAACTCGTCAGTATGTCTCAGCACAGATCTGGTAGCATGCATCCGTGCATACACACACCCACACGTGTTCACAATCACATGCACACACACACAATCCAGTACAAAACAGGAGTGTAATTCTTTCTGTTTTAAATTTGTTCAGTTTCTTATGCAAGACTTTCTCCATTGCATGTATTTTTTCTCCTGCTATATGTACCCACCCTGTGTTATTGTGCAGCTTTATAACAGTCTCAGTTGTGTGATTAATCTGATTATGACCTTTATCAAAATAACATAATTCAAATACAGGAGGTGGAGCCATAGAATACCAGAAGATAATAGGGACTGATTAGGTGAGGTGATGAAAAAACAGTGTTGTTGCTACCCAGTCCTTACCTCCTGCCTTATTGGTACTTTGCATTTCATCTATTGCATTTGAGCTGATAAATCCTCTATGCTTTAGCCAGGAAATCTAACTTTAGCTAACAAGCTTAGGTTTTTGCACTGTTTTTTTTTTATTTTATTTTATTGAAACAACCATAAAACAAAGCCTTTGGAAGTAAAGGGTATTGTTTTTGAACATTTCGAACTGCAGCTCAAAATCCTCTAAAATATGTGATTATAGGTACCACTGTTGACTACTAGGTTTTTTTTTTTTTTTTTTTTTAGTGAGGAAGAAGTCATTCTGCCATGTAAAGACGAACTTTAGTCCATTCATTTGCCTTTTTCTTGGCCTTTAAGTGTGTTTATTGCACACAGTGTCCATGTTATACCTTGCCATCTTTAATGTGCATGTGTAACCCTGTGGTGTTACATTGTCCCCTGTTTGATTTCGTGCTGATGACTAATTGCTTTGTGCTGTATCCTTGGAAGAGACAGCTCCCAGGCAGAAAGGACTGATAAACTTGTCACTGTACTCCTACTGACTTCCTGCGGCTTGCGGCTGCAGGAAGTCTGTCCACCAGCCTCTTTTTTGAAGGTCCTGGCTGTGATTGACACATTGTTCATACTTGTGGACAGTCCATGTTGTTCCACTTGTAGACAACATGTCGAAACATGCTGGGCTCTTTCTCCTGTTCATTCATTTGTGAAGAATTAATGTACCGCCGGCCGGTCGTCGCTGCAGACAGCTGTTTGTCAGCCACCCAGTGTGTCTGTGTATTGTCTCTGAAACTAACACATAATTGAAATTGTGAGAAGGTGCATGTAACCTATGTGGAGTTGCTCTGTGGCCTGTGGATCCCCACAACCATGAGAGTGCAGCCATGCAAATGTGCAGAATTGTGCACTTCTTTTCTACGGTCTGTGGGCCCAACAAGACACAAAAACCAGCTCAAACTGGAACTTTCACTAGATGTTTTTTTTTTTTTTTTTAACTGTCATAATAATCAGTAATATCAATAATAGTCTATCAATAATAACCATGATATGATACACTATGATCTTTTTGTAATGAGTACATGTTTATGAATTGATACATTCCTTTGAAATGGATGCATCTTTTTTTGTCCGTATTGCTGTTACAGCAAAAATAGTAAGTTTTTACTCTCAGTTCTTTTCATTTCCTCACGCTCGTGTTGAGCCTCTTCCGTTAAACAAATAACAATGAAAGCTTGAACTTGTACTGTTTTTCTCCGTTTGGCTGCGTCAGATGCTCACAACAACAACAACAAAATGCTTCTACTTCAACATGAATTTAAATATCGCTGCTCGCAGCTCTCACGGTCAGTCGCTTCAGTGAAGCACAAATGTGCAGCGTCCAGCATGCTTCATGGGCGGTGGTGTTTGTTTGTTTGTTTGACTGACACAGACCCGAGAGTCTCCAGTTAATGGCCTTGCGGATCATTTATTTAAGCAAAATAGTGATACTGGATTCACATGCCAGATAAAATATTCCAAAGCATTATGCAAGATAAAACACTGTGATGTACTTTGACACTGTAATGTATTATAAAAGGATAAAACCTGAGGGTTCTCTTGGTCTAAACTTGTTTGTGTTGTTATGGTAATCCTGTTGTAGAAATCATTTTGTTTGTCGCGTCTTTGTTTTTATTCAGTGTCATGAACCTTGGCTAGGAGCCCATCAGCAAAGAGGTTTTAACTGGGGGCATCAGATCCGGGATGTGATGTTTTTTTTTTTTCTTCGGTTCTGACCCTCACAAAACAAAATCTGAATCTTCTCTGTGAAATTTGCTCGCTGTGGAGTTGGTGATACAACAGAGATGTGTGCATACGCTGCATAGAAACTTACAGTACACACCACACGCTCTTTCTCTCTCTCTCTCTCTCTCTCTCTCTCTCACACACACACACAGACACACACACACACACACACGCACAGGAGTGGAATCTCTCTGTACTATCTATTGCCTAGCGTCCCTCTCCATCTGTCAGTAGCCCTAGGTGTGCCGAAGACAGGGTCTTAATAGTGGGGGAATGAAGGGGACAGGGCCCCTAATGGAAGCCCTTTGTTCAGCTGTCACTTTCACTGCTCCCATGGAAACATCCTGCTGGCCAATCAGACAGGCCCTCTAGGTGGTGGTCACTGTGCCTCTGTCACTACTGGGAAGAAGGCATTTATCTCATCTGAACTTTCTCTCTTCTCCCTACCTGTTTCTCTCTTCCGCCCTCTCGTTTCCCTTCGGTCTCTCATTGGCAGGTGTTTCTTTATGACTGAAATGCAGTCATGTTCTTTCTTTCTGCTGCTTTATCTCTCCTTCAGCTGCTTTTCCTTGTTCCACTGGCTAAGAATAAGCTCCAGCACAGACATCTGCTAGCAGTGATCGTGTTTGACAAATGCACTTACTATATGGCATGATAGGTTGACGAAAAATAAGCTTTTGTGTCATGTCTGATCATGTCAAAGAGAATGTGGTATTTTTAGGGTTGTCACAATATGCAAACAAAATTGAAAGCGAAAGTGAATTCTTGCGCTATGGAGACGTGGTTGGAGAAACGCATGAAATGAAACGTTTAATCTTATGAAATTCCTTCATATTTTGGATGCCAGAGGTCTCGGCTTATCTCCTCGCCGAAGTGGCTATGAATACCTCCCACTTCACTTTCTGTGAGTGGAATACAAAGGTGGCCCGGTCTATGTGCATCTCTCCCACAGGGTAAACACTGGGCTGTGTGATAAGGGCTTTTAGAGTGCGGGAATATTGGCTGAGGTGAAGGCAAGTGAAAAGGATCATCTGTATCCCTCTACTCAGCTGCAGCCAGTTGGAATAGAAAGCTCCCTGGTGGGGCACTGCTGCATTCAACTTCCATCCATGCTACTGCTCTCAAGACCAAGTAGCAAGACTTGAACAAGATGAGGGGAAAATGATCCGTTTGTGTTCGACAGAGACACCAGTGAGCTCCGGATGGTTCAGGAGGGACCTTTCCCTCTGTCTGGCAGTGCAGAATCTCCTTGTGCATTAGTGTGTGTGTGTGTGTGTGTGTATAGGGTATATGAATGTTGTGTGTTGATTGTTTTGGAAGGCTTGCTTGTATGTGCAACTGTGCACTTAGGTTATCTTCTCCAGCAGAGGGGTGCAGGCAGGCCCTCTCGCTCCCATAGGATGGACAGATTACGTGTATTGGCCTAATCCCATTCATTCTCTCAGCGCTCTGTTCCAGACCGGCATTGTGAATCACCAAGTGCCCGTCACACACACACACACACATGCATGCACTCGTGCACAAACGCGCACACACTGGCTCAGGTGCCTCTGTCTGATAAGGACTTTGCGGAAGAATTAGCTTCATCATACCCAGTGGCACCAGAACACAGGAAATCCCGTTTCCTCCCGTGCCCTCAGTCTGCCCTTATCGCCACGACCTGCTCTCCAAAAACCAAAGCCATCGGCTCACCACACCCCCCCACACCCCACCCCCCATCAGCTGCGTGTCAGGGATCATCTTTGTGTCAAGACAGTGCCCTATAAACAGTCCCACGTGGTGTGACAGGGAAATCCACTTGATTCGTGCAAACAAACGAGAAGGCAAATAATATCTAATTCTTTGCGTTCATCACCAAGCCATGTCCTCATTTGAATATCGGATGCAACAAAGACAAATACAAAGGAATTAAAAAAAAAATCTCTGAGCACAGCATCAACCCTCAATTGTGTTTTTTTTTTGTTTTTTTTTTTGGCTTATGTATTTATTACATGTATTACCATGAATTCTCCTCGTACGGTGATGGAGAGGAGACAAAATGAAAGGCAAAGAGAGGGGATGGCTTGTTCAGCCTGCGTTTCTCTACACACCCACCTCCGCTTTTAGCACATGCTATAGCGGCGAAGCTGTTTTTAATTGGATACTTTATCATGATAACATCACCAATTCTAAAAATTTCCGCATCTCCTTGTTTGTGGTCTAGGGGGAGTTGAGCTAAATCATAATGGTTTTTAATTTCACATGTTCGCTAGTAGTGCAGACAATTTTCTAGCTGTGTTGGCCCACCACTGCTGAAGCAATAAAGAGCAAACACTGTAATAAGTAATGGATAGGCTAAAGGCAGCTGCTGTTGTTGTAATTCCAGCCAGATAATATTGTGTGTCCGCCTGACTGGAACTGTTCTGCAAATAACAAGTAGAGAAACAGATTATGTTCTAACAAGCCCGAAAAAAAAAAAAAAAAAAAAAAAAAAAAAGGACTAAGACATCAGGATGCTCACACACAAACATGAGATAACAAATAGGCAAATGCCTGGACATGCAGGCCCACCAGAGCAAACATGCACATACACGCACTCACACGTCACACACATGCTTGCACACTCGCGTACACACAGGCACACACACATTTTGCATTGAAACCAAATGAAAATGGAGCAACGAGGAGAACAATGGAATCTGTTTCCTCCTAAAGAAATACATTTTATCTGTTTCTTGCTCTCTTTGTACCTGATCCCATCTGCTTGTAAGGTGCACTGCGCTCTGTACAGTGATGATACTTACCTGATAATAATCTTTAAATACTGAAAGCTGCACCATTTTGTTTTGGAAAAGAAAAAAGAGCACTAGAATAGTAGTAATCTTCAAAAATGGGTTTCTTGGTGTTTCTGTTGTGATGAGAAGACAAGGCCATTAGCCCAACAGCTACTTTCTCGCTCGGTGGTTTTCGGAGGGGGTTCCAGGTTGCCCCGGGGGTCCTCGGCCACATTAGGACTTGTTAAATTTCACTGCAGTTTAATTGACGAGAAATTGTTCCGACGCAACATAAATGTATGAGTGATGAGTTTGAAATGATGTTTTAATCTCACCACTTTGAATCATTTTGTCTTTGTTCAAGTATGACCTCTAAACAATTTAATGCTGAAGGGTGCAATCGCTTCAAAATCACAGCCATAGAAGCCCAGTCCACAGATTAAAGGGACAGTTCACCCTAAATACAAAAAGGGATATTTTCGCTCTGATGCCCAAATAGTCTCTGTGTGATTTGGCGACGTTTCCAGTCCGCCGTCATCTCCCCCCACTGTTGGCACACCAGTACAGCGGGACGGGATGGGTAATCTTTGATGGAGCTCAAACCGTCACAGATTTACATGTGAAAAACTCAACAGCAACAGCTCATTCTTCCAAAAACAATGACACAGATACATGGCTGTGGATTACGCTGGAGAGTTTTGTTGGAAACTGTGAGTCTCTCTGAAGAACAATGGCAGACTGTATCTATCCACCTCTAATTCAGACTCGTTGTGGGTGGAAGTCTGCCACTTTTGACATGTAAATTATTTGCAGTTTGAGCTCCACCATCAAATACCCATCCAGCTTTTTGGTATTGGGGTGGTGCCGGGAGACAGGGAAGATTGTGGCAGAATGGAAACCTCTCCAAATGACACAGAAACTATCTGGCTGGAGAGGCTGCAAAGGGAGTAAATTGGAATTTCTTTGTTTTTTTGTTTTTTTGTGTGTGTGTTCTGGTTGAAGAGTTGCTTTAATAAAAGTCTAATTCGGTGGTCCCGTTTTCCTTTTTAAAAAATCAGTTACCAAAGCATTATCGTCAACATGTTTGACGTTGCGTTTGCTCAGATTTTAGGTGAAATTCAGACCTAATCAGCACTCTGCAGACAATAAATGAGGTTCTGCTTCACTCCACTGAACTGCCCATTAGCATTTTTCCTGCTGCTGTTTGTATTATGATGCTCAACTTAACCGTGAATGACATTAAAGCCCTCACTCTTATTGACACAATCTGTCATGGACGGTTCCGTGTGCCTCTTTGTGCGCGGGGGCTCATGGGAATGCCAATGAGTGTCAACGGAGGTCAAGTTGGTGGGCGGGTTTCGAGCCAAGTCATCGCTGATGAAAGACTTAGAAACATGGCATGACACTCAGGAAATTTCTATCACAGCAGGATGTTCAGTCATTCTAGCATGCAAATGTCAAACACATGTTTGGGAAGAACCAAAAAACTGGGCCAGCAGACACAGACACAAATAGACACACACATACGTTCACTTTTCCTTCTCTTCTCTATTTCTCTTCTCTTCAAGCCTTCTGAGCTCCTGGAAGAGGGGTGTGATTTTCGCAGCAGTGTGTTGAGATCATGAGTAATAGTGCAAGGAATTGGCCTGCTGTTTTGGTGGAGAAGCAGCAGTGGACAGATTGCGTGTCTGATCTCAGCCCGTTCCTAACTGCAGGATCACCTGAAGCCAAAGACCATGTTATCCCCCAATCTGATTACTCACTCTGTAACGGTATTACAATGAAATTTGCCCTACAGATGAATTTAGAAATCTCTGTGCTTTAATTCATTTATTTATTTATGTATGTACTCATTTTTTTTTTTTTCTTTCTCCCATGCTCCTGCTCCGGCGCTCTGGAAATGCCGCACACCGAGCTCATATAGTCAGTTTGTTTTCCTCATCTCTATTCATGGCTGTGCTCTCAATTTCAATCACGGTTCTATTTTCAGCTCATTGTGTGATGATTTGATGCACTGCGCCCTGCACCCATGTTTTTGTTAAAGCTATTAGCTCAGTTAGGCTTAATAATTCTCTACAGGGGAATGGTTGTTCTACTTCATTTGTCATCAGTGTTTGTTGTTTGTCAGTTGTCATCATGTCCCAAAAGAGCTGTTTCATTTGAACCTCCCTAAATGCAGGCGTCATCCATGGTTTCCTGTGTGTAAAGAAGCCCTGTTTCCGTGATGCACGCAAAGCCTACCCTTCTGGGCAGGGCAGTCATTGTATCCTTGAAGAAAGGTATTAAGAGATGGAGAGGAGAGATGGGAGGAGGGAGAGTGGAGCTTCATTCAGTTGTCTCTCCGATTAACCCCTGAGGCGTGGAGTAGAGGCCTTGGCTTCCCTCTGCCACGCTCTCTTATTCCCCATCTGTAAAAGCCAGCACGCAAGTGTCAATCTGACCTTCCATTGAACTCTCGCCTGACAAACATTCAGAAAATTATTTCAACGTCTGTAAGATTTGCAGGAGCACGAACAGACACACGGTATGGAAAGAGAAAGGCCGAGCAAAAGGCAAATGTTTCTGACTCTTCTGCCCAAGGATGCAATCCCTGGGGAATATATTAGTTTGCGTCATTAGATGTGCAATACCCTGGATGTTGTCATGACAAGATGGCATTTTAGGTGCAGGCTGCTCCATAAGATCAGATATGATACACATAAACACACACAATTAAGACAAACACATACTCTAATACACACTGACACACATATCCACACATAAACACATAGACACAAACAGATATAACACCAACTTTATTTATGTGGCACTTTTTAAAACAGAGTCCCATTAAGGAAAAGTAACTAGTAACAAAATAAATAAATAAAATAGATTACATTAGTAATTAGTAGTAGTTAGTAGTTAACATATGTTAACATACATTAACAGCAGGAAAACAAAGAGTTGGGTAGATTTCTGTGGCTGGCTACTAGAGTAGGGGCTCAGCTATATAAGCAGCGGCCAGGCTGTGCATAATCTTAGAAATAAC
Source organism: Myripristis murdjan (assembly GCF_902150065.1). Classification (NCBI taxonomy): domain Eukaryota; kingdom Metazoa; phylum Chordata; class Actinopteri; order Holocentriformes; family Holocentridae; genus Myripristis; species Myripristis murdjan. The sequence continues at coordinate 9,901,396 of NC_043991.1, read as the reverse complement.
AATCTACAGTCGACCAACACCTGCACAACTTTCAGCCGCTGTCTTGGTGAGAACTTTTTTTTTTTTTTTTTTTGCCCGGTCAGCAAGGGTCTTTGGTGGTCTGACTGGTGCTGCTGAGTCACCAGATATCTGCGAGCTACTGTCACTTACCCTCCACCCTTCAGGCCCGGAGCTGAAACACCGCTGCGTTTGCTGCCCAGCGAACACTGCACAAAGCTTTTTCATTCATTATGAATGGACGGCAGGCTTGCAACAAATACGCTGTAATCACAACAATCATATTTGATCAGATGCTCGTACTGTTTTGTTGCGCTGCGCCATGTGTTGCATTGTTGTTTGATTCAGGATAATTTATTAGGGCCATTAATGCTGTTTGGCTCTGGCAGCTTAAATGTTGACTTACACAGCTATTGCACAGAGCTATTCAGTCAGCAATTCTGTCAGGCTCTTAACTGAGCCATTTAGCTCGCCGTGGTTTATCGTGAAAGGAGACACTAAAACCAAAGAAAGTAAATTCATGGTATGTCCTGCTGCAGTTTTATATTGTGAACAAAATTGTGCTTTCTCTTTTTCTCTCTTTCCGTCTTGATCCTCTTATCTAGACCCTAGATACCTGGATCAAGTTCCCCTAAGCCCCATCTCTACCCCAACTTGTCTCTTAACGGATATTTCATGCCCTATAGACTAGTGCACTATTGATCTGTGTGTGTATGTGTGTGTGAGCATGTGTTTGTGTACAGTACGTGCATGTCCGTGTGTGTGAATGTGTGTTTTTGTGTGTGTCAGCTTGTGTGCTGATACACACATGTATGTGTCCAACATGCTGCAACACACAGGCGTAGTCACGCCTTAGCGAGCAGGCCCATATATCGTGATTTAGCGTGAAATAGGACAGGTCATGGACACGACTGCAGCACATTGGCAGGTGTCGACCAGGCCAACACGATCTATGGAACACAATTTGCACATATTAGCTACCGTTGCCCTTTCCTTTAAGCGATGCACAAGTCCAGATCAAATCAATTTCCAAGGTCTTAAAGCTAAATAAGCTTCAAAATTGATCTCACTGCAAATATATTTACATCAGTGGTTCATATCGATGTGTGGCGAAAATGCACAGCTATCAACTGTTTGAAAGTTTAAAAAGCTTTCTAAGCATCATCAGGATTTACATTAGATTACCCAACATTTTCAGTAACTGACATGACTAGTTACCAGGAATTTTGTGATAGAGCTGCTTGCCATTTCTAATAAGCCTTTATTTTTTCTGGTGCTGAGGGTGAATGAAGTCTCTGGGTCAGCGCCACTCTTTCTGGACTGGTTGCCCCCCTGGTCCGCCCAGAGGCTTTGCTTGCCCGGACATGCCCAGTGAAATCCCCTGTAATCAAGCAGTTGGAAGGGCCGCTTCAAGGGGATTTAGTGGTAATGCTAATGTGGCAGGTGCCAATCTGACTGCAATCAGGCTTTACACAGGTCCAGAGCTTGCCAGCATTCAGCTACTATAACGTGAACGGATGCTCGGGGACTAATCACAGTCATTCATGCGACTTTTGTAGGATGTATAATACACGGGGTAAGCAAGAATGCATTAGAGAGGTACATGCTATGAAACGTCCCATGAGATCCGGGCTTGTACTCTGTGTACAAGTACATGTGCCTCTGTGAAACAAAATTTATTATTTATGTATTTTAGTATTGTGTGAGCGCCCTGAGCAGCTTGGATAGCATGAGGAAGCATTTTGAAAATTTTTTTTTTTTTTTCGAGAATAATGTGTGTGTCTGAGTGTGTGTGATGCGGAAAGAAGAGGAGAAACAGAGAGGGAAAGAGAAAGAAAGAACAAGACAAAGCGACAGAGAGAGAGGGAGAGGGAGAGGGAGAGGGAGGGAGGGTGGAAGAGAGAAATTCCCAGAGGCAGTAGGACAGTGGGACACACATGGGCTCAGCCGTCACTACTATGCCTTCCTATTATTGGTGTTGGGCACACCAGGTTCCCACTCAGCCATCTGTTCTCATCTCCCACTCTATTCCCCTTTTGCTCTGTGCCTACTTCTTTGGCAGGCTGGCATGAGCAGAGCAGCACTGTCCATTCCATTCATGGTGCGAATATTCATGCATATTTGGGAGTGAGTGGTTGCAGAAAGCACCCAAAGAGAGAAACGCACAAAGCAGATTGGGAATGCGATGGATTTTGCATTAGATCGGCCTCTGGGTTGGATCGCTTCCAGCATGTGCATTGATTTGTGGTGTGAGATATAATCCCATCATGAATGCATCAAACATAAATGAAATTGGTGGTTGGGCGTGTTTCATGATGGCCCGTCAATAGTCCTCTTGTGCATGTTTTCAGTGCTCTTAATAAGATCATAGCCCTGCCCTCCTACTGTTAATAGCATATGGCTGCAGGATTCATTTGATTTGACTCATAATTGATGGCCATACATATTCAGCCAGGCCTGGTTGCCGGGGGAAACCGTGTCCACCGAGTGTCTGGCTGGATGAGGGGTGATCACATGAGGCGCCACTTGGCCCCAGCTGTGATAGTGGCCACATGTGGTGAGTTTAGAGACATGGAGGGTGGCGTGTGTTTGCTAATGCTTGGCTGCGCCTCACAGTTAATCCATCCATACAATTCTTAACTCCCACCCCGTCGGCTCCCGTCCCACACACATCGTCTGCAGCAACTGACCTGTAAATGTTGTGTGCCTGTCTCATGTTAAAACTGTGAATATCAGTGAAGCTGTGCTCGGTTTTGCATGTACAGTATCCTTAACCATGCTCTCCTGACTTGAAAGAAAGGGTCAGACATGGATCAGGGGATGCTGACGTGTATGGGGTGAAGATATTGTAAGATAAGATATTGGTTTGGGGCTTTTGAAACCTAAGCTATCACTCCTTGGTGTGATTCGTCTTTTCCATATTCCTAGAGAGGTGAAAAGAGCTTTATTTTCTGGCTGGCCCCAGAGTTAAGACCCCCCGGGGAGTGTGAGATGAGAGGGAAATTAATAATGTGCAGAAACTCCAAAGGGTTTTGCTGAACCAAAGGATTGGAAGAGGGTGGAGAGAGTATATTAGAGTTTGAAACTGGGAGAGCGAGGCTGACACAAACAGACAGACAGGCTTCCTTTGAAATCATGCTAACAATGATAGGAGTACCCTTATGAGAAAGATTTAAAAGAGGTCAGTGTTTGAAAAAAAAAAAAAGAGAAGAGAGACGAACTAGAGTGAGTAAAGATGAAAACTTGATATGAAACAGTTCCATGAGATCAAATCATTGCATTCATCCACAAGGCACACAGCGCTGACACTGTAGTCTAGTTTAAATTGGATAGATCAGAATTTTCAGATTGCTATTATATATATTATATATATATCTTTCCCTGCTACTTGTCAGATTGTGAGAAAATGTTTCTTAGCTGCTATTAAAGCAGGTTGAAAGCATTTTTAGCATTCCTTCCTGAAGCCAGAGGGTATCAAACCTGCAAGCACAGATGTATTTTCCAAGTATGACGAGTGCCTGAAGTGTTAACACATGAAAATAAACTTCTAAATGTTAAAGTAAGTCAGGATTCGGTATTCATAGACTTAGGCCTCTGGTGTGTGGAGAGCAGTGATGTCATGCTCACACACACACAGTGTTGGCACTGGAACGTCTTGTCTCCGCTGGCCAAGACGGCTTCTGCCATGCTGTGATCTGTCTGGCTCAACGCCAGCGTCTCCACTGTCTTTTGAACCTGGCCAAACCCGGCTGGACCAAGCCTGAGCCAGCTGCATTAAGCAACCTGGCCAGATCTGGCCAAAGTTGATCGTACACTTGAACATCAGATTTTAAAGGATTTTATGGCTAGATTTTGTTTCTTCTGTTTTTTTTTTTGCTATATATGGTGAAAGGTTTTATGCAGTGTGCAGTGTTAATAGTGTCATTAAAATAATATCCAATTGGAGAGGGGAGGTGAAACTATTAATTGTTTGTGTTGCTATCTTCTCACTCTGGTGCTAAATAGTAAGATGCTGATTGAAGGTGGATGAAATGGGGATTGGTTTGGGCTGATTGACTTGGGCAAGTGTGAGGTAATGATTGCTCAGGGGTATGCATTGGATAGTCTACCAAACACTTTGCATTTGCTGCAAATTGTCTTGCATGTATTACTTCTACATTATTTCATTTTAATTCCAGTTGCCTTCATAATAATGTAACCTCATGTCTATTATTCATATCAATCATTTTAACCTATTTTCATTTCATTTCATTTCATTGTTATTTATTCCGTTCATGAAAATGCACAGTAATGAAATTAGTACAAAAAAATTCACATCACATATTTCAGATTGATGCTTTTCATGATTAGAAAGGAGCAGAGAGAAGAATTTTCATTTTGTTCTTAAGGCATACAAAAAAAAATGAAAAAAAAAATAAAAAATAAAAAAAAAAATAACAGGGCTAATGGAGATGAGGCATAATACACAGGAGATTGGGGCATTGTGCCATATGTGGTACTCCCTACAGCATGCTCAGGTGGGCAGCATGCCACCTCTCAGCACAATGGGCTTAGCTGGAGTGATTTATTGAGCATCCTAAACCGAAACACATCGCTAAATTAGTGATCTGCTCTCCTTAGCGTTAACCCTTCTCTATGTCTCTTTCTCTCCCTTGCTCATTCACTCTCACTCTTCTTAATCTGTATTTATCTCTAAAGTGCTATAACAATGTATATTAAGTAGAAGTGTAATAGTACACTGGCCCCATATTGGAGCCATTAAGGCATGACTGCCCATTACATGGGTCTTTAGCCACACAGAGAAATAACCCCTTATCATCCTGTCTATGGTAGCTGTGGCCCCATGGAGGTTTCTCCCATAAAGAGGATGGATGTAAATGAATGAGATGTATACATGCTCATGCGAGCAGTCATGACAGTGCTTCTTATAATCACCACAACTTACATTAAGCGCAAGAACAATTTGAATAGGGATGCGAGGAAGGTTGTGGTCAACAGTCCTTTTATGCGAGCACTCAGCAGGCCTAAAGAGGTGATCATGCTCCTCACAATAGCCATTAACATCAGCTCATCCTGAATGTTAAATAACAAAGTGTAATACTGAGATGAAAGTCCCGCATTGTGTGCTTGGAGAAGAGAGAACTTGATGAGAGGTGTTGCTCTCGTGTAGATGACACACCTGCCAAAGGAGGGGAGGGTGAGACAACAATTTTCTCCTCCCTGATGAGAGGACATCTGGCATTGCTTTGGTGTTGGAAACAGAAGTGCACCCAGGAGTGGGTAATGAGGCATAGAAGAAGGGGAAGCGCTCCGGTGTGTGTGAGTGTGTTTTTCGGTTGCGGCTCCACCATCTTCCTGTACTAGACCCCCAAGCATACCATCTGTAAGCCCTACAAACAGTCAGCCATAAGCCCACTCGCATGTGACTCACGAGCAGCATTAAATCAGTTTAAATACAGGCACACATTTAACCTTGTTATACCGGGGTGATTTCACCACAGGGCAGAGACAGACGGGAGTGAGAGACATAGAAAATGAAATAGAGGACAAAAAAATGGATGATTGAGTGTCCAATGCTTGCATTCTTGCATGTGTGCACAAGTGCATAAGGCATACGTGAGTTCGTGTGTCTGTTATGAAGATAAAGTGAAGCGGCACCCATCCGTGACTAAACACCACATGTCTATGGATGTCATCATTAACATGGTGGCCCTGCGTTACGTTTACACACAGATCTGCGTGGCACTATGCGTGCAGTGCCACACAGATCAGCAAGAGGGGTTGCTAAGGAACACGCAAATTATGTGCGATAATCTCCCCCTTTGAGGACGGTGAATGCCAACTGAACAACCGTCCTTTCACCTGTCAACACAAAGTTGATTAAGAGATGCTTCTTTGCCACTCACCGCTTATCTTTTCTTTGTTTCAGGTAATCTCAGCTCTGTCAAGGATCTCCCACCACAGCATTGCACAGATCAAAGGCATCAGGTGGGTGTCTTATTTGCAACACCACTCACTCACTTATCTCTAACACTAACAACACTCAAGGAGTCAAGGAAATCATTTCGAGCAGTGAATTCCACATCTGACTGTAGATTGAGATAGAGGCGCCTATTCATATGCGCGGCCCATTCAAGACGAATTTACATTTTTACATTTTATGCAATTAGCTACAGCTCTTAACCCGAGTTCCCTTACAGTGGGAACAAGAATAAGCCCATCATGTTGTCACGACCAACAGTGGTTGCCATAGTTGTCTCGCGTGGTGATCCACCATCAAATTTCACAGTGTTATTTCTAGTAGAACTGCGTGGCCGCTAATATGTGACTCAGAATATTACATTGTATGCCAGAGATTTTTTTTTTTTTTTCTCACATAATGGTAAAGCTGAAAAAAATCCTTCAACCTGCTTTATCAGGCATGGCTTGGAACGGGTTTCTGAGTCCTTTTTATTTGCTCAATCTGTTTATAGGTTGGTGGCTCATTGGCTCCATGAAAAGAAAAATATAAAAATAAATAAAACTGGCTTAGGTAATGAGTTGATGGAGCGTGCCCATTAGGACCCATGCCAGAAAGTGAAGGGAGGAGAGAGAGAGAGAGAGAGAGAGAGAGAGAGAGAGAGAGAGTGACAGAGAGAAAGCTGGTCCTTTGCCATTAATAAAGACAGCAGAACCTGCTGACAGGCTAATTCACCGCCTGTCCAAAGTGCTATGAGGTGTCTAAATCAATGTTTATTTGACCTCAGAAGTGATTGGACTCGTGACTTGGACTCATGACTTGCCTTTTCTGAGTTTACATGAATGCTTGCATTTTGGTTCAGTTTTTTTTTTTTTTTTTATAGTTTTTAATTGCCTGGTCCTTTTTTCAAAGTGGTCACTCATGTCATATGTAAACTGGGCAGGCAGCTCCATCTCTCATTCTTGCCAAAAATGCATTCCCCATTTTAGCCCAGACTGACATGATGACACATGATGATAAATATGTGTGGTTGTTGTTTTTTTTTATCATATTTTCGACAATTTTCATAGCTCTGTTGGAGGTATCTGTGCTCACCATTACATCTAGGCTGTATGTATCATCGGCCATAAAGCCAGTGGGAAACAGAAATATTGGCTGGATAAAGAAATAAGAAATGTTGGACTTTGAAGAATTTGAATTATTTGGAGAAGCGCAGCTACATGTGCAAACTAGAGTATACAGTTCTTTATACACAGTCCTTTGACAGGCATTTGATACGAATCAACACATCTATTCATAATATAAGAAAACATTCAGTTGAAGTTCATCTTCTATGGTTTGTGAAAAGAGTAGGGGCTAGGACTAGAAAAAAATGAAAGACGAAAAAATTCCCTTGAAAAAAGCTGAATAATTTGTCACTAAGCAGAAATCAATCAGGTTTTGCAGTGTTTTAATATGCACAGTGACTGAAGCATGAACATGACAGAACGGTTTCGGTTAAAATACCTAAAAACAGGGAACAAACACACCTCATAGCAACTGTAATGTGCTGCAAATTAATTTAAAAACTCAAATATCGATACTTGGCGATGAACTGATAATGTATCACAAGAGGAAATATTGCGATGTATTGCATTATCGATATATTGTCCCGCTCCTAGTGAAGAGTAGCAGTATCTTTTCATTAGCCTAGGTTCCAAGACAACATGAGAAAGGAAGCCAAATGGTGTAATTAGAAGGGAGACTGCCTTTCAACTACAGGCCAAGCATCGCTGCAGGTGCACTGCTCTGCTGCTGACGGTGACCTCTGACCTCCCTGTGAGAGGAGCAAATGAAAAGATTTTTTTTCCTACGAGGATCAATAAAGCATGACATTATTAAGGAAAGCGATTAAATGTCACATTGAGTTCCTGGACTGAATAAAAGAACACAACCACACATTTAGATTACACTTGGGTCTCAGAAGTGTACCATGCACGCACTGCATAGTATATAGTTTATTTGTATTTGTTTAACTTTTAGTGTCTCTTGATTACCATATTAAGAGATCCATTTTCTGAGATCAGACACCAGTGAGAATGGGTCTCTGCATATGCACATTTACATCAAGCAGGCATGGTGAACAAGGACAAAAAAAAAAATCACTTGTGCAACATTAAATAGTAGTGCAAGTGCAAGGGATGAGTGTCAGCTGTTGAGATTGAGGTGGTGAGAAGGTGAAAAAAAGCCTTGGATTGTCACATCTCCCAATATATCTGTTAAATTTGCAGCTTCTGTCTCTCCACTGTAACCCCATTGTTGCCACTACTGTGTTCATTGTTTGTCTTGGTTTGCTGCTGCAGACACTAAATAAGCATTGATAGTGATTTGCACCTTTGCAGTGAAGAAAAAAAAAAAAAAAATCAAACGCATGTATTCTGAGTGCACCCACCTCACAGCGGCTGCATCACCAGGAATAAGATACATATCTGGTATGAACGTGGCCCAAATCTAATTTAAACAATTCAGATTTCTTGTGTTCACCCAGCTCAGAACAAATCAGATCTGTGTCACATCTAGGAAAAAAAATGTTTGGGCCATTTCAGTTTATTAAGTGAATGTAGGCTGATGCTGTTCCTGTCCATCTGAGACACACTTACATATAGCAGGTGTCTTGTCGCCTTCAGCAGGAGAGGACACCTTCGCACACACATTCATACTCCCGTGGTCCTGAACAAACACATACACACATATGGGTACACATACACACACACAAACAATAATGTGGGGCCAATTGCATCTGTACAAAAAGCAGCTGTCAGGCCATGAGGCAATCCTTTGTCATCCAGGGGCACATAACAAATGCATGATGAGATCCAAGGCCATACATGATCTAAGTATGAACAGGGCTCAGCCATTAAGCAGAGCACTTACACTGCATGTTTGTTCCCTGGTAACTCTGCTTCGGGCAAGGACAACTGCAGTCACTGCAAAGGTCCAAGGACCTGTCAGTCCTCTTCAGTCTCACTTCAGAGCCCGTGTTATCCTTGTACAGCAGCAGTTATATGCAACAGACAGGATTCTGAAATTACTCAAGATATTTTGGCTGTTGTTGGCCGTTCAAAGCCAATTTCAGCACTGTCAAATCACTGTTTGAAGAACACCAAAAATCATACCAAAATTATGCCTACTCACATTTGGTGATTTATGTAAGCCCCTTTTTTTATACTAAGATATTCAGTGAGACCTGTTGGCATATATTCTGCAAGATGCACAATTGCCCTCTTGACTGACTACAGCCATGACAGCGGACAGTTCTACTGCTATAGCACATCTCATCCTACACTGTACCACCCTATAACAAGTGTAACCTATAGTCAGCACAGTCATACCTTCTAGTTATATTTATGCATGTTGCATAAATATAAGAGACTTACACGGATGGGGTTTGGGAAAGAAAATAAATGAATAAATAGATACGGTGATACATAGATAGATTGGTACATGTCAAGAGTTTTAGATAAATGCTTTCACAAAATTGCAAATGCTATGGCAGTATTTTCCAAAGTGGAGTCTGGAGTCCCTCAGGGGTTCTTTAGGGAATTCCAGGGCGTTCTCAGTGAAATTAGCAATAGGTTTCACTATTACTGTGCTTCCTGTAGGTTTTAACAATGGGTGTGTGCATAAAACGGACTATTTTGACAGCATGTTGCACTCTCCGCCCTGTTTGCAGCTGTAGCTTTAGTCATATCAAACAACAAAAACCTCCTCAGCTGGGATTCTTTGTTCGCTGCACACACAGTCACGCACAAGCTCTGTTCTCCCTTGGCCCGTCTTCTGCTCTCTCGCTTGCCCACATTCCCATTTGATCTCTCAGAACCTCTGTTCACATTCACATCTGTCTGAACAGGGCATCACAAAGGTTGTCAGTTAAAAGGATAAAAAAGACAAGGAAAAAAAAAAAGCCATGTGATCGATCTGTTTTACTCTGTAGAAACTTGAATCCTCTTTGTTGAGACCTCTTGCTCACACCCCAGTGTGCACCAGGAGCTGACCTTGTGTTTCCACAGATTATCTACAACATAAGCTCACGCCTCCTCCGTCCCTGGTATTCAGTTCTCCTCCTGGCTGCTTATCTCGTTTGTCTTGTATGTCCTCAGTTAACCTGCCACAACTTTCAACCAAACCCACTGCCACTTCTTCTAGTCTGGATGCATCTTAGTTCATCACTGAACCCCGTGGCTTTTTTTTTTTTGTTTTTTGGTGAGCATGTGTGTGTGTGTGTGTGTGTCATGGCTCAGTGGATCAGGCTTGTAGTGTGCATTAGAGCTGAGCTCGGCAGCGAGGAGGAGAGCAGATGAGGAGGCTGCAGTGCACAGCAGGACTCAGACTCTCAGCCACAGTGTCAGAATGCTCCTATCATCCTCTCATCCCAGCATTCGCACTTTTATCCCTTTCTCTCTCCCCCCGCGTACCACCCCTCCCTCTCCTCACCCTGAGCAGCCACATTAGGCACACTTGTGCCCCCTCACGCCATTGAATGACATCAGACACATTAGTCATTCAAACCCACTCTGCCCACTATGCACTTCTTGCATAGTGCATACACTTGCACTTCTCACTCGTGCCATTTGAATGCATTGCGTGTGCTAATTAGATTAAACTTACTTACATTTCACACTTATATGTGCTGAAATTGACTCACTCACACGCACATGAACTGGGATTTTACTTGATATGCTTTACTTTGCGCACAAACACGCCCTCCCCAAGCAAGACCAGTTTGGAATCACAGAAAATAAAAGTGCAGAGCCGAGTTAAATGGAGGGAAGCTGAAAGGGAGGTTTAAGGATCTGCAGGGTGGACATGCACAATACTGTATGTGGCAAAGTGTACTAGCTGGCTTCAGCTCTACTGCTTTATCGATCTGTGTAGAAACAAAGCTGTGCTCTGGGCTTTGGGACCCCAAACAACTTACTGCGCTGACCATTTGAGCTCTGTTCACACCTAACGACCACTCTGTTGTTTCCTTTTGTTTGTCGATAGTTGTTCATTGGGAATAGCTCACAGTGCGCTCACTCTGTGCAGCACACACATCCCAGTGGCTCCCTTTTACAGTAACTGTGGCTTTTTGAACAGTGAGGAGGCACTTTGACTTCATCACAAACAGAGTGCGGTGTAATAAATACTTATTTATGGTTCTGCGTCAAAGTGTCAGCTTTGCTGCACCACAGTTTTCAGCAGTAAAAGCATTTATAATTCTGCTTTGATGTGTCTGTGTGTAGACCAATAAAATGCTAAGTGGCAAGGTCAATTTTCTTTTAATTAATTCCATGCAAACACAGATCAAAACTGCAGCACAATCGTGTTTACATTCTCTGAATCCAGTGTTGGACATATTTAATGATGTCATAAACAATGCTTTGGGATATTTTTAGCCATGATTTTAGTGAAATCTGGCAATCTTTATAATGCAATAAGTTATTGCTCTTCTGCAGAGTTTGGGTGCCCAACAGGACACTTTGCTTTACCCAAACCTGGAAAACCAGCTGCAAATAGCATCATCATCACTACCATCTGTCTATCAGATGCCTCGCTAAAGAGAAGCAGTTCCAGCCATCACATTAAGGTTAGAGTAAAGTCTGACATGTTAATTTAACAATTTAATTAAATATTAAAATATTAATAAAACTATTGAGATTAATTTTACATTCAATAATCTTGTATGGCCCTCGAAGGATGTTTTAAATTTGAAATTGCCCGTGGTTGGAAAGAGGTTCCCCACCTCTGACCTGGAGGGTAGACAGAGGTTTGTGGAAAAGTATAGAGACTGATACACAAACTTTTTAAACTTTGCTCATCTTTCTGAGCGGAAAACTGCTTCTGTAGCAAAACCACTGTCAAGCACCACAACGACCAGTCGTGGTTTACCAAGGAGCTTAGGGGCTTCAGCCACATCAAGTATCAGGCTTATTGAAAGGGTGATAGAGATAATAAAGTACGGAATAGCCAAGAGAATAGTCAACAGAGCTATTAGGATATTATTATTAACACAAATCCAATTACATCTGATTGCATCATTTAAGAGAAATGAAAAGTGCTGGACTCAAGTATTAGACAACGCTTGGCCCTGCAAAACAATGTTGAGATGATGCATATGAGTGCATAACTCCACAAACTACTGTGTAATTAAATTTTGCACTCTGGGACTCTATTATTAGCATATAATATAATGTGCATTTCATTGGAGGGCACCGTCAAATGTGGGTGTGTTATTTTGCTCTTGAGGAAATGCCTCCTGCGCTGCGTGTCATGCTCATACCAGTGAGTAAGAAAATTACATGAATTAGATGAGACCATTTTTGCGTGATTTTAATGGTTTTAATGAAGTGAAGGCACGTGAAGTATTTTAATGTGGAAAAAAGTAGTGCAGTAAATTAATCTGAGAAGACTGGAGGCAGATAGACTGTGGTTGCAGGGGTGTTTGCATGTGTGTGAGTGTGTTTGTGTGTGTGTGTGTGTGTGTGTGTGTGTGTGTGTGTGCGCGCGTGCTTGCATGCGTGCACGTGCCTTCGGATGACGAGCTGACCTTTGACTAGCCCAGCTGAGCATTCATTAACCTGATGCTTGACACACTCCTTCAGTGCAGCCACTGCTTTAATTACACTGAGGCTAATCGCCGGTGGCACATAGACACAGAGCTTGACACACAAACACACAAGAACACCCACATAGCATCTACACAACAGCAATGATAAGATGAACCGTCCGGCTTTGTTTTTTTTTTTTTTTTTTTTTGTACTAACTCAAACTTACCATTAGCGGTGCAGTGGTTTGCCTTAACCTGCCAGCCGGTTACCGCTGTTCTCTTTTTACTATGACATAGTGACACAAAAATGTGTCAGAGTCAGCTGATACTATCTTGGGAATATCCACAGTGAAAGGATTAAAGAGCTTAGTACTTATTGAGAGTTGAGTGCTTTTATGGGAGATACAGCTTTGAATGTTTGGTCTCTTTCACGAGGCAGTCCAGATTATCTCCCAGCTGGCTTCACAGCCAGTCTCAGGTGCACCGCTCCACCCTCCCCACCACCTCTATTTTATACTGTATACTGCAGATTACAGTGTATCAATCAGGAACAACCCACGTAGTCCTCCATTTGTACAATGGGACTGTATAGACTGTAGGTGTTAATCAGGGTGCCAGGTTGTTCTATAGATACACACGGACCACCTGGCGTCTTGCGAGATTTATCTAACCCGCTTGCTGTGTTACCCTTTTATGTCTGAGCGTCACAAAATCCTATTCACTTGATCTGGAAGAAGACTCTAGGGTTGAAACGTTATCCAAATTAAAGAGCAATACATATGGAGCAAGAGTCTTTTTTCCCCACCTTTTTTCAAAGTCTCTTTCCAGTGATCAGCACCTCTCAGTTACCCTTGATGCGTGTTACTTTTCCATTATACATCACATAATCCTTACCATTTTATACACCGACGAGCGCAATGATCATTTAGTATGTGTAGCCTTGACAGTATGACAGGATGAATACATACATTCAAATATAGACTTTGATTCAAATTTGCATGGTTTAAAAATACATGGTTTGGATGGGAATTCAGGCAGAGGAGGCTGATCTTATATTTATTTTGTGCACATGCAAGCTCAGGCTGAAATGAGCTGATTGTACTGTGTTACGTTCCACACAGTAAGTAGTTTCACTGTTTAATTGGTTAATTAATTGGTAAAAATATGCATTCCTGCCATAGAGTACTGGTGATTCCCAAAATGTAATTGGTCACTGGACTGACTTGGTAATAATCGAGCTAAACAGCATTTTTTTTTTTTTTTTTTTTTAGTTTCTGTTATTCCCTTTTTCACTCTCAATTGGACATCCTATTTCCAAGAAGTAAGAATCTGATTTCTACTGCACCATCGCTCAAAATGACCATATGACCATTACACTATATTTGCAGTTTTGTTGATGCACCACTACCAATGACTTAATGATTACTTCAGTATGTGCTGATATTTCAGGCCCTTAAAATCTTTTGGCTCACTTTGAACAAAAACTCTCCCAATCTAATCCCCCACCTACTCAAATGTTCAACCGCTCTCTAATGGAAACCTGCATTCTTTAGAAAATGGCAAAACATGAGTACTATTACAGCATTTTTATCTCATAATTTCATCAGCTGGATCTATGCTATAATTAACTTGCTTATTCGTCTACTCTGAAAATGTGATTGTATCATTTCAGTCAGTTATATAGGCCTAAGGTGCAATTTATTTATTGAAACAAGACAGTCTTGCTTCAGTAAATATTGCACTGGAGCTGCAGCTGAAGGTGAAAACAGGAACAGAGAAGGGTATAGGCATTGACATACAATCTCGCGGTGGTGATGGTGGGGCCAGCGAGATCCACACTGGGTCCCAGCTTGATATGGGAACAGTCAATAAAGGTCGTAGATCAGGCATGCTTAATGCCTCGGTGAAGAAAAGCCAACAGACATGCCTTGTGTTGGTATCGTATTAAAAACACAAAATACCCTCATGGTGATGTCCACTGTGAATGTGTTTAGTGTTTGGTGTTGTACTTATCTGCAACATTGTTGTATCCATAATCACAGAAGCTATTTTTTTTTTACTGTATTTTCACTTAATTGATGAACCCTCTGATGCAGCTTGCACCTTAATGTTATATCAGTCCAGTTGCCATTAAAAAAAAAAAAAAAAAAAAAAAGTTACCATTTTACCTTTCTGCAAATCAAAGATGCATTGATATGTCACATTTTGAAATTTAGTAACACATTATAACATTTTGTAACATTAACCACAACTTTTAACTAACCCTTAACTAAGTAGTTTTGGTGGCTAACAAGCTACAGTCACATAACTTTAACAATCACATGACATTGACACAGGCTCCACCACATTTACTATAACTGTAAATGTCACTATGCAGTTAATTTTTTGGTTCAGAATTGTTGACATTTCAAAATATTTGTTGGTTTGCAGAAACTTTTTTTCTGGCGACTGGGTTGGTTACATATGAGCCTCACCACCCTCGCTCCCTCCCTTTTCCTACCTTTTTCCCCCCATTTGTTTGAAGAGTGATGGTTGAATCCTTTCAGAGCTGTATGGCATGCAGGAATGTGATTGTGTGCCTGTGTGTGTGTGTGTGTTCAGTTGCTCTTTGACAGTAGGACAACAAATTACAGGTTCAGTGGTTAAATAATACAGCGGGAGTCAAGGTCAGTGTTATAGTTGTTTACCATAGGGGAAGCCAGTGCAGTATAGAAGCAGATGGCAGCAGGATTATGCTGTTGCGGTTAAAACTCCAACTGCAACTTTGGTGTTGTTCCTTAAACTGAAAGTTTTTATGGTAGTTTGTGAGAGCAATTCAGGTGAACACTATTTAACCTGGTAATAGCCTGTTGTGTAATTTCAAAATTACCTCAGTCAGCAAGAAAGTAAGCATTTTCTTTTCTTTCTATTTTTTTTTTTTTTTTTCAATCCTGAATATATGTTTTTTTTTTTTTGTTTTTTTTTTTAATGTTACTGTAGCAATCACCTCATGTGAAAACATCATTAACATGGCGGGCCAGCAGAGACCTAATCATGCACTTCAGAATAATGTTTGCAGAAAGCACATCTCAGTTTCTCTGGGTATCATTTCTAAACAGAGAATGAGTCCATGTGGATGAGACACTTTTCATACAATGGAAATTATTCCCACCAGGCTATCACACATGGATGGCAATGTAATGAATGAAGATTACTTTTTACTGGCTTAAATTGGCCGATAAATTGTCTATATGTGGTATATATTATCAGAAAATGGTTGATGGCAGGTTAGTGTTCCATTAATTTCCAAGATTACGTTTTGGGTTAAACGTGGAATTGAACATGGTTTGAACATGCAAGTGTCACTTTCAAAGCAGTGTGTTGCACGCGTACTGTACACACTGCAGCCATACACACCATAAGTCTATAACCACTTAACCAAGCATTTGTGATTTTCAGCCGCCATTAATTTGACCACAGAGGTCATTCATTTTCACTTACTTCAGCACCCTTTTGCCCATGTAAATATTACACATCAAGCATTTTGAAGAGTTCCTGTAATGAGAAGATTAGAGATAAATCCACATCTTTTAGGAGCTAATTGACTAGTCATTCATTTGAACACTCTCCTGCTTCACGGGAGTATTGCATTTGCTGACACCCCGAGCGGAGATGCAAATTATAAAAACTGGATTGCGATGAATCATTCAGGTTATCTCATGACATGCTGACATTTTGTTTTAAAAGGTGTTCTTATGGTAGTGCATTTTTCATTATAATATGAAGAGAAACTAAAAGTCTCTACACTAATGGTCCATAAAACCCACTCAAAACATTGGACAGAATTTGAAAAATGCACCGGTGCCAGTGTGACTTCCTCTTCTGGAAGACAGTAGGTTTTCAACACACTGTGAACAGAAGTGTGTGGATGTGTTTTTTTTTTTTTTTTTTTTACAAAGGGGCGGGTGGGCACTGACTCCTCTGGTGAACCCATCCTGCTGTGGAGTTCTTTATGTGCCGAGGCTGAGAGTGACAACTTGACAGGCAGACACGTATTACCCACTCTGGCTTTATCTACCTGGAACACTGTTGTATTGATAACATATTCTGTACCCTCTCTAATTCAGTGTATGTGTGTTTCTCTTTATGTGTGTGTGTGTGTGTGTGTGTGTGTGTGTGTTGTAGGCCCTTTCCATCAGAGGACACAGCTCTGAATGAGGATGATGTGTATCGAAGTCTTGAAGAGCTTGCAGAGTAAGTATGCATTTCATCTGGCCCGTTTTTGATTGAACACACACACACACACACACACACACACTAAAGCCCAACTTACGCTGGACACCACTGTTGATAATTGGGAATGCAAAACATCAAATATTGGCTGATGCATACACATCTATGTATATATGCAGCCCATTCATCTTTGTCTTCTGTGGTGGATGTTAAACATGTGGAGCTGTATCTTCCAGACTGCGTGCTATCATGAAAATGCCTGATGCACCTTCAAGAGGACAACCTAAGCTTTAGAAAGATGTCACATATTTGGGTGTCGGACCTTGTGAACTTGAAATAGATGGTGCAAAAAGACGCCTGAAAACTACATTTTGACATTTAATGGAAGGAAGATTCTTAAGCCCTACCATATCACATTAAAATATATTTTTTTACTACTGTTATTTGTTAGAACATGATGAATGCTTTCAGTGGGATTTTAGTGAATTTGAGCGCTTTGAAACATGAAATACAAGCCCGTTTTATGATGTCCACTGTGATGAATGCGGGGGGTAAAAATCATCCGTTTTTGAGCATTTTCACATGGAGCTCAGAGTTCATCGCCATTGGTTTTGATGGAAGGCTTCCGGGGAGGATATGCACAAATACACACACACACACACACACACACACACACACACACACACACATATCCCATTCATAACACCTCCCGAGATGCTCCATAGTGAACTGTGACCGCTAGTTTTGCCACTTTTCCTCGAACTGTCTGTTTACATAAGCGCCTAAGCCTGTGTCACTCTGCCCGTTGCTATGGTGACACCGGCTGTGCACTGGCTTCCAGCCTGACTGCCTTGCTGCTTGCCTTTCTGACTGCCTCAGTGACTGGCTAGGTGTCTGGCTGCCTGGTTTGGTCGGTGGGTGGTTGGTGGGTGTGAAAGAGAGTCAGAGGGCTCAAAATTGGCAGCAGCTCCAGCAGTGACAGCACCCGCTCCTCTCTGATTAATGGAGAATAATTAGGGGCCGCTGTGAGATAGGTGTCATTCATCATGGAAAGCGAGAAAGGGAGAAAGAGGAGCATGCAAGCTATAGATATATGCTCGCTGAATACATGATTGTGGTGCTCTCTGAAGGGTGAGGAATGTGCTCTTGCTAGAGGAGAGGAGTGCCAGCCAAGCGGGCTAATGCTGGATTAGAGTGCAGCTTAACCCAACATACAGCCCTGCCAGCTTGCAACATGGGCCTTTACGTTCATATGTCACTTGAAAACATTGTATATAGCACACAGAGTGGTATAGAGTACCCTTGATCACAGAAAGTAAAGAGCACAGGCTTCTGACTGATTTTAATTTAGCCTATAATTTATTACATATTGTATTCACTAGCCGCTGTCACTTTGTTTCGACCTCAACCCTCTAACCTGTAACCTCTCCTCAGTCAAGTAACTGGTTTTGGCCCCTATATCCACGGCAGCTGCTTTGATCAGCTTGAAGCTCGAGTTAATCTGTTTTCGGAAATGGCCAGTGCTGTTGTAACACGGCGCACTTTGTTTGACCTGTAGGTGCAGAGGGTCGGGTCTTATTGAATTAATCAAGCCGCGCTGCAGCGCCGCCGCTACTCTTGACCTTTTCAGAGAACATGTATGCATTTGATTCTCATCAGTGGACATACACATAATTGATTCATCAGCAGGTCCTGCGCTTAATGCAGTCGGACACACTTAAGCTAGCAATAACCCTGCACTCAAAGACTTATTAATTAGCCTGAAATATTGATGCACGGATGATTTACCATGAGTGCATGACTGAATTGACACTAGGGAAGAGGGCAATGATGAGTAGATTTGACTGGAGTAGACATATTGGAAGATGAGAGTCATATATAGATGTTATTGTTAAAGTTGTTGTAGGGTACATGGCACTTTTAGAGCCATTTGCTGGGAGCAGCAAACAGAAAAAGGAAATGTGACAATGAGGAATCATTAAAAAAGCCTTTATTGTAGCGGCTAAATCATTAAAAACATGTTTCGGCCACAGCTTTAGAAAAAGACAATATGGTGTGGCCCCACCTGTATAGTAGCAAACCTAATAGGAGGCGATCACATGACCTAGAGAATATCACAATAAGTAAGTACAGAATCAAGCCATTACACATGAAAATTATGTGTAAGCATCATAAATAGAAAATAAGCACGCATATATAGATTTTGAGAATAAAAAAGATGCAGGAATGATTTCAGAAAGCATGTGAAGTCTGTATTTACATCGAGACCGGGGTACTTTAACGCATCCAGTCGATGGATCCACAAAGCTTCCCTTTGGTTAAGTTACCCCACATTTTAGTGAGTTTGAAAATGTCAGTGATTCCTTGGTGCGTATAGAGAGCATTTATCACACTAGAATTTTGGTCAGAGGGGGCGATAGATTACAGAAACTTGATCAAAGGGGAGTTTTTTGGATCCATTAGCTGGATGGGGTCATGTGATTGCTGCCTATTGGTTGTTGCAACTATAAGGATAAAGCTGCACCTGTATTGTCTGTTTCTAAAGCCCCGAAGAAGACCATCAGTTGTTGCAACATGTCGGCTTTTTTCATGATTGAGCCACTACAATACAGGCTTTTTAATATTTCCTTCCTCATTGTCACATTTCCTCATATTTGCAGTGCTGCAGTCACCCTCTTAAGCAACATTTCCTGTGTGAGAGATTGCTCATGGTTGAATGTAGTTCATGTTAGAGGTTGAGCAGAGGTCACATACCTTGCTAGACGATTTCCATATTTACAGTATCATGTCAGAGGAATTCATGTCAAGAGAGCTGGATTGAAGCCTCATGCTGTCAGTGTGAGCCCACCTGGAAATGATCGCTGGCACATTAATGATAGGAGCTGGTCCACGCGTCTGTAAAGCGCGCTCCGACTCGCTTTCTGCCGGATCATGTCTGTTTGTGGGCGTGACTGTCTTGAGCAGAGGCCAGGTTCTACCTAATTGAGGGCTCCAGGGTTAATATGGCAAACCTGGACCATGCTTCCTCCCTCTGGCTGTGTAATGTCAACTCTTCAAATTGCTTAACTCGGAGTCCTCCCCGGCTGGAATGACTCCATCTTAGAGTTGACAAAGCATGAAATGGGTGTGGATCGGGCACAGTCGCCAAGGGACATTTTCCTCAGTGAAAGGCACACATAGATTTCCATTCTGAAGCAAATAGTGTCACAAACCCTTTATGTCACTCTTCTGCAGTTGATTTTGCTCCATTAATCCCTTGGGCATGTTGACAAGAAAAGTCAATAGCTTGAAAATGGATGGGGCTCAGTTTATGTACTAGTTACAGTAAGGTATTTACTGTAGTCACACTGATTTAAAGTTTTTTTGTTTTTTGTTTTTTAAAAGTGGGGGCCAATAAGCACCATCAATGAGTGAGATGTACAGTATCTTTGCAGGGTATGCAACATAAAACTGTAAACTATTGCAAAAACAATGTGTGAGGTTATTTGGAACAATAATAAGTATAAAAATTGCACATTTGATTTGATGCAAGAATAAGTAACCATGTTAAAATATGCATGTAGTGCATATATAATTTACACTCAGAGGACAACACAGGGTGTTCACTTTAAAACCTTGCATGTCCATTGGGATCTGTGGTAGAAAACAAATAGGGCATAAAGATCGCCAGCAGATTAACAAAATAATACAGTTATTGCACATAAGAGCACAAGTGCATTTACTGCTCATAAAACATATGCAAACCAAGATGCACACACAACCATATTGGAGCATATCAGTGCAGATTTATAACACTGCTCACACATCCACGTGCTAACAAGCAGATGCTGCAACAATGCAAACAGCAAATTCATGTTGTAATATGTTTTGGCCATGATGTGATTTTGCTCATTTGGCAAATAGTTAGGAATCCCTGTGACTTATAGCAGACTGCATAAAAGAGCTGAATATGTATTTATCAAAATGTTGACATGGGGCAGGGCAGACAAGAGCATCCTTTTCTGATAAGCAAATGATATGAAGATAATGTTGACTTTATCTGGTGGTCTGTGTGGTTGAAAGAAGATCCCCTTGACTGTCAAATAGTTTAATCTTTTCCATTATCTTTATGCCCAGATGGTGCTATCACCGCTCCGTCACACCCAATGCCATTTTTCTGTACATGTAAGCTATGGAAAATTAGCATGGAGGTTATCAGGTATACTGTTTGGGAAACTGAAAGGAGTATCCAGGCATTCATACTTGCCTCTGCACCAACAGACAGACAGGTAGTCTGTGCTACGCTGCAGTGAAAGGAGTTGAACGAGGTTTTGGCCAACCATTTCGGGCAAGTTATTCATCTATTAACATTTATTTTGAGTAAAATTTAATATGTCTGATCCATAGCCTTTGCAATTGATCTGTCCCTGTCAGAAGAAAAATCCTTCTTATGCAGTTGCATTTTCAGCTTGTCAAGTTATCTAAGGCCATGGTTTTCAAACTGGGGGTTGGGTAATCAACAGGGGTCCTGGGAGGGTAGCAGGGCATCACTGTCAATAAGCGTAATAGACTAATCTAACTTTCATGGCATTTTATTTATTTATTTATTTTTGGCAGTTAGACCAACAAGGAAATGTATGTGTGTGATCCTACGTTGATCACACAGTAGCTTTTTAAGCTGACTTTTGTTTTCTATCCACCTAGCAACCAGTTTCTTGCAGAGGAAAAAAAAAATCCTCTCAAATTGGGGTCTGTGGGTTAATCTGCCTCTATTTTCAGGGTCCTTGACATGGAATTGTTTGGGAACCCCTGATACATCCATTTTTTAGTAGCTGCTCCATAGTGTTGGGAATGAAAAATACCTCCTTTTGTGTTTCGGCCTACTTTTGATCCCATTCACAGTGTGAGATAGAAGGAATGGTCGTAAAGATTCTTAAATCTTGAAAGAAAAGTATCTGGTTTTATTTTCATTCACTACCACAGCTACAGCTCTCCCCCGTGGGGGCTTTGGGAGTAGCCTTTATTCCCTAGTGCTAAACACAGATGTTGTGCCAGCCTTGTGATGATGGTGTAATGACCTGGTCCCCACTGACATGATCTCAGTTTTAACTTATCAGCCTCACACATGCAGAGTGTCAGCGCCAGCACGTACTCGAAGGGCAATGCCAGAGCTCCTCACGCAGTATATCAGAGCACTAAGAAAAAACAATCACGGCATAAAAACATTACGCTATTTTATTGGAAACCAGTAACTCGGCCAAGCCTTGGGGGACGTTTGTTCACTAGCTTTGACACGGTGAATCATAACCTCCTTCCTGCACTCCTCTGTCAGAATTTTGCCTATGTCGGTGAGGGCTGCAGAGGCGGCAGAGGCTACGGGGCCCATCGCACGCAAACACACTGGGCATCCTCTGGCCTGTCACTGTGTAATCAGACAGAAAATTAGATCCCATTCACTAGTCCTCAGGACTCAACTCCCACTCTACATCTCACTGAAGCTCAAAGACACACTGGCTTAAATGTGTACATGTATGATGGGGCATGTGCATGTACACGGACAAACAGGCACATACACACACTGAGATGCACAGACACACACACACACAAAGTAAGAATTTGAATAATTTATTTATGTACCTAAGCCCAAGAGACAAAGGGGCATACATAGTAAAGTTGCAGTCCTTGTCTTAGACAGTTTTACAAAGATGTCTTGCTTTTTCTGTCTCCATCTCCCTGTACAGTCCATGAACACACACGCACACACACACACACACACACACACACACACGCACACACACAAAAACAAACCCACAGGCCTATTTAGGGTTATGTTCCATAAAGTAATAATCTCCATTTCAAAACAAGCACATGATTAAGATAATTTGAGGCGTATGTTGGCCTCACGAAACCAAAGCCCTTAGCCTAATGCATCTGAAGAAACCCCCCAAGTAGGACGAGCCATCACTGATCTTGGTGCAGCTTTGAGATAAGTACGGCTGTAACTAACGCTTATTTTCATTGTCGATTGATCTATGCTTTATATTTCAATTAATCATTTAATCATGCCCTCTTTCAAGTGTAATACTTGATGATAAATGTCCTTCAATAGTCACTAGAGCCTAAATTAGGACTTAACATTATTTAATCTGAGCAGCAGCCAAAAAAAAAAAAAAAAAAAAAATCACAAAATATCAATTTTAAAATGATAAGAAACAAAGAAAAGCAAGCAGATCTGAGCATGTGCAAAGCAGTAACCAGCAAATGTTTGCCATTTTTACTATCTAAATGACTAAAGTGATTATGATCAAATTATAATTGATCGCTTTTCATTGATCGGCTAAACACTCAACTCATATTTTCAGCACCAGAGTCAAGTAGAGACGATATAAAAACAGACAATAATGAAATGCAACTTAGGGATCAATACAATCAGACAACAAAAAAGTCAGTGCAGATTAGGAATCATAAGATTACCAATTAAGAAAAGGACAGATATATAAATGAAATCAAGCAATCAATATATATATATTTTAATTTGGTTCCTTCACGTTTGTAGATCAAAGCTCATTATAAAGCTATAAAAAACATCATTACACCATAACGCTTTATTAACAAAAAGTCCAACAAGCCTTTACTCGTGTCAGTGCAACTTTGGATTCAACAGATAGAAACAATTTAACATGTCAGTGTGTCGAAGGTATCAATAGAGATATAGACAATCAAAATAAACAAATGATCAAAATAAATAAATGATTAAAATAATCAGGTTAATCAGGATGGGAAAGGGTCTTAAATGACCTCCTAGACCTCAATGTCTGCTCCAACAAAACAAATAGTCAAATTTAATTAAGACGTAGATTTAATGTGGATTTATGTAGATTTATCGCCTTTCCTTTGACATGTGGATGGCTCATTGTCATGTTGAACATGTTTACACACAGTCTAATACAGCACGTTGAAACCATCTCCTCCAGCTTCTCCTCCTCCGTGCTCTCTGGGATCAAGTTCCTCTTAGATCTTCACATCGGTCATAATCAAATGAGTGAACTAGCCCGCACTCATCTATAGTGATAACTGTCCCCGTGGCTTTAAAGGAGAACAAAGGGAGAGCGTCCCTCCCAAAACTTTGCTTCCATCGAGCTCCCCAGTCTCAGAGGAATATGGCGCTCATGTGACGGGACAGTGCCGGCTGACAGTTGTCCTCCCACACAGCCTTGTCAGTATTCAACGTGAGGCGCTTCCCTTAATGAAGCAAGAAACACATTGCTGAGAGTGAACCGGGCCACCTCAATTAAAACTTCAAACAGCCCCCACACAAGCATAAGGACAATGCTGAATATTTGATTGAGGCCAGGGCTCTCCTCTCTCCCCCCGTCGTTTCTTTATCCCCGCTCACGCAGGCGGTGAAAGCACGAATATTTAAGTTATAATGGGACACAACGGGTCACATGCTGTCAAACTACAATCGTCAAAATGATACCATGTTTTTGTGTTAACCTGCAATTTCTGCTGGTGCCCTGCACACATAGTGGAAGCCACGGATCCATAATATTACTGTGGGTGGCTAACATCACAATAAGCTGCTCAGCGGCCATATTGATATTCCAAAATGAAGCTGAAATGATGCACAGCATACTGTCGCCCAACCACATTCACGGGGTGTGGGAAAACAATCAACAGGAGATAGTAAGATCTGGGGAAAGGTTGAAACTGATGTTTATTTATGAGATGTTAATGAAGGCTGTGTTTTTGATAGTGGAAGTGATGCGGCTGTCTGACAGTATTTTGCTGAATGTCTCACTCATTTGTAAACAAACTATGCCAACTTTCACCAGCTTGCTCGATAACGGCTGCTGAACTGTTGCATTAAGATATTGTAGAATAGATGTTGGAAACACTAGTCATCATCTATTAATATTTATATATTCATGTTTTTACTTCATTTGAGAATTTACTCTCTACTCTATGGGTTCAGAAAGTTCTGCAGCCCCTTGGTTCATTAAACTTTTTCAAACCTAATTAGATGA
The DNA here is from genome assembly GCF_902150065.1 of Myripristis murdjan. Taxonomy (NCBI): domain Eukaryota; kingdom Metazoa; phylum Chordata; class Actinopteri; order Holocentriformes; family Holocentridae; genus Myripristis; species Myripristis murdjan. The sequence goes on along the minus strand of NC_043991.1, from coordinate 9,876,654 downwards.
ACTGAAAAGTGCACGGCTGTCACGCTAAAAACAAGACTGTTTTTTCTTCGTTTCTGAAAAGTCGACATTTTGGGAGTTCACCGTTTTGAAAGGACAACAGCGAAATGCGGCTTGCTTTGTCCAATTGTGTGTAATGGCTGGAATATTTTTACCTCTTTATTAATAGAGCTAAATCAGAAATGTAATTTCTTTTTTCCTCTCCAACGAGGCTCACACGTGGAGAAGACAGGCTGTCTTGATCATTACTGGTCATTTATCATTTAAAAATAATAATAAATAATAATAAAATTTATTTGTACACATGTTTCACAGTCATAGGTCACAAAGTGCTTTACAATGGCATCAGTTGTACAGTTACAAAGAGAATTATTCAAATACAAAAAGAATAAAAGATTTGAACAACAATGCGTAAACAGTAAATATAAAAATGCAAATTTAGTGCAAAAAGGATCATGTGAACAGACATCCAAAAAGGTGTAGGGATGCGGGCAGAGAATTCCATAAAAATTAATCATTTAAAATTCAAGTGAGGCTGATAGAGCTAGAAGTTATAGAATTAACGATTATAGCGCCTGTAGTGTCATAGTGTGGCATACTGTGTTATGTACTGTTGAGGATATAAATAGAGATGACAAGCCTCTAAATCTATGCGTGAGTTGCTGGTATATGCTCTGCTGTCCTTAAGGCTGTGATACATGTGCATTCTGAGGCAGTGGAGACTGGCAATTCTGAAACTTGCAACTGACTGTTAATTAACTATATTGGTACAGGCCCATTTCCCAATGCCCAGTCCTGCGGAGGTATCTCCACTGCCTCAATAAGCCGCCCATGAAATAATTGCTTTTAGAGAACAGAGAGCGATTGGAGGGAGCTCCCAGAGCTTAAGGAACTCCCCCAGATATCATTCTGCTCCACAGTCAGTATCTGTGCTCTGCTGGCTGTTCGCCTAATTAAAGGTCAGTTAGCTAGCTGGGTGCCAAACCAACATAAACACGTTAAAGGGAAATACCTCTCGATAGTGCAGCTCAGTCAAGGTTTCCGAACATGGGCCGCTTTCCCTCATGACTGGAATTTAGCAGCGCTCGTGACGGACAATCACCTCGTATCTGACTGGTTTGATTTTTCAGCATTTTTCAGGCGTCAAGGTGCAATTTGTCAAAGTCTACTGAGGCGACATGAGCCCTCTTGGCAGAGTGAAAGGAGCCATCCTTTCAGTCAAAATGAAGTTTGACTGAGGCCTTATTTCTAACCTTTATGCCTGAATTGTGTCCCCCCAGTGAGCATGACTTGGGTGAGGATGACATCTATGATTGTGTGCCGTGTGAGGATGACGGGGACGACATCTACGAGGACATCATTAAGGTGGAAGTACGACAACCCATGGTAAGAAAGTGCACCATCTCAAAGTGCCTCCCTTTGCTTTTTGCATGCCATTGGTTGCATTAGCAGTAGAAATGATCAGTAATTTAACAACTAATGAAGCATTTACCAAAAGGATCCTCTACATAAGATAAGATAAGGTGTAACTTTAATGAAACCATATAGGGGAAATTCAAAATTCAAATACGTTAATTACTTCCAACACACACATATACACATATACCTCAGTCCACTCTTAAATGACCTTGTATTATTCATGTGCACGGTCTGTGTGTGGATGTCCGTGTGCCTGTCTGTTGGCATTGTCTTGGATTTGCATGATGGCATGTCTGTCGGTGCATGTCAATGTCTCTGTCCTAATCTCTGGTGAATCTTACTTCTGTTTTCGACCACTTTGCCTCTCTCTTGCTGCAGATCAGATACATGCAGGTGAGTGCTGCTGTGCTTATGACTCACCACACCCTGTCAGCTAACTCCTCTGCCACTTCATTTGAAACTTACTCATAGCATCCCAAGAGTATGACCAGCTAATTAGATCAGTGACCCCTGCACAGGGACGGCGGAGACCCCCGTCTGGCTCAGGGTCTGACTCAGGGGCCTTGGGAGACAATGTGACATCAGTAGGATGACAGGAGTGTTAGGTTACCTCAGTTAGGACAATAAGGTACCAGACTGAACTGCAAACCATGAGATAATTAAATGGCACCTATTTGCACCTATTATCCCCACTTATTTTACAAAACTGGTTGTCATTTGTCCCAGGTGGACACATACACACACACATTAAACTTTATATATTACCCTATAGCAAAGTTACTTAAAGTTACTTACTTATGACAAAGCCTCAGTAGTAAAGGCTGCATTAAGCAAGTGGATGTGATTTTCTGAACGCATTAGATAGTTCTAGCTCTTCTGTTATGTGCCTCTACCTGTTTGGTCATTGCATCCATATCACTTTTTAACACTTTAGAGTGTTTGTGACACACTCAGCTCATACTTTCTTTTGCTGTGGCCACATGTGTTACTCACTCATGCATTGCATTATCTTTTGATTCTTTTGAAGAAATCCGAATAAGCTCACACACACACACATACACACACACACACACACACACACGCAGAGACTTAGTCATACATCCTCTCCCATGAGTAATACCCATGTGGCTTCGTTGTTTGTTTTCTAACCCCCAACCCTTCCCTCTCACTTACAAAGTGTCTGCTTGCTTAGCTAACTTCACAACTCTGGATGCATCAACATATGTCTTGGTCAGCCAGCCAGCCCCCTCCAGGCCTCGACATATTCTTTTAGACACACACACACATCACTCGCACAAACACATACACACAAAAAAAGGCTCACAGGCACGCATGTACCCACATGTGCCAGCATCACCACTGCCTCACATTACACAAGCAGTGCCAGTAATTGCAGTGAAGTCAGGGTGAACACACTCCTCTGGATCAAGTTCATTTGGAAATCGGTTTGATTTAATTAACTATGCTTGTTTAAATAACATTTCTGGAGTCCAAGAGCCCTCTACCCCTGGTTCTCACAGAGACCCATGATTGGCGTGGCTTATTTATTTAGTTATTTATTTATTGTATTATTAATATTTACAGACTACTTTAACCTCCCAGCTGGTACCGTCCCATTGTGTCTGTATTGCCACTCCTTTAGACAGATATTAATTGAAATGTAGTGCTGGCATTGACTTGAAATCCAGTCTTTTTTTTCCCCCCGAAGATATTATTTACACGCAAAAACCATTACTGAACACCAAGTACCAGAGGGCCATTAAATATGTACGAGTAGGGTATGAATTGAGGCACATGAGATTATCAGTGACCCAAAATCACACAGTATAATTAGTTCCAGGCCTAACTCATCCTTATGTCATATTTTTAGAAAATGGGCATGTCAGAAGATGACAAGAGAAATTGCTGCTTAGTGGAGATCCAGGAGACTGAGGCAAAGTACTACAAGACTCTGGAGGACATTGAGAAGGTGACTATGAGAGTGTGTGTGTGTTTGTGTGTGTGTGTGTGTGTGTGTGTGTGTGTGTGTGTGTGTGTGTGCGTACAAGCGTGTGCATTGCATGTGTAATTTCAGTGTGTTTGTGCATATGCATGTGTGTGCACAGGTGCTCGTATAGGTGTGTGGCACGGCGGCACACACACACTTCAGCGCGTGTGTGTGTGGAAATGCCGTGCGTTTCTGCGGAAGTGAATGGGTGGACGTACATGGCAATGAGTTGGCTTTTGTCACGTTCTGCTTTGTTGGTCTCGAGCCTGCGGGTAGGGGCGCAGCATGGAAATGTCAGCTATCGGCAGATTCATTGGGGAGCACAAATGTCAGAGGAGCTGATCAATACGGTTATTATTGGCTTGGTCTCACACAGGGAGACTGATCCCTGGGGCTTTATGTGTAGATGCACGTTCACAGACACAAGGATGCCAACATGCGTGCACGTGCACACGCATACAACTCATCCCATGTAAAGCAACAAATTTTGCGTAAAAGGAAACATATGTACGTGTACATGCAAAACGCACACACACATACAGCTCCCTCAGAGTAATAATGAACCATTGTTTATATCAGTGTTGCTAACACTTCAGTTTCTGTATGTTGACATAGATATTCTCAATTTGATGGATGGCCAGAAATCATCTGCTCCACTAATTTCATTAAAACTAAACTATTATGTTTGCTGCGCCAGTGCAACAAGAGATTATACAAGAATAACCTTCTATGATCAGAGGACTCGTTAAGCTTAATTGAGTTGGGGTTAATAAAGCCTATCATCTCTTCATTGCTTCTTAGTTGATCTATTTGTTATCATTAGGATGATGGAATGTGACAAGCATAAAACAACATTAGTGAAACAACAGACAAGTTTTCCCCCTGTAAGCATTAGTGAAGCTGACGCCAGCGGCTGTATGTATTTACGGCACATACAGTGTCATGGCCCGCAAAATCGCGGCCGCATGCATCCGGTAAACAGCAGCATGTTGCCACCATCTTTTACAGTGTGCCCTGTTATTATGGATTTTCTGTGTTGCCTCAGTTAATGACTTTCAGTTGTGTTGTCCTTCAAAAAAAAAAAAAAAAAAAGCCTCTGCTGTTGGTTGGGTTGGGCTGAGTATTATTTTATACAATAGCAGAGTGCTGTGTCAATATATATTTGACCTGAAAATTAAATTGACAGCGCTGACCTACAGGTGCTTGGTTAGTTGAGCAAATGGGATTGTAATATCCACTCTTCAGAAACAAATTTTCACTGAAGTGTCTTTTGATTCTTTTAAAGAATTACATGATCCCCCTGAAGCAAGTTTTAAGCCCACAGGACATGGAGGCTATCTTCGTCAACCTTGAGGTGAGTAACCGCTCGAGCAAAGAAAACGATTTCTATACGCCTGGATGTGTGGACCAACCAAGTGAATAATTGCCTACGTGTATGCTTGGCCTATATGAATGACAAGGTATATTTATGTAAATAGGAGGAAATAAAGAAATATGCATGGGTGAATGAAGAAGACGGTGGATGGATAGATAGATGTGGTATGAATGAAAGAACAGGTGATTAAACTGATGGAGCATTAGACAGGTGGTTAGTGCGAAAACAGAGTTTTGATCGTAGTTACATAAATTGGCTGCTCATGCTTGTTGTGATGTCCTATCAGGATGTGATCAAAGTCCACTTTGCCCTCCTGAGAGCCATCGACCTGAACATGGTCAGTGGAGGAAACGGCCTGGGGAAGATCTTCCTCGACTTCAAGGAAAGGTTAGTAACCTGCGTGCGCTCTCTTGTCCATGTTGTATATTTTGTACGTGCCACAATGCATGCATACATGAAAGAGATCTGTATTCCCTTCGTGCTCGGTATCTTGATGAAGCTACTAGATCTTCATCAAGATTGAGTATCCCACGATAAAACAGAAGATAGGATTAGGATTTCAAGGAGAACGCAGAGAAGGCATGTGACTGATTGTGCCACACCAATCAAATGATCCATGCAAATCCACTGAAAGTCATGCCATTCAAAACCCACTCGATGAGCGAGTATTTCCCCTTTTACCAGTCACATCTTTATTCTTCTATATCTTTTTTTGTCCCAGTTTCTTTGTTAAACCTCTAGCATTCTGTCAGTCGCTGAATTCAAGCATGTGAAAGAGAGTTAAACCTCACGCTGGCTCTCAAACAGCCCGGTTTCCATTCTGCCTCTGCAATAAAGTCTATTCTTCTAATCTGGAGATTAGGAAATGAGTAGGGAGCGCCCAAGTTTTATTAGTAAATAGGGTTTTCCCGATGATGGAATTGCAAGACGATCCCTTCCAGCTGCAGTGCAATGCGTGGATAATTTGCATGCCTAAGGGGAGCAGTGATTTGCTTCCCTGCTGTGCTGAGTGCCGCTGTTTCATATGTAATGGTAATGATGGTGATGATAGGTTTTGGCCCCAGTCATGATCCCATACACAGTCATGGATATGCCGCTCTCTTGGAATGATACAGCCATTACTTAGAACAGCAGGAGTGAGTCACACTTTTATGTGCATGTGCGCATCCATGTTTTTATGTGTTTTGTGTGTTTGCGCACGTGCACAGTGTGTGGCTCAAAGTGTGGATTGTATTTTTGTGTATCTGTTCCCCCATATCTGTGCACATACTGGGTTTATCCACATACCTCACATCTCTGTATCTTTTTTTTTTTTTTTTTTTTTTGCACTCCATCTTTCCTACCCGAAAACAGACAGCCACAGGCTTGTATTTCTTAGGGGAACGTCACTTTGCATAGGTAATAGGCTCATCGCAGGCCTCTTCCGTGAGCCTAGAGGGCCACAAAGCGCAAAGTTAGCGTGACACGAGAGGCTCTTCTCCTCCTTGTAGACAGGAGCAGACGTACTCTGCATCGCTCTTCCTCAAACACGAACACACACATACACTGCTTCCTCTCTTTCCTGGTTTAAGTCATCTACTGTGACATTTACTCGATGATCTGACAGCAGTGGTTTACTTGCACACTGTAGCAGAATAGGTCCAGCTAACCAACAGCTCCCTTGAAAATCCTGAAAACACACACTGTCAAACAACACCAACATACACATATGGAAAAGCAGAAACAGAAAAAAAAATAATTGACGTTAGTTAATGCCATAATAAACATTAAGTAGCAGGTAATAAACATTAAGTAACAGTTAACTAACCGTTAACTAATGTGTCATGAACTAACTGAACTAACTAATGCTGTTCATGCTAAGGTATTAATTTATATGTTATTTAAGGGTTATTGTAGATATTATTAACATTAGTAAATGCCATAATAATCATTAACTAACAGTTAATTGACCATTACGTCATTAACTAACGTTAACTAACGTTAATTGTTGTACTCTTATTGTAAAGTGTTACCAAAATAATAATACATTTTTCTGTTGCTGGTGAATCATATCTAGCCTATTGGGGAGCCTGGGAGCATCATTAACAAATTGTCTGTCCCCACGGTTAGTTTGCTAGTTTTATTTTTTAATCTCTCCAGCCAGCTGACACCGGCAGCAAGTGCAGAACTCCAAAACAGTTTTCAACAGCGATGCTCTGGCATATCAATAAATATTCTTCCTCTATTCCTAGGCCCATTGAGAGAGGACATATAATGTTAATATTTACCTTTAGTGACATTCTCAAGGAGGCGATGCGTGGTTATTTTGAGGAAACGATTCATTTGATTTGCAGGTCCTGTGCGTCAGAGGCATTTTCTATTCTGTGTGTGATTGGCATGTAAACCGCTCTCATTATGAGCCACTCCAGCCTCTTGTCTGTCTGTAGCAATAGAGAGCGGTGACCAGGGGAATTGGATCCGCACAGAACCACTCTCATAAAGCACCTTGTCAGTGTTCCTGAGGACCTGGCTAGGTGTAATTAATTTGGTTATCTACGCTTGTAAGTCCCAGTGACCTTTGCAACAATGTGCTTGTGTTTCTTTTTTTTTTTTTTTTTTCTCACTTCAGTGCAAAAGATGAAAAGCATTTTCCCTCATTTGTCATTGAACTGAATGCCATGCTGAAAATGTCACTGATTTATCTCTACCACTCCTCAATTCTAAAACAGCAAGGACCTGGCTGAATAGCAAAGTGCACTCAGAGGCAGCTCTGTAAACTAAACAGGCACTTAAGTCCCCTCTTGTTGATAGCCTCTGCATATATAGACAGTGGGCCATTTACGACATCCCCGACTCATTTCTGGAGTAATCTGAGTCCCTTACAACCTTGCAATTCCTACTCACGGCCACACCATGAGGTACTTGATTGTAGGTCTTTGCTCTATGTTCTCCTCCATTTGCTGTGTGCTGGATATGCTGAGTGGAGGTGAGAGGGTCCCAATGCCATGTGTCAGGGAATATTAGCCTGCTCCACAGCCTGTCACTTCTATTTTGCTGGGATATTTCCTCCGTAGCCTGACTTGGGTCCTAGGGCGCCATAGGGGTGGGAGGCGAATGCCCAAGGAGCAGTTACTCGAAATTGTATTTTCTGCGAAATAACATGCATGACAGCATCGCCATAATGAAAGAAGCCAGTACGGCAGGGGTGATGGTACCGACGCTGAAAAGAATATAAACAGCAGGCTCAAACTTTACCAGCAAACTCCTCAACCCAAAGGAAAGCTTTATTTTAAACAACATTGCTTTTTAGGAATTGTTATGTTTTCTTTCCTATCCTGCCCTTAAGTATACCATTTACACCTTGCTTCTTTCTGTTTTGGCCTGCAGTAGGTATTGATCCTGGTGAAAACATAATACCTGGGCTGTTCTTGACTTAGAAAAATAGTAACTGTGTTTACCAATCGGTATGTCCCCCTTTAGACTGCCTCCCACTGGTTCAGAGCCTGGGACATCTGTCTCAGTTGTCTAATCTTGCTGTCTTGGTTGTCTCTGATAACACGTAATCCTCCCTTCTATGCTTGTCTTTTGGTCCTAAATCTTTATTTTTACACTTGTTGCAAAGCAGCGCAATAAGCACGTCTTGATGGCCACGCTGCCTAGAATTAACCAGGTAGCACAGGGACATTTATGCTCCACTCCACCACTATTTATGTGACAATCAGCCAACTTTAAGGAGGATGTGAAACAAGGATGAGACGGAGAGAAAGAGAGAGAAAAGAAGGGGTACAAGCACGTTCCTCTAGGGTGTGTTTATACACTGTCTATGAGTAATCCACACAGTATCGCTGCTGGCCATTAGAGCAGTCTTTATTTAGCAGAACTTTAATTAGATAAATATTCTTTTTTTTTTTCTTTTTTTTTTTGTAGAATCTGTGAGACAAGGTTGAATTAAATTGTTGTTTACTTGACTGCTACTCAGCAAACGTTTGCATTTTGTTCCACAAGAGTTCTCAAGAAATTGGTTAATAATTAGTATAGGTTAATGTTTTAAGTGTAAATAAGTGAACTGATTTCTTGTTTTATACATCCTCCATTAAATCATTTCAAAGAAATTCAATATGTAAAATAACAACTGACAATTCATGATATGCAAAAGTGTTTCAGTTTGTTTTTCATAATTCCAATATTAAATTTTATTCTGATTGAAGGCATTTTACAAAGATAGCAAGTCCCTTCAGTTCAAGACTACAGTGAGTATCTACTAAATACCACTTCATCTCCTTCTCTTAGTGTCAAAGTTCCTGTCAATACACACTGCACCAGTTCTAATGTACTCAAATAAACACTAACCGCCTAATTTGCATGGAGAATTGCAGACTCCGTTCCAGTGTGCAATGTGTATTGGCACATAAACGCTGCGGCCAACATTTTACCACCAGATGGCAACTTGATGATGGGTCTGACCTAACGCTGCCCTTTCTGGTTACCAAACAGAGATTAGCGATTCAATACGGCATAAGTTGTTGTGGAACCTGTTTGGTGGCATTTACTTTAGGGGCATTTTCACACTTGACCCACATCGTGATAAGAAAAACATTCACAACTCCATAAACAATTCTGTGAAAAGTCATGGGTCATTTTAGCCATAATCTCTGTAACCGCAAGGCATCCCCAGTTGGCTTGCATTGACTTGACTTGACTTGACTTGACTTACCCTACTTAAATTGTAATAATAGTTTCACTTAACCTTTAGTATGCTACAGCCCTGAGAATCACTGAAATGTCAGAACTTTTTTGTAATAGAGATGACAAAATGAAATCTGTAGGAATAGGTGAAGAAATCAGTGGAGGAAGAAAGATTTAATTCCAAAATGAGATGTCTGTTATTCTGAAAAAAGTGGCACCTAATTATTCACACACCACATTAGAGCAAGATATTGTTCTTTTTTCAAGGACTGCAGATAACTCAAAGGAGAATACAGATGTCATGTTGAACAAAAGCTTGTTTATCACATCTGTGTCAATCATTTTGCATGACTAACACAGACGGCCTAAATGAAAAGACATGGATGTGGATGTCTATACTGTATATGTAGGATTTTATATTACAAATGTTTGAGTTAGAGATACACAAGAAAACAGAAAATGATGAGTGCTGGTGAATGTCTTGTACGTGAAATTCATTCACTATTCAAGTAGACACCAGAATGAGCGAGATGTGCGATTTAATTGGTTTAGAGTGTGATGTTATCATTGATGCTGGACACATCGCTTCTGCCATCTCAGCAACGGATGCCCTCTTGAGATATTTGGCTGAATCACATGCTCCAGAAAACTGAATTTTAATTATGTGTAGTCAACTTTGTTTTATTTGTATTTATTTATCTATTTATTTTTGTGAATTAAATTCTACAAGGGGTACCTTTAAGTACTTTTAAGTGGATGTGTTTTCTCAATATTGTTTCTAGCCTCCTATATAGCTTCCTGTGACAATCCTTTCCCTAACTTTAACAATAACCATTTCCTAACGTTAACCAAGTAGCCTGTCTTTAGTATCGTTAGTGGCCTAGCTTGCTAGCCGATAAGCCAACATTTGGTAGCTTGTGTGCTCAGGAAACGGTCCTTGGGTCATGTTAGAGACGTTCCTGTGGGTCACATGTGTTACTAATTTCGGAAAAACTCATATTTGTTGTATTAGAGGGACTGAACAAACAACCTATGTGATCGTATGGGTTGGAGGACTTGTTGTGCTTGTTACTTTTGTGAGCAAACTTCAGGTACATGGCAGCACCCTGATTAATGAAACCAAAGTGCATTTTAATATATAAGACACATGGGAAAATCAGCAGGAAGTGAATAGCATCAAGTCAGCATAGAGTAACATTTCCAGCCTTGTTGAATCCTCACATGATAGGAGTCGTGCTGCTTCCGAGGCGTCAGGGTTGTACCCTTTAGTCAATAGGTGTGCTTAGTGATGAGGGACATAGGCTTCCCTGCTCAGGTAGGACTTCAGACAGAGGAGTCATATCCATGTTTGTTTGCATGTCATCTTATATACATACGCCTCCTCACCCTTCTCTGTCGGTAACGTAGCACTTGCTGTCGAGCTGGACATGAGTTTGTTTGCAAGTGGAAACTTCAAACCCTGAGCCCTCAGGCATTATAGATCTGGCTGCTCGCTCCAGGCAAGCACTTGTGCACATGTACATAACAATATACACACACACGCACACACACACAAACACAAACACACCAACGAAAGAATGGCTTCTTTTTAACCCTGACCGACTGAGCAAAGCAATCGTTCCTTTTTCTCACTTTCATTCTTAGTTGCTGTGAAAAATACAGAATTTAATGGTTCCCTTGAGGATTTTTTTATAGGGCCATGCATAAATAAATGTTAATGAGCATGCAACATTGTCCATGAAATCTTGTTTTCACAAAACATACAGAAAACCCCTCAAGAAAAAAAAAAAGTCATCTTTTTCATGCATTCTCTATCTGCCCACCTTTTGGACCAGCTGTTTCACCTTAATTTTGTTCATCCTAACCAAATTTCCTGTGGTATTTCAACTCACCACTGACATCATCATGTGTTCTCTTTTTAAACATTTCCGTACTTCTCTCTGCTCGGGGCCACTGGTAAATGCCCACTCTGAAACATCTCGCGCAATAATGATTCCCACATCCCCAGCTCACTGTATACTTGTCACATGGCCTCATATCAGAGGACCTTCTTGTCCAATTATGTTCTGGTGATGCGCATTATGACAGGGTGTCTCTTGCATGGGCCCCTGAATCCTCACTACGCTGCTCAGTCGTCCTGGTGTCTGGTAATTGATCAAGGCCCCCATTAATCTCAATCACTTTGTCCTCTTTGAGGAGAAGGAGCTGAGGGGAGCTGCCTCCCTCGGTGTGGATCAGGTCGTAATCAGGGCCTTGTTAGCCCTGGGGCAGTTAAACCAGGGTGGAGAGAGCCTCTCAGCAGGGAGGCTTTAGTCTGGACTCGACACGGCCTCTAGTGAAGCAGTGATCATCAGTGGCGGGTCACTACAGGACTGACTCGGGTCGAGCAGCGGACTGATCCGACTGTGATGCTGCGGTTAGGGAGGATCGGGAAAGAATGTGATTCCAGAATGACTTAAAAATCTAATACTCACTTCCATGCCCTTGCGTTGACCAGATGATCATATTTTTACAGACTCAACATTTTAGATATTTTCCATGATGAACCAAACAGGAATATAAACAGGCCAGTCATGGCATGCACTGATTAAAAAGTCTGCTGATTCAATGAACTGTGTTAGTCTACTGGAAGGAATTAACAGAGTGGATCTCTTTGACTTTAGACTGAATCAACTTGAAATGTTTTGAATCAATCAATTCAAGATTCTTGAAAAAAATAGTAATTATGTACTATGATACTTTGGCTACAAGTATTGAGGCAAATCGTTTTTTGTTTTTGTTTTTTTTTTCCTCAAATTGACTCACTCAAGTATTAAATTGGCAAAAAAAAAAAAAAAAAAAAAATGAAATGAATCACTGTTAAGCCAATGACTCACACCAATGCAATCTAAGGTTATTTCTGGAATGTATTTCCAACCCACTGTTGGGTTAGAACATGCAGAGGTACACACACGTGCGCACGCACACACAAAATATCAAAATAATACTCATACCTCCTCATGTGAACAGGAGCCAGGGAGATCCACAGTAGCTCCATAGTGGATCCACAATTATCGCACTGTTATTAACATTTTGCCAGTGGTTTTGTCATTTTTGTCAGTATTCTTTTGGTTAAACCTTGTTAAACCTGGCAAATCAGCAAAAAGAATTAATTATTTAAAATGATGAATGGTCTTGAATGTCACACACACACACACACACATACACACACTTAAACAGCATTTATATACATGAAAACACACAGGGTTCACTATATCAAGTATTGTGTGTGTGTGTGTGTGTGTGTGTGTGTGTGTGTGTGTTTGTATATGTATGTAGGGCATATATATGCATGTAACACAACATTTTATATTGCGTATTTATTTCCAGTTATTTATGAGTTGAAGTAAGTTTAAACATAAATCTACCATTTAACTTTTTTTTTTTCCTTTTTTCCAATGACTACGTCACTTCTCTTTTGATGTCTTATGAAATATCCTCAGCCTCCTTGCAGTGCCAGTCTTGTCTCCGTCAAAGATCTGTCAGAGGCATGATTAGACTTAAGGCTGCCAGCTTTCTGCTCTGCCTTGCTCAGCTCACGATTCAGCTTGAGAGGCTCGAGTGCCAACGCTACCAGAGGGGTTTTGGCATTACCAGCCGTGCCAATGCCCTACTTTAACTCAGCGAGCGAGCATGAGCGATGTGTACCACGTGCGGTGGCATCCTCTAGGCAAGATGACTTTGAACTACTTCCAAGCTGAACCCACAGATCTGTGTCAGGGTCCCATTGTAATATCTAATGAACACAGCCTTCATATCCTCACTGGCCCAAATTAAGAGAATTTTTTTCTCACACACAGATAAGAGGAACTCTTCAAAGCGGCTGATATAAACCGCTATCTTTCATTAGTAAGCCGTGATTACGGCTTATTGGCAAGGGCAAGCTATCCCTCAAAATATTGCCCTGGGATCAGAGTTCATTCATTACTTATTCATGGTATTCATATATATTCCTAATCATAATACATGCATTCACACATTCATTTTAGAGCCACCCCCTATAGTGCAAAGTGATTCTAATCCCAGTCTTTTAAATAGTGTTATTAATTCTCTTATGCCTAACAACACTATTATACCTTACATTGCCTAAGGGATCAGACATTAGCTAATTCTGAGTTAATTGTGGACTAGAGCAGCAGAATTCAAATTTACAGTAATACATTTTCCCTTGATGCTCAATTCAGCAACAAGGGAATATGTATTACTGTTTTAAGAAAACAAGCAGTTATCATATGCATCAGTTATCAAATCAAAGAAATTAGGAAAACACGCACATTTTAGAGTAGGATGTTTCAAAAGCGCACAACAGACTTGAAGTTTTTTTTTTTTTTTTTTTTTTTTTTTTTTCAGGCCAGCTGTCTAAAATTGTTCCCAAAATCAAGGAAACAATCTAATCCTTTAATTCAAGTTTCAAAATTAAAATCATTACAAAGCAAAATTTGTATTTTCCTGTAACAACAGCAATATGTCACTGTATTACTATCACCATGCAGAGCTCTGATATTTTTGCGATGTGTTTGGCTGTAGTGCTCCTTTTTGCAGTGGGTGTAATTAACTACTCAAAAATGAAATGCTTATAATTAGCTAGTCAAACATTTGTCCACAATTATCCGTGTTTATTTTGTCAACATTGGGTTTCCTGTCAAAAGTAAGCTGAACGATGACAGGCAGTGACAGAGAATTGAAAGTAATGACTGGATTGTGTCCTTCCCCAGGTTGCTGATTTATGGCCAGTACTGCAGCCACATGGAAAATGCCCAGAAGACACTGGATGAGCTTATAGCGACACGGGAGGATGTCAAGATGAAAGTAGAGGTAACGTCCTTCAGCCCTAACCCCAAACACATGACAGCCCATTCATTTCCAGGACATCTGATAAAAGACTCAACATTACAAAAACGTGCGTGTTACACACTGTTTTTAGACCTCGTATAAAGAATAGATTATGGTATCAGGCAACATAAAAAACTAGGACACTATGAGGAAAACAGACCATGAGATTTTTCTGCATGTTGGCTGCTTGTCTCCGTTTCATTGACTTAACTGAAAAATAAGCAGTAAAATCACCACTTTCGTGATTCCTTAAAACAATGTCATACGGTGTATTTAAACCGGCCCATTGCATCAATAAGATGGATCAATCCATCACAGTTTCAATCTGCTTTAGTGTCATTTGCTCAGTGCGAACGTGCTCCCTCATCCGTTAATTTGCTGAAAGGCGCCTGGCTTAAAAGCTTCATTCGGTGGCAGGCTGGTTGGTCAATTAAACCTTAAAATGCACTAGTCACTAAAGATTAGCCACTAGTGCTTATTCTAGTTACCAGTCACTGTTTTGCCAGTTCCTTGGCACTATTAAGTTTACAGTAAGTGCTCTCATTTATTAAATTGTTACTATTGAAACTAGAATAAGTGACTGGTAAAAAAAAGAAAAGAAAAAAGAAAAAAAAGATTAGTCAGTGCCTATTAAATTAGGAATAGTAACTGTTTACTGTGACTGTTACCACCTGTAAGTCAGTTCAATAGGGAAAACGAATGCATTAATCTTTAATCTAGACCTAATATTGCTGAAGTCTGCATAATGTTCATTTGTTAGGTTGGCTCGGCTGCAACTTTGTGCACAAGTGCGGTCAGTCTGTCACTTTGCAGTGCAGTGAGAGAAAGATAGAAAGGGGTGCACTGGTTGTTCACGTGGTAGAGAGCGTACCACTTGTTTTCTCAGAGTCCGGGGTTTGAGTCCGAGCCAAATAAAATAAAAAATAATCTGCAAAAAAAAAGGTAGACAGGCATTTTGTGTGGTTGGTTTTGTTTTTTTGTATCAGTGTAACTGGACCCACTGCCAGCCTGGTGGGTTGGACAACCAGCAAAACTCTCACTATTTTAGTTGTTAAATCTACCCGTGGTCACATGGTTTCCCCATTTGAAGGCATAATCATGAGCCAAGGATGCTTCTCATATCAACACTTACTCTGAAGGACCTAATATAGCATCTTCATTGTTAACTAGACATAGTTTACAAGTGTAGACGGTTGTTTGCAACACTCTCCTCTGCCTGCATCTCTCTGCCTCCCCAGTCTCATCAGCAACAGCCTGTGTTAGCTTGGCAGTAGATACCAAATTATTCCTGCTGGGAGTTGATTCCATTTCTTTGGAAAAAAAAAAAAAAAAAAAAAAAAAAAAAAGTATATTCACAATTCACACTTTGAATCCAATTCTTTACTGTTTACTGTCACTGAGATACATGATGTCAATGCTACATTTTCATTTGGATAGTGTTTGGAAGCCCAATGCTGTCTTCTAGCCAGTTAGAAGAAGAAAAAGTAATTTTGCACTTGATGATGAAATGATCTTTGCGAACCAAAAAGCATACTTCAAAGTTGCAAGTACGTCAACTGCAAAAACAAGTTTACTTGCTGCTTGAAAATTGCAGAATCACTCTAATAGTAGTGCCTATCATTACTGTGCTTTTTGCAATATTGCCAAACTCAACACAGGTAAGAGGACAGAGGATGTGTTAGACGACTAGAAAACCCTGTATTCTTAACAGCGATCGATGATATCAACATTATGTCCTGGTTGTTGATTGATAAAGGAGGCGATCATTTGTTGAGATGATTTATGAACAATAAGATATACAGTTTAGGAGTCACTCTGACCCCTATCTAGATTGACACAATATTTGAGCTGGTAGGGGTTCAGGCATGGCTGCTCTGATTATCAGACTTGTGGCTTGTACGCTTTACGTAACCCCTATTTGTTTTGAAATTGTTTTATATTACACTACCTACCGTGTTTCGTCCATTAAGCTTTACAAAGCAAGATCAAATACAAAAGGTTTATTTTTTATTATTATTGCACTGGCTCCTTCTAACTGACATCATGAGGGTGAGTCCCGAAATCACGCTCCTATCCTAGATGGGAAATGAGTGTCACAGAGTAAGCTTCCCCTTAGATATTTTCATTGCTTCCACAGTGAATTAGTACCACAGCCATCCTTTGTTGTCCAGTAAACTAAAATATACAGAAAATTACATTCACTGGGAGCATCGGGTTCCTCCTACACAATGTGTTTTTCTTTTTTTGTGTGTCTCTTTCTTGGCCATGAAAATACACAGACATGCATGCAAGGATTTGCATTTTCATATGTAGAGGCTGTCAGTTCAGAGATGGAGTATCACTACATCTGCAGTCGAGACTCCCAAAGCACCCTGGATCTCTATTAAGTGCCTAAGAGGGTTAGCTGGCCATCATCTGGTTTAGCTTTATGTAGTCTTGTAGAAAGTTTTTGAATTGAATCCTGATATGTTGTGTTCAATGGTCTTTGGCCCTGCAAAACGTCAAATTCAAATCCCCTCCCCCAATTCTCCGCTCTAGGTTGCTTTGGAAGAATCTGGTCTGGTGATCGCAGAAGTCTAACACCCTTCTGTAATAGCCGGATTAAGTCAGATCAGCGTTTAGCGTGGTGAGAGAATAGCTGAAAATGGGTCTGAGAGCTGTTGACAAAATGGATGTGATTAGTGCCTGGGTAGCTGACACAGAGATCCTCTCTGAAAATAGACAAGCTTTGTAACGGGGTAAAATGAGTTCTCACTGTGTATTTACACAAAAACCTTGCTTTTAAAAAGGATTACGGCTGTCCGCATTACTGTGCAGACACAGAAACACCAGGAATGAACAATGGAAGTCCTACACAGGCAGAGCATTGTGAGAGAGCCTCACAGGACGATGCTGACAAAGAGAAATGGTTTCGTATGAAGCAAATGCACAAATTACAGTATACTTCATGCTTTTGCTAGTGGTGGATCTTCTTCTAGTCAGTCACAGTGAGCTTGAGAAATTATCCATTAGTTGGAGGTATTTCTCCGTCAGCATAAATCATAATTGTGTGGCAATGGCTGGCACGATCATGGGCTTTGTGCCTTGAAAGAATAAAGTAGCCTCATTGTTGTTGATGGAATGCCTCACGAATTTGTGGAAGCAATAGCTGCAGTGCAACAAGACACAATAAATTAAACACTGAATGAATGTTTGTTGGTAGGAATGCACGAGAGCACATTATGCAATATGTATTAATGAGCTACTGTTGCTGGCACTGTTTTGTAGGAATGCACTATGAAAGTCCAGGAAGGGAAGTTCAAGCTGCAGGATCTGCTGGTGGTTCCCATGCAGAGGGTCCTGAAGTATCATCTACTACTGAAGGTATGTGGTTTCACAGATCTACAAAGCCTAAAATCAGATCGTTTTCACAGTTTTCAGTCCTACAGAGGGTGGAAAGTCATGCAAAAAAAAAAAAAAAAAATGATGTGTTATTATCAAGTCCCTAAAATGAATTAGGGCCACCATCTGCCTTCAAAACAGCGTCACTCGTCCTTGGAATGCAGATACTCAAGTCTTGAAGTGTGTGTGCATGGATATCAGACTATTTTTTCAAGAATGAAAGCCTCCTTTTGTTTGTTTGTTTGTTTGTTTTTTAATTAAGGAAAATGAAATGCAAATCTACTTCATACTTAAGGCTACAGAACTTCCCAAAAATAGCGGTGCTTAGATCTGGCCCTAATAACTCAGGGTTCTTATTCTTATGTAGCCTATACGTCTACATTTTTAAAGATCTTGGAATTTCACTGGTATCGGTATCAACTACCAAATCTCTGTAGCTGTCGAATGCCTAATTGAACAATATTCTGATGTTAATGAAACCATTAATCAATGGTTAGCAGTGTGTGTGTGTGGGGAAATGATTATCTCAAGAACATTGCGAGGACACGATATGTGCGCTATTTGCATCCCTGATCGTGTGAAATGATCTCACATACCTTGGCCTTCTTATGACCATGCACAGCAATCAGCAGACCTAATGACTCCCATGAGATGGCCTCCCATGCCATTAGAGATCCAACACCATCGTTAACAGCTTGCAACAGACATTGCGGTTGGAATGTATTCTTTGGCATTCTCCAAGCATAAAACAATTTAAATGGAGGAAAAACAGTGAAGAGCAACACATCAGGTCATATTAGGTTTTGTGCTCTTTATACAAAGTTAGTCATCTTTGTACTTTGGCCTTGGGTATCAGCCAACTCATTTTCATTCCCAGGTCATCAAATACCGTAGCTTGATCCCACCCCTGTCGCATCTCATTTTTATCATGTGTCAGTGTCACGTGGTTAGGTTTACGCATAAAAACCACTTTGTTAAGGTTAGGGAAAGGTTAGGTTTAGACAACAAAATATAAACTGGACACGGTCTTGGTCACACACGAAAGGTCTTGTTGGAAATGGGAATCAAACTTGTGTCTTGTGCGTAAAGGTCCTGTGACTTGCACAGCCACCATCCACCACGTCTCATACTGATCCCAAAGGGTGGCTTTGGCTTTTATTGGTTGCCTTTGGTGTTGGTATCAGACAGAGATGGGCACAACAAAGCTGCGGTATTTGACACCCAGGGAATGAGAATGGGCTTTACAAGCAGTTTTTGAATGGAAGCCCTGCCATTAATAGGAGCCAGCCTGACAGTAATGCAATGATGCAGACAGACCAAGAGGCAGCCCTACAATGGGTTCCCAACAGCTTCTTCCCATATTAATGCTGACTAAATTATGAACTGAAGTACTAAACTACTAACTAAGAGTAAGAGAGACTGTGATGGGCCTAAATTACACAGGTTATGATTGCCAAATGACAGTGAGAACAGATCTGTCTGATCTGGCTTAAATTTGGGATAAGTTAACCCTTTGGCGCATAGCGGTACTACAGTGGACAGCTGTTTAAAAGTCATTTTCTCCTAAATGCAATGGTTTCTATGGTGGAATTGCATATCAGCTGTTAGAATGCTCTCTGCTGCTCCCCCCCATTGAGGTTTATGCAGAGACTGTCAATTCTTGTTACTGAAAACATATTAATACTAGTATCATGACATGATAATACCAGTCCTGCATCCTTAAAGAAGTAGGGAGACTCACAAAAGTGTTCATGCCCTAAGAAGAGTAAAAACACATAAAAAAAAAAAAAAAAAATCTTGACTCAGGCTTTCATAATTCATGCATCAAAGGGTTAAAGGAGGTAAAACTGTGATCAACATTTTCAGTTTCAGTTAATATTACAGCAGCAGCACTGAAGTTGAAGGCTTTAAATTCTGGTTTGGTAGCCCAGAAAATTTGATATTATAATAATCAAAACTTATTCATGTACAAGAGTTTTTGCCTTATTTAAGAAAAGGCCAATTTGTACAATTTTGTGAGGCCGCTAGTGAGTCCAGCAACAGTGACATTAACAAGAATTCTGCAAAGTTTATAGCCACATCCACAGCACAAGACTATTGTTTTTTGGTTTTTTTTTTTGCTTTTTTATTGCCATATAGAAGCTGGAATGTAATGACGTTTATTTTTGACTGACGATAAACACACCTGTTATGTTGCAAATTGTGAGTGGTCAGGCTTAATAAGCATGTACATTTGAGCCCAGTTAGGATAGGAGTGAAAATTGACAACATAATTACAGATAATTTCACCAGAAGGCTGCACCTAAATATAGAATAGCAATGTGTCAAGCACTGAACATTCTGGTACATCCAAATGACTCTGGATGATGCTGTGAGAAACACCTGACAGATAAGACTTTAAGGAAGAGTTCACCATATGTATATTATATATAAATATATTACTGCTAGTACAGTCTATCCATCAAGGCAGTTTTTGTGTTTGTTTGTGATTTGGTGAGGGTTTTTGCAAGCCGATTTAGAAGTATATTGTTATCAGTTTTATCCAAGGTCCATGCATGCTCACTTTGACCAAAGCGAAGGATGCAAGAGACCGCAGAAGGAGATCCTGTGGCATTTAGTCGGTCGCTTATCAGCTTTCTGAGTGTGGTCTCAGTGCTTTGAAATGACTTAAACCCACAACCAAACAGTTGAATTGCATAGCTTTTATTGCACCTGCTTTAAAGGTGGAGAGCACAGTGTCAAAAGAGGGTGAGGTAGCAGTGAGTGTCCCAGTGGAAGGCATTCTTTAATAGGTAAAATAAAAGTTATTACAATGTTATCCTGCATAATAAGAAAGTCTCAAAGAGCTTTACCTATCATATCATATACAGCATATGTCAGATACTGTACTATATCATTACATGCCATACTTTATATATGTTCTACATATACATTATACACTACAATGTACAACATACTATATCTAAGACATTCACATGAACACCTGTGGGCATTTGAATGTCTCCAAATCACAGAACTTGCATGGCTTTGGACTGTGGGAGGAAACTCGAACACCCACAGGCTGTTCATGCAAACATGGAGGAAAAAATGCTCCACACAGAAAGTGGCACGGCAGAGATTTGAACCGAGGACCTCCTTGCTGCAGAGCGCTCAGAGCACTGACTCTCACACGGAGAGGGTCAACACGGCAGGTTGTAGGTGCTGAGGTTAAGTACTAATTTGGTGAAGGCATCTAAATAGAAAGTCTCAAACTGATATTATAATACACAGGTGGTCTTGAGGGCATCACTCCTAAGGGTATGCTCACCCTAGTTGTGAAGTATTCTAATAATTTGATCTCTGACAAAGTCCATTTGGTGTATTTTACAAAGTTCAACATATTCATTTTTGAATAAATAAAATAATTTTTCCAAGTCAAGCATTCAGTAACATTCAAATATAGAAAAAAGTATTTTTTGTAGTTATTCTTTTGCTTTCAAGCGGTTTGACATGGTGGATATCTCATTTTAGAAGAAAATATAACCTTTTCTTTTCACAAGAACAAAGTCAAGTCTAACCACTCAACCAAGCAACCTGCTGAGGTTCCCTTTTGTGTTCATGTAGTCACTGCAATACACCAAGGATCTAAATTATTAACTGAGCATTAGTTTATGGTGGGTGCTGAGTCTTGTGCCAGGTGATTGTGAGGCTGTGCAGAGTGGTCTGCAACTTCTCCATTAGTTTGAATTGAACCCCTGCAGGATTCTCAGCAAGGCACTGAGGTCAAATCAACCGTGCTCTAATCAGATTAAATGTACCCCATTTCACTGCTTCCCACAGCTTTGCAGTAAAGGATTAGTATGCTCTGGCCTCGGGGCGTTTTAGACTGACAAGTCCTGTGCGTGCGTGCGTGCGTGCGTGTGTGCGTGTGTGAGTGTGCACACGCGCATGTCCAGTCATGCCTAAGGGCACATCTTTACTTGATGTTCTGGGTGTTGTATAGATTTCACAGTGGTGTTTCCATATTAGATCATTGGGTAAATACTCAACTTCTCAACTCTCTTTACCTTCTAAGTTGTGTAGCTCTCATCTCCGCAAAGAAAATTCAGCACAGTTACGGCAAATGGATATTATGGATTAGTACCATTTTTAGCTGTTCATATGCTCCAGCAAAACTTAGAGGATAATTCTGACTATACTGAACTGGAGCCTTATTTTCATTGTTTCCAGGTGGTGAATTGATTTTAGACAAAACTTTCTCACATACTTCAGTGCAGAGCTTGATGTGCTTTCAGCATTACTCCTCAACAGATACACTATCTCCAGCAGTTGAACCCAAAAAAGCCATTCAAATACAACAACACACACTTTGCTTAAATGCATATTGTGATCAGACAATTATCACGTTATCACATTTCACCTCTCCTTGTATTTAAATTTTATATGAACCAAAACATACTGCCAAATTATACTTTCCGCATCAGTGAGTCTGCGAGTTCACGAGTTTTGTCACTGCTCAAGTCTGTGGATGGGCGATATCAGAGCCCACAAAATACTCCCGTATGCCCTTCTTGTAATTACCACTAGGAGGCTGCTGTGAATGATTTTCCAAGATGGCAATTTATAGTTTCACAATCTCCTGAGCACAGCATCAGAGTAGTTAAGCAGTCAGCTTGCCAAGTAACTACAGTACAATACAAAATACAGTTTCAGGGCAAAACAAGGTGACATGTTTATTACCAGTTGTGAGTGGGACTGCATCATTTGTGGGGGACAACAGGTTTACTGTTGCCTTGTTAACGTAAAAGTAGAGCAACACATGCTATTTTATCTCTGCTTTTAACTGGGTTGCTAATTAATCTGGCTTTCTGTTGTGTTTCATTCTTACGTACGCTGATGTGGATGGCGCTTTGCCTCACTCCAAGCTACATTCACTCCCACAATCACAGAGCAACTTTCTATGAAATATTACATTTTTTATGTTGTGTCAATAAAATGTACAAGGCAAGGCTTTCTTCTTTGAAAATGCAGAATTGAATTGATGTTGTAGTTTATGTTTATTCTGAGAGAATGAACCTTTTTGTCCACAGGAACTTTTGAGTCATTCAACTGACCGACCAGAGAGACAGCAGCTCAAGGAGGCATTGGAAGCTATGCAGGTGCGTGTTGTTTTATTTAGCCTTTATTTAACCAGGACCAGACTGACTTTTACAAGAGTGTCTTGAATTCTTCTTCTTTTCTGTGTGTGTGTGTGTGTGTTTGTGTGTGTGTACACGTAAATGTATGCGTTTGAAATGACATAAAATGTATGGAATTCTTTTATACTGTCACTGTTGCTCAACGTAAATCTGCCATGACATGACAGATGTCAGAAGGATTTATAGTATGAGGCTGAAAAAAAAAAAAAAAAAAATCTATGCTTTACTTTCTCAGGACCTGGCTATGTACATCAATGAGGTCAAAAGGGACAATGAGACACTGAAGAAAATCAGCGAATTCCAAAGTTCAATTGAGAACCTTGTAAGTACGATAAACACCAAGTAATTTTTCTCAGAATTATTCTAGTCGAAAATATATCACACTGGGAATCTACCTCATGCGTTAAATCAATACCTGACAGTAGTCTAGTGTTCCTGCAGCTTAATTGCACCCCTTCAAAGCGAGTATTGTTTTGTAAGAATTGAACTGTTCATAATCCAATTATTTGACTTCCTAAATCTCATTATGATGCAAAAGGATTCCTCTGTGAAATTGTGAAATTCAGTTTTTGTTTACACTGCGGAGCTCTAATATGCCAACACTAATGTATTACAAGCATGGAATTTTCCATGTCTGGCGCTGTGATGAGCTAGTGAGCATCAGAGAGCAGTTACCCATCCTTAAAATCTCCCCATATTTTCCTCTGCTGACAACACTTGCATCATATCTTGCCTCCACCTGTCGCAGTCCTCTGCAATTATAATGTCCCTAGTAAATCATTTAGTCTTCCAGAGCATGAACAGACAAGTTATGTGGATCCAGACTGATCGTCACTGTCTGTATTACCTCTAACAGCCCTCTTTCTTTCTCCCTCTCTCTCCCTCTCTTCCCCTTTTCCTGTCTACTGAGGCGCAAATAATAATAAGGTTAATTTTTGTCCCTTGTGTGGGGTTTCTGCCAGTGGAGGCATACTTTTAAAGAGCCTTGCTTGTATCATCATATCACTGACAAAGCTCAACCATTGTGGCATCCGCTAAAAGGGTCTTGTAAAATGGGAAAAGACTCACAGAGCAGCAGGGATGTAATATTTTGGATTATAACAGGTCTAAGAGTCTGACAGCCCTGTTAGCGGTGTGTAGAAGAGACCAAAGTGGTTGCATGGGCTTTCTGAGCAGATGAGGTAGTGATATTGCCACGTTTTGCCACTAAGTTTGCAGCAGTGGGAAGATGTTCACTTCAGACAAAATTCTTCGCAGAACAACTAAATTATGTAAATGCAGTGCTTTCTTGCCTTAATTTACAGCGAACACATGGTATGATACCGAGACGCTGGGCCAGCTGTACAAGAGCACAACTTAACAATCTGTGATACTTCATTCTGCAAAGCTTTTGAAAGTGATCTTGTTATTAAAACCCTCCTTCACTTGTTCTGCTTGGGCTTGTCGCCTCCACACAGTCCCACGCTGCTGTGGCTCTTCAGCAGCTTACATGTGAAGCAGATATGTTCTTTAAACTAAATGCAGGTTCTGCAGATGAAAATAAACATCTCTCTCCAAATTGCATAAAATAATATGTAAATCTATGTTTTAGTATATCAAATAAATCTATCTTATACTCTTTGTGCTATTGTAAATATAATAACTCTATGTTTTTGGCACCATGGTTATATAATCTACTATATTGCTATAGTATCTCTATGATGCTTTTACTAAAAGCCATAGTTGCTGCTTACCTGTTTTACCATTGACTACTAGAATTTTGTTCTAACAGCCAATGCATGATTTGGGGAGCGCATTTTCAACAACATTGACACTGTTGAATTACTAGAGAAATGTTATTGGCTACATATATTTTTTATAAAACTGAAAAATTGATCTTACCATGGTGGGCCGCCATGTTAGGGAAGACAGACTAAACTTTGAAGACCCTGCTAAAAGTGAAACCTAACGTCAAGCCTCACATTAGTCAGTCTAAATGATGACATTGCCATCTATAAAGCACTGTTCTTGATAACAGGGCTAAAAATGAACACTACTGCAGTGTCAAGCTTATATTCTTCTGTTCCTTTACGGGGTGAAAAATAATGTTCCTCTCCCCGGTGGGACCTGGAAGTAGTCTTTTCCATATGTAAATGCCTAAGGAATTAATAGGTTTGATTTTATAATAGTTGTATTGTTCGTTAAACACTCATTTAGCCTCTCTTTGAAAATTTGGTTGAACCGCATCATGGCTTTTCATTCATTTTAGAATTTATGGTATGCAGTGAATTGACCTAGGCATATCTATGTGACCTATAAGCAGCAGGTGAAACTGGAGGAGTACGGCAGGCCAAAGATAGATGGAGAACTGAAAGTGTCCTCTATCGTCAACCGAACAAAACAGGACCGGTGAGTCCATCCTCTGCACCAAATCTGACCAAACTCTGTGAGAAATTCAAAATGTTGCAGCTCCAACAACGATGTGTTCTCACTGCCAAATCGATGTGTTTGTCTTTAGGTATATATTCCTGTTTGACAAAGTGGTTATTGTGTGCAAGAGGAAAGGCTATAGCTATGAGCTCAAAGAGATTATCGAGCTACAGTCATATAAAATGTCTGATGACCCCATGAACAACAGGGACATGAAAAAGGTAAGAAATTCAGCCTTTTGGTTTTTGGACGACACAGCACACCTTCTCTCAAACAGGCATTTTAAGGCAAACTGGTTAGTGGAGGTTATGAAATATCCCATGCAATCATTATAAATGACGTCCTTGAGCTGAGGGAATGTGTTGATGGTAATTTCAGATAAGGAACTCATGAGTAATGCATTGAAGTGTCAGATATGCATTGTGCTCATCCATGCTTTAAAGACCATGTAAATGCAATGAAGGTCATTTACGATTCATTCTACCTACTGCAGTGCATTCCGCCGCCAATCTAACATGGCTTTTTGTTTTGAATCTGCATGTGTGTGTCCATGTTGCATGTGTAACTGGGTCTTTCTCTGGTGTGTTTCTTTTTGCATGCTTACCAGTCGAGTGGAAAAATGGTAAGCTCAAGTGACCCCTTATTTAGCTCATCCTCTCATAGTGGCCTATTTTTGACAATCTTGTGTTGGGTGTCATGCTGTGACTGCACGTGCACCTATTGGCTCTGTGACTGGTGCTCCAGCTTTTTGTCAGAGGCATCGCTAAGCATGTGTAGCATCTTTTAGTCCTGATTAAAATGTTTTTTTGGGTGTAATGGAATTCAGATATCACAGGCCTCTTTGTCTGTCTCTTTCATTGCCATCCATGCATCGCCCCACCATATGCTTTTCACTCGCTTTCTCCACAGTGGTCTTATGGTTTCTACCTGATCCACCTGCAAGGGAAGCAGGGCTTCCAGTTCTTTTGTAAAACTGAGGAAACCAAGAGGAAGTGGATGGAGCAGTTTGAGATGGCCATGTGAGTAAGATTTTACGGCAACAGCAGCATCAGCAGCCACACTGACCAATCAGATCTTTTCATTTGTAATGACTCGCTCATGTCCTCCCATCATCAAGGTCCAACATCAAGCCAGAGAGAGCCACAGCCAATCAGCATAACTTCCAGATGCACACATTTGATAAGAACACCAACTGTCGAGCTTGCAAGATGTTGTTGAGGTAACAGCCATGAAAAATAAACTCCAGTGTTTATGTCCATAACAGTATAGTCACAATCCAGAAAAAAATAATGCTTCCTTACATGGACTTTCAGAGTATCCACTTGTACCAGAGATGTTTTTCAGTGCTACATACACATTCTGGACGTATACTTTTATGTGAACTCAGTTCTTTTATTTAATGCGTTGTGACAGAGGCTATTGGACGTTTGCAGAAAGATGCGTTCATGTTTTATGCAGCAGTGGTGGTATAATATAGTATAATACATTGTAAGTCAAACAAATCTCTCCAGGACATAAAACATGCAAATGAATAGCAAGGAGGCTGAATTAAGTGATGAACTGAAGAAAAATTCAGCTACACTTGGTGAACAACCATCAAAGAGACTGGAGTTACAGAGAGAATAGGTTTTGGCTAACATAGCCATCATTATTTTAAAACTACTTGTATGAGACAAGTAGTTTTAAAATAATGATCTATGATATATGCATAACAGATAGTATTTTTTTTTTTTTAAATGTCCCTTCCTATTGTGTTCCTGACCACACCTCCTTCCCATGGGAGTCATGCGTAACTTTAGCACAAATAGGCCGCTGTAACTTGTGGCACTGATTCACCACTTTCACTTCTATAACGGTTAGCTGGCTAAACTCAATTTTGCGTATTGACCCACAAACGTCACGGCTGAGCTGACCTAAATGCACAATGCTATCGGAAGCAGGGACCAGCATTTTCACTCAGTGCTAGATGCTAATTACAGCCGCAGTCCCGGTGGATTTGACTGTGATTTAAGGCATTTGCAGTTAAACATGGCAGTGTGGGGTGCATGCAGAGTCATAGTGTACGAACTAAAGAGTGAATAATGTAGGTAACGATAAAGTGTATAACTGTAATAACAGTGTTTTAGTAGCCACCCGTATGTCCCCTTGGGTAAATTAATTTGTCTGAGGCACATCCTGTTTGCCTGACTCTGACTGTGTGTGTGTGTGTGTGTGTGTGTGTGTGTGTGTGTGTGTGTGTGTGTGTGACCTCCAGGGGTATCTTCTATCAGGGCTACTACTGTTCTCGTTGTGGAACAGGAGCACACAAGGAATGCCTGGAAGTCATCACCATCTGCAAAATCAGTAGGTGTTTCTTCCACTCTAGTAGAAACACAGACCCAGCCTTATTTTTTGGTTTCATCAGATAGAGTAGTATCATTATGCTGCCTGTCTTACAGCTGTCCTCTCTTTGTCTTTTGTTTCAGATCCCCATGACTTGGTGAGCTCGTCTTCTCTCGGTCAACATAGTAGAATTATCACCCTCCAAGAAACTGACAGTGCCTTTATCACTTTAAAAAAAATACTTTCTGTTGAATGATGCAATTAAGATTTCAGTTTGATAATATTCTTCTGCTGATTTATTTTTTTCTAACCGTTTCCAGGAACCTGGGATGTCATCAGGTAAGCTACAGATTGTGTTTCACATTATGAGCTCCACATGCTACACAGCTTCTCTGGATAAAGCTGGCTATTGTGTGTCACCAGCTGCCATGTAACAAGTTTGTTAAGGGCAGAGGTGGTGCTGAATCGCAGCACAGCTCTCTACTGCCATCTAGTGGACAACTCCACTTCATTTTAGCAACCAGCTAAGGAGGTTGGATGGCAGTTCAAGTGATGGATATTTCTAGAAAGTCACAAATTAAAAGATCTTTGACGTGAAAAAGACATCACAATGGGTCTGTCGTGAAATAATCAGTGATGCTTTGCCAGGAGGTTTCTGATTTCATTTAAAGCTGTGCTATAGGCAAGAAAGATTTTGATGTAAAAACGCTCAGGTATTACCAGCTGAAGTCACAAAGTGGTGCTGCAGAAGAGGCCAGTATCCCATACTCCTAATTCAGACCCTATAGATTCACCCTGTTTGTCTGAATGAAATTCTGGTTGTGGGTAGATGCTCATCACAGACAGGACGTGCTGCACTGAGACTTAAGAGTGAAATTTAATAAGTGTCTCCTAAGCAGACAAAAGTGTTCACCAGCGTTAGATCTCCTCTCTATTTCGTATCTTTGGTGTATTATAAAGCTGGCGGCAGAGTTGCATGCACAGTTTCATACTTCTACATGCAGAGAAACAATTGCACAAAACTTTAATATACTCCCTGTGATGCCAGTGCGCAACATCATTCACCCCACACCGCCGTGAGAGATCCCAGTGTCGGCTTGAAGCTTGTGTCGGTAACTTTGTAGAAGAGCTAGAATTTAGTTGAAAATATGAATTCCAATAGCTCCATGCTCAAACAGTGCCCACCTGAGATTCAGTGCCTCCTCCGCGTCC
The DNA here is from genome assembly GCF_902150065.1 of Myripristis murdjan. Lineage (NCBI taxonomy): Eukaryota > Metazoa > Chordata > Actinopteri > Holocentriformes > Holocentridae > Myripristis > Myripristis murdjan. The sequence continues at coordinate 9,847,838 of NC_043991.1, read as the reverse complement.
CTCCCACCCACATGCCTGCTTGCGCGTGTGGGCCTAACACTGATGCAATGGGAGACTAGGAATTTGCAAGCCGGCGGCCTTCTCTGCCATCCTGTTGGTACAATAAGCTAAACTTTTTGAGAGGAGGGGGAGCAAGTACAGCAGCAGAGCAGCAGTACAGAGGCAGGGGAAGCGAGTACTGGACATGATTGGCACTGGGGCAGAAACACCTCCTTGCGGTGACTGGTCTTTTGATTTGCACCAAACAGACTTGAACAAAAGACATCACGGCCCCAGGTGCAGATTTTTTTTTTCCTCAGTGCATTCAGTTTTGCTCAAGATTGTAACAAAAAAGTTACCCACACAAGCACTAAATAATATTTACTGTTGTCGTCTTGAAAGGTGAAACGTGCTACACCTACGTTTTTTTTTTCTCCTGCAAGAAAAGAACAGCAGAGCAGACACAGCTCATATGTCGTTGAGTTCTACTGCATCGCTATGAAAGATTGACAGGGTCACAGTTCATATCAGCTGATGTTGCAAAATTTTCAGAGTTATCTTCTTCTATATGGCACCACCAGCATGCATAAGTGCTTAGTGCAGCATTAACTCCAGAATGCACACTATATACCCCTAGAATTCACAACAAGGGTCCAACAAGGGTATTTATTTCCTAAATTTAACATAGGTGTGGGTCTCCCTGTTGTCTGGGTCCTTTATGGCCCATGTTGTCAAATTTGGCGTAGTAATACAACAGTGATTTCCATGAAATACTGTAGAAAATAAAATAAAAATAAATGAATTAATTAATTAAACAGGTAACAAGCTATGCATTAAATTTCATAGGAAATGAATATGGGTTCATTTGGACCTATGTTGTGTATTTTAGGGATAATTGTACAAAAACACTATGTATTCATGCTTCATTCACTTTTTATTAAAGTTAAAACCTTGAAATTAAAATGTGCATTCTAGAGTTAAAATTAATTGAAATGAAGAGAACTGATCCTGCCCTGATGAAAAGCAGTAATTATTGGCTAATTTAGAAAAAACTTGCGTTTAAACTCATGCCATCAAGCTACATGTGCTTCCACTTAATTGCTTAATTGTGAATCCACAGTTAAGCATATACAAATTCACAGCACATACTTGACTCAACTAATTATTTCTAGGTCCTAAGATGGTGGCAGTGAGGAACTACCATGGCACACCAGCCCCCCCAGGGAAGCCCCCGCTTTGTTTTCAGACAGGAGACTTTATTGAGCTGCTGAAGGGAGACCCTGACACCTCCTGGTGGGAGGTACAGTAGAGAAAAACTCCTAACTGGACCCTTTCTGACCTCTCAGTACTACTCACCATGCTCAGTACTCTCACATACAGAGTGATGAAAAGCACAAGCACCTTCGTTATGAATGTCACACCAGTAAAATTGCTCGACACCAACGTTCACTGTAACTGCTTTTTCTTCCAGGGAAAGCTCATACAGACCCAAAAGAGTGGCTTCTTCCCCAGTTCATGTGTAAAGCCCTGTTTGGATCCCAAGGTAAATGGCCTACATAGGTATTTGAAGACTGTGATTACGTTTGACACCAGAAGGCAAGATCATATTGTTTCCCAGCTCTTTAGTGTATACCGAGGTACTTGTATGAGGCATAAATACATAATGATGTGATCTGCCTGTGCATAATGTTTATGTTTTGCTGCTAAGTTCTCCAGCGCTTGGTTTTGTTTATGTGCAACAGCCTTTCCAGTCATTCCCAAGCCGGCAGTCCTCAAGGGAAACAGACTACTATGGATATCCCTGGTAAGACCCCATTGTGATTTTACTAGTGCCTTGTTTAAGTCAAAATCAAAAATGAGAGATGAGAGACCACTTGAATGTACAGTATATTTAATTTGATCAAATAAAATTGGTGCATGTACAGGCAGAAAACACATACAGTTGGTTGTATGCACTCTGCACAGGCAAACTAATGCACTTTAACAGTGAGTGAGGGGTAGCTTTTCATTTATAATGCACTTGATTCAAAATATTGATCAAAGATAGGGGTGTAACGATCCATACATTTGGACCGATGTATTGATTACATGGTCAGAAAAAAAAATGAATATAATATTGTGTTGTGATGAAACTTGTGGTTTACACCCCTAATCAAAACATCAGATCTACTCCTGCATTAGTTGAACTTGAAGCAAAGTCACCCCATGCATATCACCAATGTTGGGTCTAATTTTGGATGTGTTAAACTTTTAGACGATGATGTAACTTTGTATTTCAAAGTGCCTACATGTATAATGAACCCATCTCCTATGCGGCTCTTTAGGTTTGCAGGGAACATGGAGCGCCAGCAAGCAGACAACCTCTTAAAGTCCCACAGCAGTGGCACCTACCTGATCAGAGAGAGAACGGCCGAAGCAGAGAGGTTCGCCATCAGCATCAAGTGAGTGTAGCACATCTTACAGGACAAAAAAAAAAAACAATACAAAAATCTCACAGGAGGTTTCTATCCACATCACATGGGAAACAAATTTCTCACGGGATGCTGTAGTCAGCTCGAGGAGCATCTTTTAATTCTACCTAATTACTGCTCAGTAATTGCTTGTTTGATCCTGTTTCTTGTGTGCATTCCCTGTGGGAGACATACACCCCACAGCAAAACAATACAGCAGCTCTTATTGGAGCTGTCATGCACTGATGTGTTGTCATAGTGTCTGCTTCTCTGGTGGTTTCTTCCTATATTGCCTGGCTTCTACAGATTCAATGATGAAGTGAAGCACATAAAAGTCATTGAGAAGGACAGCTGGATTCACATCACTGAGGCCAAGAAGTTTGAGAGTCTACTGGCAAGTCAGATATACATTATTTATGCAAATATGTACTCATGCGCAGAACACCTACACTACCTATCTTTCAGTCTAAAAAAAAAAATAAAAAATAACAAATGATCACTGTTTATTACAAAATGTCCTCTTCTTTGTTTTATGTACCAGGAGCTTGTTGAGTACTATCAGTCCCATTCACTGAAGGAAAGCTTCAAGTTGTTAGATACCACGTTGCGTTACCCCTACAAGTCCAGAGAACGCTCGCTAACACGGGCCAGTACCCGCTCACCAGGTAAGCTGCCCAGCTGGAAACCGATACACACGGCAAGGATGTACTGACAAACTGCAGTCAAGCCTCAGGCTATCACTGAGCTATAATAGGGTATGGATTGATTGATTGCCGTAACCCCACATTAACAGTGTAAACAACACAGCCAAGTCACTGAAAGTCTGTTCATTTCCTGTGTAACTGAGCAACCGGGGGAACTCAGCCAGTGTGTGGCCAGTGAGAAAGTTTTTTGGTTACGTGCTGGCCAAGTATTCACAAGATGGAATTAAGTATGTCAGAATACCTCCAACTCTTTTTCTCTTCTTAAGCACTCAGTTCCTAAGCATTTTTCTTTTTCTTCTTTTTTTACATGTGTTTTCGACATAAATGGGACTAAACAAGGCCAAGTAAACCTCAATGTCGTCGCTCGACTAAAGCATATTCTGCATTCACACATAAGAGCATACCTTACATAACTGCTATTTCTGATGGACAATTATGATCATATAGGTTGGAGAGAGGTCAAAATAGGACCTTTAAAATGAAATTTACTAACTATCCTAGAGATTCTTGTTGAGCCACTTGAACAAGAGGCGATACAAGGTGCCACAATGTGGGCTCAACAGATTCAATTACTCTTATTGAAGACAGTAAGAGAGTTCAGTGGGCTATGTGAAGCACCTTGACTCTGTTCATTTCCTGTGTAACTGAGCAACTGGGGGAACTCAGCCAGTGTGTGGCTAGTGAGAAAGTTTTTTTGGTCCACTTAAGTTGGTGAATTTATCTAATACCTAATTAGCACTTGCTCAGTATGTATACAGATATCATCAAATATATGAAACACTTTACATTATGTACTTGTGTGAAACTTCAGAATCAGATTAAAGTGGCATATCAACCAAGTAGTTCACACTGTGAATGTTGGGTTAATGCAAATGTGTTGAAAAAATGTTCTGACTGAATAAAAGTAATACATTAGTTGGCGTGCTTCCAAATGTCCACTTGTACATTTTCTAATCAGTTGTGCAGCACCAAAAAAAAAAAAAAAAGATGGAGATACATTGCTTCTCTCCAGCCCAGGAGTCAAGGTGCTTCACATAGCCCATTGAACTCTCTGACTGTCTTCAATAAGAGTAATTAAATCTGTTGAGCCCACATTGTGGCACCTTGTATCGCCTCTTGTTCAAGTGGCTCAACAAGAGTCTCTAGGATAGTTAGTAAATTTCATTTTAAAGGACCTCTCTCCAACCTATATGATCATAATTGTCCATCAGGAATAGCAGTTATGTAAGGTATGCACTTATGTATGAATGCAGAATATGCTTTTGGTCGACATTGAGGTTTACTTAGCCTTGTTTAGTCCCATTTATGTCGAAAACACATGTAAAAAAAAAAAAGAAAAAAAAAGAAAAGAAAAGAAATGGTTAGGAACAGAGTGCTTAAGAAGAGAAAAAGAGTCGGAGGTATTCTAACATACTTAATTCCATCTTGTGAATACTTGGCCAGCACGTAATGTGCAATTGCAAAAAAATACTCTTTCAGTCCTCTGTAATCATTAATACCAAATGGTGTTTCTTATTCAAAGTTTCCTTAAACTATAAACAGAGGGAGTGCTTGCCATTCAACATAATGTCCAAACTGAGCACTAAGCAGACAGCTCAAGATGGGTACTTACCGTACTACACAGCATTCAAGATGCAACAATAAGTGCATATGAATGTGCCGGCCAAGTATTCACGAGATAGAATTACCTGTGTGTTTCAACTTTCAAGTTTGACAGATTTTTCACAGGGGTTTCACATTTTTAATTAATGGGAGTGAATGTGGATTAGTTAGCCTTCACATTTAATATGGCAGAGCATATTCTGTACTTGCCCCCGTGTAATTAGGGTACTCTAGATTGTTTTGTTGTTTGGAATTGCAGGACAACACCTTTCAGCAACTATGCATAGTATTAAGACTCTTTACTTTGTCTGTACACTTGAGCACTTTTTATTTTCAGAATATTTTCATCTAACAACTCACTGCACACTGTATTACATCGCCTGTAGTCATCAATATTTATGTTCAATATTAGGAGATGGATTTTATTGTAAAAACTGCTGAGATACATTATAATTTGCAGGTCTAGCTCAAGTTCCCAGCTTGTGTCCACAAGTGAAATCTAGTCCCATGCCATTTTGGCTGTAGATACAGCAGGCCAAGGTGAAATAACTAAGACAGACTGTTTGTGAGACTACCTCCCACTCGGTTTCTCTTCATTAGCACTCTGTTCCTGACCAGGCCAGTATCTCCCCTGACCCAGACTATGGCAGAGATAGGAATGAAGGGAGGGGTAAAGGGAGACAGAGAAAGAGAGAGACAAAAAGAGAGACAAAAAGCAAGATTTTGGCAGCCGACTCAGAGGCCTGTCGACTGACCATCTGAATTGGCTTGGCTTCACGGTCCATTAGAAAGTATAAATAATGGCTGTGGCCCTTGCTTGCCTTCCACATTGGCCTGCCTTTGTTGGCCCTCCAGCGAGACCCAGTTGGCAACTAAAACTGGATTTTTCCCTTCCCTTTTTTGGTTAAATCTGGAAATAGGTGGAGACAATTGGGTATGCACTAATGATGCTCTCGCTCTCTCTCCCTGTATGTGTGTGTGCGTGTGCATGTGTGTATTTGTGTGTGTGTGAGTGTGAACACATACAGGTTAGTGTGTGACACTGGGCTGAACAGGGTTTGATTTCAGGGAACAGAACAGAATGCTGCAGGAGTCAATGCATCAGGGCTTTTGCTTTTTAATTTTCTGCTTCTTGGGCTCCAGCTCTGTATGCATGCGTCCTAATGCATTTTCGCTCTTTCTTTCTTTCTTTCTTTCTCTTCTCCTCCCCTTCTTTTTCTCCTCTTCTCAGCAGCCACCTGCGCCTCGTACAACTTCTCGTTTCTCAGCCCACAGGGTCTCAACTTCTCTTCTCAGAGCTCAGCTCCCTTTTGGTCAGGTACTCCTTCTTTCTTCTTTCTTCCTTTCTTTCTTCCTTTCTTTCTTTCTCTCTCTCTTTCTTTCTCTCTCTCTTTCTTTTCTTTTCTTTTCTTTACTTTCTCAACCCTCCTGTTTCTTACGGCTTTTTGTGGCTTTTATCTTCACAACACATCCACCTATTCATAATGTTGAATATGGGCCATTATTGTACCCTATGTGTGCACGTATAGGCTGTTATTTGTATCGAAGCAACAGCAGTGTAAATTATCAGTCTTCATAAATAACATTTTTTACAGATCTTTCAGAGTGGACAAATTAGTTTTACTGTTCCTTTGTCTTATTTTTCAAGTTGTACGATGGTGCCGTCATGCGGTACATTTCTGATAGGCTATTAACTAACCATTAATTAAACCGTGCTGCAGTTGCTATGGAGACGCGAGTTGCACAAGTCAGTAACAGAAACCAGAAAACACCTGCTGTTGGGGTCTATAGAATGGTTTGTAAGAACAGTTTCACAATTGGTTTTTATTCTGAACATAAACCAACCTTAAAATGACCAATTTAAACTCCATAATGTGGGCAGGGTGTGTTATCAAGAACTTTTTTTAATCTTTCCAAGGGTGAAATTCACTCATTAAATCTGGAAATCACAAACAAATCCTCTCGTCTCTAATGGAGTGGTTTGTTGTCCCTCCCCAGTCCTGTTTGTCACTGTTGCTATAACGTGACCTTCAATATGGAAGCAGCTATTGCTATTTTGCTCATGCTTCACAACTATCTTTTAATACTCTGTTATTTCTTGCCCACCTTCCCCTTAGACTTGCATCTGACCTTTTCCTAACAAGGCAAACACCTGCTTGGGTCTTTATTTCTCCTAGTGCTTATCTATTAGGTGATATTTGAATATTCTAGGCAAGTCTGTCCTTATTCTCCAGTCATGGCACTATTGATTTAACCCTTGCAGTGCCTTTTGGACCACTTGTAATAGTGGTGATAAATACCTTGAAGTGCATCTCTTAATTTCCTAGAATGTACATGTGTTGATTTCATTTCGTCCCTGCGTTCACAGTGTTCACTCCACGGGTTGTCAGCACAGCGGTAGCCAGGTATAACTTTGCCGCGCGGGACATGCGAGAGCTGTCACTGCGAGAAGGAGACATTGTCAAGATCTATAGCAAGATCGGTGGAGACCAGGGGTGGTGGAAGGGGGAGGCCAATGGACGAGTGAGTAAACAGAGCAAATGCACCCACTACTGGATGGTGAAACATTAATGTTGGTAGCACTTTACTTGAAGCGTTGCTCCTGGAGCATTAAGTCCATTATAATCACATCATGAGTGCATTATAGTCAGTATAATAGCAACATGATAAAATATGCTAGATCACATCCAATGCACAATTATTCTTCGGCCCTGAATACTTTCTGGTGCGAGTATGTTCATATATCATTTACTTTAAGGCCTTCATTTTTTAAAATTAAAACCTCTTGCCAGCAATATCACTGTCCCTGTTAATACCGGTCTGTCTGGCTACGACTGGAGCACAATTACTCCTATCCCATTATCTCATTCCATATAATGAATGAGATTCTTACACAATGGAAGTGTTACCTCATTACTCCAGCAAGCAGGAGATGTCTTAATAACGACCTGGCAACAAAGAGGGGTTTTTTGTTCCAAAACGGTAACGGCCAGGAAGCCCATTCCTGCTTTGCCACTTAACGATGGTCCTATAACTTTGCACCCAACGCGGAAAAATGTTAACACCAAGAGTGTGTTGGTGTTTTTATGAACCTGTGGCTCTGTGTGGCAGCCGCTTCCTCAACACCCTGTGGAGTTCAAACAAAAAAAAGCAGTCAAAATAGTAGTTTAACAGTTTTCTGGTCAAATAAAAATAGAAATTGTTAATTGGCTATAACAAGACTTGTATTAACTTTTCCTAATAGTTTGCATAGGAAGTAGGCCTGCAAATAATGAGAGCAAAATAGTCCAAACTAGGCTTTGTAAGAAAGGTCTAAATAATGGCACATTTCAAATATAATGAAACAAAGCAAGTCACAAGTTAGATATTTTCAATTTAAAGAATATTATGCTCTAATGTTATACAGTGTAATATTCTTTAAACCGAAAATTACATTTGTACTATGATCTTATAGAGATGCTAACCCCAGAGAGCCTTACGGAGTGCTGAGAGGTTGGATTATACTCGGATCATGAACAGGTGGTGCAATCAGATTCCTCAAATCATGAAATTCTTAGTCTAGAGGAAAATCAAGTCAGTGTTAGTAATCAATAGAGAATTAATATGTGGAATAATTGAATTCCAGGAGTTCCTGATGCTGCGTAATAAGATTTGAAAAACACTTTTCTTTTGCACCCACAGCTGTTATTCCATTATCCACAATTAATGCATCATCAAATTTATGCTTTGGTGTTATAGTGTAGCTGTTCCCATTCAGCCGTTGAAAACAAATTAAAACTTTTAATTTTAGCTTTAAAAGTGCCACTAATTACGAGTGGTGCAGTCGTAGAGTTGATGAGGAGAAAATGCTGCTGAGCTCTCTTTAGGGAGGTCCTGTTTGGAAGCCCTCGAGTGTCTGGAAGAGAAGGATCAATTCCTCTCCGAGTTGAAAACGGAAGAGGCTTTTGCTTTTTATGGAAAGACAGTGGTTAGGCATGATCTCCTTGACGGTCACAGCTCTTGTTTGGCAACGTCACTTCTAAGCCCCAGGTCTCTCAATGCTTTGGCAAAGAGATTAGGAGCGACTTCATTCAGACACACAATTCCGTCATAAGATGAATATAAACATTCTTGTGGAACGCCGCAGACAAATGAGGGATAAGCATGCATCTTTTGCATAAATCAGCGCTGTTGCCCATGATGATTTGGAGAGGAACATCTAAACATGGAAGCAAAGTACATTGTTTTTGCCTCAGGAAATTTTTCAGCTGTCTGAAGTATGACTGCCAACATTGCAGGGGCTGCCAGCCCTTTCTTTGGTATAAAATCAGTTCTTACTTTGTGTATTATAACATAAGTGATGACATAAGACTGATCTCCATGATATTTATCATAACTTTGCAAGCACATTAAGTTAGAGCAGCGCTCAAGCAGTTATGTCACTGCTCTCCATTATATATGAGACTGCACTCAGAATGCACTTATATTACACTGCTCCAGTAAAGTGTTACGAAAAAGTTTAATCTTATGTGGCTGCATCGCAGATTTACAGTAATATGGGGAGCAAAGACTCAATGGAAATTCAATTAAAACCTTGTTTTGCTGCCTCTAATAATTATTGTTACACCTGACTTTTCAGATTGGATGGTTTCCCTCAACCTACGTGGATGAAGAAGGAGGGCAGTAAGTCTCGGATGTTGCCCCGGCTCCCTACAAATCAGAACCCATCTTCTATCCACAGTCCTCAGAGAAAACTACTCGGGTCCCCAGGAAAACAACACAAGAAGAAAAAAAAAAAAGAACTTTTTTTGCTGGATACTCACTTTTGCAGTGAGGATTTTTACCCCGTTTCTCTATCTTCAAGTATGCATCGGCTTTGCTTTTGTTTGTAATTTTTTTTTTTTTTTTTTTTTGGGTAGGATGTCCTGTTTGATCTCTATGTGGAAAAAAAAATGGCTTGCTGTCTGTCAGCCTCTGTGTGCTCTGCCGAGGCTTTAATGAACAGAGGGTGCTATAGAGAGCACCAACACACCGCAGACACTGACTGTGGATAGTTTTACATTGGTAAGGCTCCCCTTTGTTGCGAGGGGAAATAAATGTACAGTATAGATAATTTATTGAATAGAGATACTAATGATTATTGTGCGGAAGTAAAGTTGATATTAGTAACAGCTAAGAATCAGATGAAGAAAAAAAAAAAGAGAAAGTCAGACACGCTCTGTTTTCATGCTGGGAGATTTTTGCCTTAGTTGTCATGGCAATGCCTTGTGGGCTGACGCCAGTGGAGGGAAAAGACTTGATGACTGGTTTTACTTTTTGTGTATGCTTCTGCCCATGTGCGTGCAAACACACACACACACACAAACACACACACACACACACACACACATACATCCTGACCAATGTACAGTACAGTGCCTTTGAAAAATGGTCATTGCTCACAGAACCTCAACATCAGCCAGTCAAGAACATTGCCATCCGCAAATAACAGTCACTCCCCAGGCTAAGGAGACTACTATGTAACACCTAGAGAAGGGGAAGGGCGCTTCTCTGACACACTTTGGGGTTAGCTCCCACTCTGAACCTTTGAAAGCACGACGGTGAAGCATTTGAACTCCTCCCAACTGGAGACTGAATGGACTCCCATAGAAAACCACTGAAGGGTTTTGCAGCCAGACCACAACAATCAGTTACCGAATCACGAGTCTATGGGTACTTGCAATCAGCTGGATGCAAAAGGGAAACATCAGGATATTCCACGTAACAACCATTTCACACTTCTGAATCTTTGTGCTCATTGTTTTATGGTTTTATTTTGCACAGAATCAAAATGTTTATGTTTTGATAACTGGACCAACACCTTTATTATTAGAAACCAAATTCAACCATATTGTAATGTCTGCATGGGCTTCGGTCTTTTGTTATGATTTTGTACCTTGCCTTATTTACAGTTGATCAGGTGATGGGTTTTTTTTTTTTTTTTTTTTTTTTTTTTGGATGTTAATCATTTTTCATATGGGTGGCATTTTGGTGCTGAGCAGGCTGGTGAAATTAAACAGTTTCAGAAGGTTTCAACTCTGTCTGTGTGCTAAAAAAAAAAAAAAAAAAAAAAAAAATGACAAAAGCTGCGGAAGGAACCCTAAATAATGCTGTGATTATTTAGGGGTGCAATGCTTAAGTGTTTCCATTTTACCTCCAGTATTTACATTCCTGTCAGAATTGTATTAGCTGTTTTGGACTACTTTGCCAACTCACAGTTTGTGTAGCACACAGACAGGGTCCTCTAACAGCGTCACTCTGCCAGCTTTCATCACATTTCACATTGTGGGGGATCATAAGAAAAACAGAACATGGTAAGTCACTGAGCATAAATGTACAGTCAGGAAAAAAAAAAAAAAATCAGCTATTCTGATGTTTACTGGCCCAGTAAGCTCAGTTTCTTGAAGATGTTAGTTCAGATTTTTTGACAATAAACAGGATACATTTGGCAAATTTTGTTGGGTTTTCCAGATTTATGGGTGCTTAACTTTGAAAACAGTTCACATCACTTACCTACCTACATATTTGTCCATTTGCAGGATGCATAGTCGGCAAACTGCAAACCTTTGGGCGAAAACTGATTTGGATCATCTCACAGTTCAGAAAACGAATGAGAGAAAACGTAAAATGATAAGAGTCAATGCATTCATAAGTATAGCACTGTTTTTCTAAGACCTAGAAATGACCCGGAGAATAGATTGAAGGGTTTCTACTTTTGAGATACACTGTATACATCACTGATATGATCAAATGCTGGAAACCAAACATCGTCAAAAAAGTGGAAAGATGATTGTAAAAGTTGTCTGAATGATTGATTGATTCAAATAGGTGCTTGATTCTTTCAAGTAGACCGCAACCAGGTTTATATTAATAATTTTTAAAAAATGAACTAACTCTTTAAGCCTGCATACAGTAGTAAGCCACTGACGAGGAAGATGCCAACACTGAGCACATGCTGCTGGGTGATGAAGACTAACGGGACAGAAGACGCTGACATGTTTAGTTTCTAGAATTTGACTGTCCATGATGTGTGTCTTGAAAAGGCCAAGCACCCCTGAAGTCCAAGTCCCACCACTGTGTCATGGAAGAACTGGTGAGGGGACGGGGACGAACAGTCGGCCTACATGTTTTCTAAGAGGGAGGGGGGATTTAGTCGCTGTTTATGTAGTGGACAAAAACCCATTGCATGTGGCTATTGATATTTCAACTCCTGTCAGTACATCCTCAAAAAAAAAAAGTACTTAATTGTGTACATTTTTTTGAATGGTTGAGTATTTCCAAATGAGGTCTATCATGAAATAAATATTTCTCTTTTGGTCTAAATTTTGGAGACTGAATTGCTCATTCTTATCGTGGATTTTCAGTGCTTCATTTCCAACAATTAAACCAACCGAGATTCCATAAGCAATTAATGCATTTTTATCAAAACAAGCACAGCTTGACAATATTTTGGAACGGGTGCAAATCAGTTATTTGTACAGTCTGATAATAGAAAACTCTGGAAGAAAGCCTTTGTCTGCAGGAACTTCTGCTTCACATTAAACACATTACGAACACTAACCTCATTACAGACAGTGACTTTCACCTGCATGTTGAATGAGTTAGAAATGATTATGCTCGCCTTCTGCATTATCTACCAGTAACTTGAAAAAGCACAAAACATCCTATGTGACTGAGATTAAGTTAAAGCAATTAAGTTGAACAGTGTTATCTTCTTCAAATCTTCATACTGCCAGGCTTTGAACTTCAAGACTTTCTCTGAGAGCACAGTAATCTAATTAGGCTCTGTGTAAGATTGCCAGTGCTCCAAATATTCAGTTAGGAGCGTCAAGAGACTTTCTTCGCAGCTAATATGCAAACATTAAAAATGAGAGGTAAATGCTTTCCAGTTCAAATGGAGGCTGTTCAGAACAGTGTGGCCCTTGTTTATGTCAAACTGCACAGCCGCACTTGCTGTCATATTTGATTGGTGTGTATAGAGGGCTGTTGGTGGAGGGAGTGTACGTGCGTCCGTCGTCAAAGTTGCTCAGCTCTGACTTGCCCACCGGACTGTATGTCACCTCTGGGTGCCGGATGGCACTCCGGCTTGTGCCGCGACTGGTAGGGCGGCTCTCAGGGGCTGGGGCATCCTCCCTGCAGGGAATCAGGGCATGAGAATGACAACATTATCAAAAAAGTCAAGGTTACAAGTGAAAACCTGCACTGCTAGAAAATAAAAGGTAATGTGTTCACTTCAACAGTTGGGACACTGACTAGAAAATAGTAGTGTTGTAGAGCGGAAACAGATCCCACCCTATTTCTAGGACATTTCAAATGAAAATTAGAACGTGAGATACTGTAATGATCACTTATTCACATGTCATGATAATTCTTTTGCAAGAGCTTAGAAAGCTACCATAGAATTTCAGTTTTGATGGAAAGAGTATCCATTGTATTCGTTCACGTAAATGAGCACTGAGTCACTTGTGCATTGTGAATGTGAGGATAATTACAAAGGTTTCAACTCAAGGAGTTTTTGGTGGTGCTGGCATGACTCATTAATGCATGCAGTTAACAGCTATTATTACCACCAGAAGCCGGTCCAGGATGTACACAGCTCACAGTCAAACACTGAAAAATGTGTCAGTCTACTTAAATCAGCCCACCTACTGTTTTTGTTTACACTGATGATGATCCTGCTACTTCTGCTTGGTGAATGAGAACCATCTGTCCGGAGCTGGTGTACACTTGATGTGCTAAAAGTGATAAGCTTGTTTTGTTTGCTTCCGATGTGTCTGGGCACTCAGTGAACCTCAAACTTTTCTCACACTGGAGGAATGTATAATGTGCTGCCCAGTGTGGGAGGAGACTGAAAATTACACAAGCGCAAACTTTGTTGCTGCTTGCCTAATTGGAAGCCATTCCCAAGAATCCCTGCTTTCATTAAGATCCTGCTTTTACTGCATCACTTTCACCAAAGATGTGGATTCTCTCCGTCGCTGATTCCAGCTTGAACACCACTCCAAGTAGCGTAACACTCTTCCCGTGTCAACGTGGTTGCCAGCGTTCAAGCCTTGGAAGCTGCTTTGCATTTCTGCGCTCATGCTGCTTTGCACTGCCGGCTGGGATCTACTCATCTGTCACAAAACAGCCGCACACCTGACTGACTTCAAGATTTTCTGCTCTCGCAGCAGATCAGGACTATGATTTTTGCTGGTAAAAGAATTAAATTTGCTATCGCTCAGAGGCCTTGTAGTTTTGGTTGCTGTGTTCTCTTCACTGTGCACATAATTTCAGACCCGGCACACAATAACATCCACAAAGTTAGACAAAAGATGCAATACACACAGATGCGATACTCAAATTATCTGGCCAATTGGGTATTTCTTTGCTGTTTTTTGCCAATAAATGCCTTCCAAATATCCGATAAACACATGCTAACAGCTTTGGATTGAAAAATTTCCATTAATTTTAGCATCTTAGCTGGCAGTTTGTTATACTGAAAGAAGCCTGGGTTTGGCAAGCACAAAATCAAAACATCTGATTCAGAAGTCACCCTTTCTATACTGCCTTTTAAAGAACTACTACTTAATACTGTCCCCGTGGACTGAGTCTTGAAAAATCACTTGTTACACAATCTAACACCCTCTGTCATTAAGAGTGTGGTTGAAGATACTCAGTTGTGTGGATCTGTGAGGTTTTAGTGTGTCTGGGCATCCCTCTGTCTGGCTCCTCTTCACTGAACCAAAGAGAAAAAAGAAGGCAATAATAAACCTCCTCTCCTCTTTTTACATTTACTGTGCAAATTCATGCCCCACTTACAACTAGGGTGTTTTGGTCCTGATGCAGATAGGCAGTCTGAGTCTGTTTTGTTCTCTACATTTATAGATTTCTTAGATGAGGAGGATAGGCCTTGCACTCAAACTGTTTGATGCTGTGCATGATTAATCTTGTTCAGATCTTTGCACAGAGCCTGCTGTGTTTACGGTTCACCTGGAACACTAAACACTGATAGATGCACAGAAATTATTGTTGGCATTGCTCAATTTTATTCTGCTTTGTCCTCTCTCCTCTATGACCCGGGGTCTACAATTTTCATGTGGATGAGAGAGATGAACCCCTGTACATCACAGAAGGTGCGAAAGCCAAGTCAAGATTGGAGTGTGCAGCATCTCTCTGTCTCCTGTGAGCTGTACACAACACACCTCTCCCACTCTAGCGCAACATCTACCTTTGAAGCTCTCGGGTTGCTCACATTCACCTGCATGTGAACCCAAAGCGATGCTCTATTTGCAAAGGAGAAGTCTTCTTTTCGCTTACTCTCCTGCACAGGACGTTGAGAGTGCAAAGTTGGCCACAGAACAGCGTCCCCAGAGCTGGCAGGAATGCAATGTCATGCTCGCTCGATCACTCCATCAAAGGTGGATCACAAGAGCTTGAGCCTGGGCTTTCTCTTTTAAGAACAGTCTAACCTAATAAGCCTGCCTGCCACCTCCTGAACTTGGTCTCAAGGAGATGATGTCGGCTTAAACAGCTACAAATACAAAACTATTTGCATGTGTGCATGTGAAGTTTCATCTGAAAAAGAGATATCCATATTATGAAAGGTGTCACATCTACTCTCACACATTGATTAGAGCCGTATGAAAGTAATATAGTGGCATGGTAAAGTTTCTTTTCCTTAGACAACGAGAAATGAACATTGTGTAGCTTTTTGCCCAAGAGAAGATATAGGGGAGAGTGGGGTAAATAGTGCCAATTTTTACTTAAAGTGCCTTTAAAGCGAGGGGATTACAGTAATGCTTCCAACTAAAATATGCACATATAGTTTAAGATGTTGTGCATCCCTGGGAACAATCACTTTGGATCTTATATAAACTGTTTGAGAAATATAGCTTTCGAAAAAAAAGTGGTTTTGTGGCACAACTTGCCCCCGGTGCGGGGTAAATTGTGCCATTAGAGAGAATACACTGGGGTAAATTGTGCCATTGATAATTGAAGTAAAACAGATCATTTTAATCTCACAAATGATAATGCTATATAAAAGCAAAACAAATTCAATACAAAATTAGTTATTTAACATTTATTTATTATTTTAACAAGATCACAGGCCACTTTTCTATAACGAGGCCTAGCACCACATGAACACATACCCAGAACAAAATAAAACTTCCAAAATGAGCACCTGCAAATCATTCTTCATCTGAATCTGAATAGTTTTAGTGATCAAAGGTAAGAAGACAATGTACAATAACAATACTGGCACAACTTACCCCAGCCCCTTTGGCACAAATTACCCCAAGCCCACCATTTTGAAAAAAAATGCATCCCCCAGCTGTTTTGAGCTAACATCATGCTAACTGTATAGACTCATGGTGTAGCCTACTTAAGTACTAAAACCTGTGTGAACTGTTTTCAAAGTTTTCTATCATTGTTCAAACACAGCAATCAAAAAACCTTGATCATGGAAATTTTACTTTGGAGAGCAAAAAAATGTTTTTTGAACTTAAATGTGCTTACCTCTCAAGCCATGTGTCTCCCTTCTTTGCAGAATGAGTGAAATGGATGCCTCTTCTACAATATGTGGTCAGATGACCAACTTCTTCTATAGTTTTCTAGATAACAGGGGTGGCACTACTTGCCCCTTGGCACAAATTACCCCACTCTCCCCTACATACATACAGTGATACATAAATACATACATTTTGCAATGTACCCCTTCAAATATTTAAAGAGACTGGAGATCTGTATTATGTCATTCTAATAAGTATACTGCATTAGAGTGTGATTGCCATTCACACAGAGCTACTTGTACTACATTATACAAGTACAGCTACTTGTATAATGGTTCTTGCATAAAAGCACAGTAAGCTTCCATTACTTGCTGTGTGCTCATTTGAGGGCACAGGCAATGCTTTCTTTGCTGCTCACCTCTAATGAAAGGAAATTGCCCTGCAACCAAAAAAGACCCCATACCGGCACTTGTATAACTTATTACAACCTATAGTTAGGCAACCCTAGTGATCCTGTAAATAACGCCAATGTGGTGTAATATTAAGGGAGCAAGAGAAGTCAGCAGGAGGAGACTAGATGGGTGGCAGACGGCTCAATCAATGTGACTTTGACTCCGCCAACTCAAACTGAAACCCGAGATAGAGCAAATGTTCACTAATATTCGGTAGCTAACGTTACCTAATGTTTCGTAACTTCACACCTGACCTTTTCATAACCTTAGCCATTATGACGAACCTTTCCTTAACCGTAATAATAACCGTCAATATCAGTATCAACTAACAGTAAGTATTTTGTGGTTAGTGAGCTGACGTTCATTAGTGAAAGCTTGCTCCCTCATGAAACCCTCTTGTTGGTCGTATTAGAGGGTTGGAACAAACAAACGGGACTTATTGCAGAAAAGAAATGAGCTTCTTGCCACACACAGGATACTCACATTTGTGTAACTGTAAAATATTTCCCTTGTATCAAGATACAATGTCTGTCAGCGCTGCTATGTATGGATTTAAGGATGGCTGTGCTGCTGTAGGGTACCTGTTTGTGAGGGAAACAGCAAACAGTATCAAGGGAAATGTATAAGGCTCGCTGCTCCTTTATTAATGTTTACATGTGGAGGAAGAGCAGTTGTATTTGGCATATCACTTTGTTATTTGGGGATTTAAAAGTTATACTTCCTTCCTATCTTTTAGCACTTGTTTAGATTTGTACATTAGATTTGTACAGCATGCAAGGATATTTTGAAGATTTGTTCTTTGAGATCATCGCCGTATCTACAGTTTATTTTATTTTATACAGGAATTTCTATGAAGTTAAGTTGCTTTAATGTCAGATAGCAACAGCTCAGCTTTCTGATTCTCATATGCACATCTCACAAACCAATGTTCATTTCCATGACAAAATTATCAAACAATCTATGGCAGCCATTTGTTCTCTGTTTGAACTCTAGGGAAATCCAAAGTTTTGGCCTGTAATGAAAGAAACCATTGATTTCCTCAAATTCCCACAAGTACAAAAACATTTATGTTGTAAGCATGCCACTATGCATGCCAATGTTACCCTCTACAAGGCTGAGGGAAGTTTCATGAGGAATTTTCTTTTTTTATACATGCAAGCACTGGATGTAATCCAGTTGTGCCTAGAGATAGTCAAGTGGTGAATTCCCCTGGCACTGGAACCACAAGAGTGCTGCTGATGAAATACTACCACAGCTCTCTCTCTTATGTCTCCTCGCCTGTTTTACAACTAAAATATATGATCCAATTCTCTCTCTCTCTGTCTCACTCCCTGTCTCTTTTGGGGGGTATGGCATGGTTTTCAATGATTTTGTGTGAAAATATCAGTGTCAAATCATGTCAGTTTGAACATTTAACTTGAGGGTATCAGACTAACTGTGTGCGCCACAAAGAAAAAGGGAATTTATGTTAATCTCACATCTCAGCCCTAAATCTAAATCTCACCCCAAGATGTAAATGCTGTAAATTTTATTAACAGAATATAACATCTTAGGGCACCCAGGATGGGTGCACAGTAGGGACAATGGAGTACAATGTATCCCTGTGGTCCTCTGACCTAGTCTTACATCTAGAAATACACCAAGTGAGTGCAAGATGAGCTTGGAAGGGCAGAAAGGACAACTTGTGCTGTCATGGGAAGAGGGTACATAAGACTGATTGGCTGTGGCCTGGCAGGGAACGCTGATGCTTGTTCTAAGGTTGTAATGTGCTTTCTCTTGATGCAGCAAGATCAATAAACCCCTTAAAATACAACAATTGTATGCACACTCCTTCCAGAATTCAAGAATTCCCAACAGGACACACCACTTGGCGAAATGCAATCATGTTTCCTTGTATCCACTGAACTCTGAGCACAGAACAAAGAAACACGGAACAGACAGCGTCTTGCCAAGGGAAATTTTGTTGTTACGTTAAAAAAGACCGATTTCCAAGAGGTAGCCTATCTGGTGCGCGATGAAAGGATCCGAGAGTTGTGAAGGGACGCTTTTGCTATGATGCTTTGCTGATTCTTCAAGGCTATAGAAGGAACAGCCAAGAGCGGTGACACCACACAGACCCTGACATGCATTGCCAGCTCTGAGGGAAGATATCTGAAGAGGAGAGAGAAAATGAATCTATGTCTTCGACAGTCATCAGCAGCGTCTGATGAATTGGAAGGCAAAACTGATGCACTCACAATGTCAATATCATTGCACTCACAACATATTTGGAGGGAAATAAATGTCTCTCAAACCATCACATATGCTTATTGCATCATGTGATCTTTGGATGCAAGATCCGTGTTACATTAAGTCCAACTGCATAAATTACTAACATTTTGCTCACTGTCCAAGTACATTTACTCTTATGTCTGTATAGAAAAATACTGATATTATTACTGAGATTATATATGGCAAACCATTAGTCTTATAGGTTTCACAATGAGCCTGGACCTAAGGCTAGCAAAATCAATGTTGTTATGGACACACTTGGGATTTTTTTTTTTTTTTTTTTTTTAGTGTATTTGCATGTTTGATCAATTTGTACCTCTGGTTTTAATCATTTCTGATATTAATCTGTTTTATCTATTGCTGTTGATAATATTGTTTTATAGTTTGTAATAGACAGTGTAAGTTTATCTTTTAAACCGCTAAATGAACATTATTATATTGATTATATGCAGATCAAAACTACTGTGTACACAACGATGCATCCAAGTGTGTATTTTGTTCACTGCAACAACATGGGCAGGTATTTGCAGCTCAATGGAGGGTTACCTGCAAAATATATTTGCACCTTGGGATTACCGTTTTAAATACATTTCTGAATCGTCACCCACTAAACAGCGACATGGGAGCAAGAAGCGTAAGGTTTTTGCTCATGGGTGGTTTGATAGTGGACTGTGAAAAGACTTCTGCTGCACTTCCTCTGGTGATATTTCCCCTGACTGTGTGTGAATTTGAATCAGAGGCCTCCCAGTGCCAGCTCACTTCTGTAATAATCAAGCTGCCACCACCTTTACTGCCAGCCCGGTTGTATCTGCCGGACCTGTTATACCTGATCTCATTGGAGACTTCCTTTTCATATCGGGGTCTGTCGCTGATCTTGCAGAGGAGAAGCCAGATGAAAAGCAGTAGGAGGATGACGAGGAGCACAGAACCCACAACGGTGCCGACGATCACCGCCGCTCTGTTTGGAGCTGCAATGCAGTGTCAACAACAAGCAATTAGTCTCTCTTACAAAATGTGGCACTCATTTAATTAAAGGAGAACGCTGTGCTGTCTAACAATCAATACTTGCGGTTTGTATGATCTAGCACAGTACACTGAGCTTGACACGACAATGATCAGCCCCAGAGCCAAAAATCTGAAAATCAAGACCGGAGGCTATGATGCTGACAAGATGGAAGATCTGGATCTGCTCCACAGGTGAAGTGCAGGTTCAATTTGTGGATCCACAGAGTGCTTGTTTGAATCTACATCCAGAGGAGATTTATTCTATTGGAACGTTATTCTGAATCAGAGAATTCACTCGTCTCCCCAGACACATCCTGCTGGTAGTCTCGCAATAACCTTTCCTGCCCTACAAAATTCATTCCTTGTGAGGCAGCTCCAGTATTTGTCTGCTTTCTGGCTCTTGGATAGAGTTGTTCACTTACATTTAATGGACTGTCCTTGTTCAAAGCAGCGGTTCTCAACCTTATTTTGCTCTTGACCCCTTAAAACAAAGTGGTGCTTTCTAAAGTGCTACTTTCTCACGGTTCCTCGTCACAGGCTGCGTGTGCAGAGCGGTGAGCGGTTCAGCTAAAGAATAATTTTCAGGTTGCTTCATTTGATGGAATATCAGAGGAGGCACAGAGGCCGACTATGCTTTTTTTTTTTCCACTGTGCGCCGCTGGAATAAAAATGATGAGTTGCCTTTGGACACGCATTGCTAGAACTGCCAACATACAAGTCAGTCATTTCAGCGTCTCAGCAGTTTCTCTATGAGAAGTGCAATGAGGCAAAATTGGCAACACAATAACAATAATGAAGACCGGAGAATAAAGGTGATGTTTTCAAGGCGTAGGTGCGTGTGTGTGCGTGTGGATATGCGTGTGTGTGGGTGTGTGTGTCCTTACGTTTGTGTGCTTTCAAATTTATCCTACACTGTTCAGCTCCCACAGCGTTGGTGACTTCACAGAGATAGATTCCTGCAAAGCTCTGCGAAAGGTTTCTAATTTCCAGCTGTCCGGTTACACTATCTGAGGATAACAAGTAGCATGCACGCACACACACACACACACACACACACACACACACACACACACACACACACACACACACACACACACACATCCCAGACACATCCCAGACACAAAAATGATACATGAATCAGGTCTGTCATAGCCATTGAGACTTGCTCACACATCACCTATTACACACACACACACACTCTCACACACGAAGCATGTTCTCTTTGATATGTAGTAGCTTGGTGACATCAGCAGAGGTCAGACTTACTCTGTGTGGCTATAGCAGGGATCAGGCCTCCCCTTTCTCTTTTCCACATGTAATTTAAGGGAGTGGAGCCTTTTGCAGAATTGCAATGCAAGGAGACAGCTTCCCCCAGCAACTCTCCTCCCTCCACCCAGCACTTAGGCACAGAGGGCTTTGCTGAAACGATATAACATAACTGGATAATTTCACAGTGCCCTTTCCATTTCGTTTATTGGCAAGGAATAGCTTTATTCTCTATAGGGTAAAATGTGACGGCTTAACTACCAATTTTCTGCCTGTAATAACACACGTCAACGTAGATGGGTGATTACCACCATTTGATGCTTTTTGGATTCAGCTATCATAAAAAGTATGTCATAAAAGAAAACTTAAGAGTTACCAAACCTCGTGCATGCTATATTATTTGCCAAGCTTATGGGTACGCTTATAAAAACGGCAATAGAACAGCAACCGTAACGTTTATGAATTAAAAATAGCTGGTTTGAAACGTATATGGACAACACTGAGTTCTTGAAGAAGCAACAACAAAAATCCTTTAAAAGGCAAAGAAGTTGGTGTGGTTCATTTCAACCATATCAATTTGGCAGAAAAGAAAATGTATATTATATTTTATGTAGAAAGTCAAATTAAACACATGCTGTGAAGGGAATGGGGTTGCACTTGATGCAATCATGACCAATCACAAGCATTTCATAAGCTGTTACTTCATAATGACTTAAGAAGAAAATCAGTTTGCAATCATTGTTTTGAAATGACTAGTATTTAGCTTTAACATTCACAAATGACTTAGTAGTATTCATAGTATTTGCAGTCAGAGTAAATGATTGTTTCTTTACTATTTGTTAATAATTTGCATTTCCTTAAATGATTACTAATAATAATAAAATAAAAAAAATGTCCAAGATATTTTTGTAGTCCCTAATCTAACATTGGTTTCCAGGTGTTTCCCACTTTTTTCCAAAAAATCATGTATTTCATGAACCATTTCATAGTCATGTATAAAATTTTACGAAGGCCCATACAAAGTTCAAACTATTACCCAAAAAGAGATATCTACAAGATAAGTTTTTTGTGTGCTATCTTGCAAATATTTTTCATGTCACCCGTGACCCATAAATGTGTTAATGAATCATTTTTTTAGTCATGTAAAATATTTCTGCAGCCCCTAATAAAGTTGTAGCTCTGGTTAGGTTGGGGTGGAGGTGGGAGGATAAAAAAAAACTAAGCAGTGACAAGAATAAATCAATATAAATACAGTCATAATTATAATTAATAATTACTCATTGATTTCTGACCACTTGTTTTGAAACCAGAGAAGTGTGTTTATGGTCGCTGTTATGCTATTGATTTTTGGAACCAGAGCACCCACAGCAAGTCAAAAAGTGAAGCCAAGGCCATCAAACTCATGTACCACACAGATTTTAAATAACAGCACACCAACTATTAAAGACGTAGACTTACAAAACAAAACACAATCTGGTCTGTTAAGGCTACACTTATTTGCAATGCGATGAGGGCTAAATCAGCAGCTATAGCGGTAAAGAGAAACCGATCAGATGACTGTCTCTGTCATTTCAGGACAGCACGTTCACTGTCGTCTAATAATAACCCCTCATCGGATATGCAGTCAATCAATCAAGGACCACACACCACTTGACAAAAGCCAATGTCATAATTATTTCTAATATTGCTAAAAGAGACACATCAGAATAGTGACATTGAAACCATTGAGGGAAAACTGAAGGACTCATTGAGACTCATTTATTGAGATTTGCACTGAGGTGGGCAGATTATCTGGTAGATCTGCTGTCTGCAACTTTAGAGGAACGGTCTCTGCAGTCACCTCAGCTCACCTGGGGTTTTGGCAGTGGAAGGACCGCAATGCCCTGTTCTCAAAAATCACCTTGGATTTCAGATGCATCTTAATTGCAAGTCCTATATGACCTGTAATCTGATAGAATATTCAGATTTACATGCACTGGTGCCTTAGACCACTGCCAAATTTTACTCTGCTGCATTTTACTCCGCTACATTTTGCCGCTCAAGCAATCATTTTCTTACAATAATTTCACTTTGTCTCTCTTGTGTGGCTTTGCTTGTTCATCACTTTGTCCAATTTAGACCCTGGATCAGCTGTTGGCCAAGCTCTATCATAGGATCTGGATACGTTTCCATTGGCAACCATGACAGGTTACAGGTTATTTGCTGGAACCTGATTATTAGGTGGTGACACTTCTTCCAGGAACTTAAGGAGGACCTAGCTGGGCTGTTATCCTGACTGGTCCAAGTGTGACTGACACAAAAACAAACAAACCAAAAAAAAGAACAACCGCAAAACATTGCAGTTGTAAACTGTACAAAGGTATGCATGTCCTGATCATTATTTGGGCAGGATAACTTGAATGCCTTGTGTTCACAGTGTAACAAACGATATACTGGTGACGCAGTGGGAGCACCACCACCGTGCCTGGGAACAGAGCAGGATGTAATGGGAAAACATCTCCTCCCAGCAGCTGCTGCAGTAGCAGTGGCCAGAGGAGGCTGCATTTCACTAGCAGGTAGAGCGGACTGAAGCCGCCCCCTGCTCGAGCAGAAAAAAACACTAAAAGAAAAAAGTGCCAGAGGCTGATATAATCTGTAAACAAGCACGGGTTAAAACAGGTTAATTAAATAGCCTGATGCATAACTCTTTTGATGTGATTGACTCGGCTTTTAACTGAGGTTTTACAGTATTCAGTGGAAGCCTGTTAGAAACATTGATCTAAAATAAAATAATAATAATAAAAAAATACTACAGTGGTTAGAAGTGAAAAGAAAAAATTTCAAAATATTTGCGAGAGCATGGGCATCTGGTGCAAAACCAAATAGTGGGGAGAAAATAATCTACAGGAAGACTACAAACAATTCAGACCAAGATTTTTTATGGAGCACCTCCTACCCTTCATGGTTTGTCTTCCCTGCAGTTGAAAAGGAAACAAAAGGCAGACCATGAACTTCACAGATTCTGGCAACTTCCGGGTTAGGGTTAGGGTTAAGGAAAGTCTCAGGTTCACCCTTGGCAATCAAAAAGGGCCAAAAGTTGAGTCTCCCAAAATTGCAGGCGAGGTTATTTTTGCCACTTTCAATTCAGGATTGTATTTACAGTGTAGGACACATGAAAAACACTCATCAAAAGCCAGTCAACATAGAACGTCAGTAGATGTTTGTATGTGATAAATAGTTAAAACTTAACTTTAAGGTCTGCAAAAAAACTTTGTAAAATAACTACAAAAGTAGATAAACTGCAATACATGCTTGGTAAAGAGTTTCAGCTTTAGATTAGTGGGTTAGGGTTAGGGTTAGGGTTAGGGTTAGGGTTAGGTCAAGGATAATCTCATATGCCACATAGTAAACATTTCTGACGATTATACAAATGTTTACTAACTGACTATATTTCCTTGCATTAGCTAATGTTGAAGGTGTGACTGCAGACATTAAACGTTTTCTTTGTTGAGGATTACTATCGTACAGGGGAGCCACGAGTTTCCATTCTGGGGGAGGGGACGCAGTTTCAACTACAGTAAGAGAGTGATAAAAACCCCAATAAACCATCTGAGACCTGGCATCTCAGAACTATTTTGTGCTGAATACCATTCAGATCAATTCTAATTAGGAATTAATATAAAATTATTTGGTATTTATTGACAGAATATATGGTGGGTCAAGGATCGCATGGTTTCATGATTTTACAAATATGCGGAAATTTGCAAATAATCTTCCAAATAACATCTGCATATAAGTTGAGAATGTTAAACTAACATAATATCCAATTAATTATTTGTCATTTTATAAATTTTACATTTGCAAAGAATCAGTTCCTTGTTAAGTAATAGCTAATAAATGTGATGTTATCATAAATTGTTGCTGGATATAAAATAGTTTCTTTCTGGCACCCTGAAACTTTCTCAGGGCTTTCTGAGGTGGGACATCATGTTAGGTGTGAAAAGGTTAGCAGCTGCAGACATTTAACATTTTCTTAGTAAGGGATTAACAGCACAGGGGAGGCACTGGTTTCCATACCAGAGGAGGAGAAGTGGTTTCAACCAAGAGAGCGATAAAAACCTGAATTAACCATTTGGACTCATGTGTTGCCTCTCAAGATGTTTTGTAATGCATGTTTTGGTGTGAAGTATCATTAAAAATGTTTTCTAATAACATTCATGCTGCCTCTATATCTATGTAATGCACTAGCTGAAGGCTCAGCATCCATGGATCATTTTTTTTTTTAGTTTAGTTTCCACTGTAAAATGTTTTTTTTTTTTAAATTAAACTCAAACTCTAACTCTAGAGTCCTGGCAGATTTGTCCTCTGCTTGTTGATGATGGTTAAATATGCCATGATGAGTGGGTTTAAAGACACATCGTGCATACAGTTACGTGATATTTTTGGACATGTTTGGTTTGGTTAGCTGGGATTTTGCTATTTAGGTCATGCTAAAGCCAGTGGGACTCGAATCCATGGTGTGCTGTGGGGTTTGAGTCCATTTAGATAAATTATAGGAACATAAACATATGTATGCACATTGCACAGTGGAGCAACTTTAGGTGGGTATGTTCCTTCCAGAAAAACAGGGAGTCATCATTATTTACAGAGAAGTTATACTAAAGCTACATTGGGTTGAAGGTTTCTGATATATTGGGTGCCAGTGCTATCAAGGTCATTTTCTCTTCATTTGAGGACTTAGGTCACATCTGTGTTTTGCTTTGCTCAAGTTCAAGTAACAAATGTGTGAAGATTGGAGTTTTTCATGTGCATTCATATAAAATTGATATGATTATAGTCAGCCTCTCAGATTCAGACTCTGCCTGTGAAAAACAGCAACACTGCATTTAACACCCTATAGCTTGTTACTCTTGTTTTGACACATCGTAAAATGCAGAAAAAGCCTCATTTCAACAAGGAGACGCAGGAGGCTTACCAGTATACAGGGCTTGTGAGTAATGGGGAGCCCTGTGAAAAACTACTAATAGCATTCCATAGGACATACAAGGTTTTGTGTGAGTGACACATGAAAATTGATGCCTTCAGAGATCAGATTAGCTTTCATGAGTGTGACATTGATTGTTACCTTTCACGTTGCTATCTTTCTTTAAAACTCTACGTGCAGAAAGCTTGATGGACGCTGCACAAAACATTCCCTCTGTCCTTTTGACAGACTAGACTCCTGCGGGTTTGTGAAACTGCTCGGTTATTTGTTCAGTCATTGGATGTCTTTGTAATGGGCAAAACAATCTTCAGAAGTTATTCAATATGCATGCAGTCTAGACAAACAGACAGGCAGAGAGACAGATAGCCAGATAAAAGCACTGACTTCTAAATTCGCTTTGTGGCAAAAAGGTGTAGTGAAGACTGCATGACAAATAATATTTTGTCCTTTTAATTTGAATGTACACCCCAAATGCATCTTTAACACCTCTAACAAATGTTTTTTTTCTTTCTTTTTTTTTCTCACAGCTACATCTGTTCAGCATAGGTGCTATTTGACATAAATAATGCATCCTAGTGACATGTGTTATTCCAAGGTTGTAACCCAATTCCCAGCCTTACCCATTACCGCCAGTGACACCTTGCGCATGTCCACGCCGGGTGACTTCTTCACCTTACACTGGTAGGTAGCACTATGGGCATGGGACAGCACAGCAATTGAGAGTGATGCATCACCCATTGACGGGTCGCCGGCAGCAAAGTCAAGCCCTTTTGCAAGAGCATGATTAGTATGGATGTACTTTGTGCCGCCGGTAAAGGACATGAGCTGAAACATAAATTCAGAAGCACAAGTCAACAAATGATACCGAGCCTTTCGGTAGTGTTAATAATCAAATATTGCAGTTTGAAACTGTTCAGACTGCACCGCGACATACAGCCAGCTGCCTCAACACAAACTTGGACCTGGTCGGTCCTTATGTTATCAGTAATAAAACATCTGCTACCTCAGGGCAGAGATGAGAACAGCTAGGGAAAAAAAAAAACAATCCACCCTTCCAAGACTTAAATGACTCATTTAATTTAAAAGGCAAATGTGAGAAACAACTAATTCCGAGAAAATTTAAAAAGTGCAGCACTTCATCGACACCCCAAACTCATCCTGAATTCTGATACAGACTTTTAGAGGTTTAAGCACATCAGCTGGAGTTAATCTGTTGGAGGAGCTCAGAAATGTGAAGGGTGAATCTTTTTAAGTTCCTGTCCCTGTCATTAAGGATTGTACAGCACGGGCCATGAGACTAAGGCTAGTTAGTGTCCTGATACATTCCTAACCTTTCCTTTAGCTTCATGGCCTGGTAATCATCTGCGGAATCCCAATTTGCTCAATCTGGAGCTTGCCTTAAGATAACTAATGGCTTAATGGATGTCAAAGGAATTCCTTTTCAACCCAGACACATAAAGAATTCAAAGTGAAGTCTACTTTTTCAGATCACAGTTCTTTTAGACCTTTGAGATGCCTACACACACATGAATAACAGATAAGGACACTGATATGATTAAAGGAGTAGTCCTACGTTTTGGGCAAATAACCTTTTTCTCTTACCAAGACTGAGACAAGATGTTCGACACCATTTTCACCTCTGTGCATCGAATGGTTCAGCTCATATGGATAGCATTTTATGTTAGCTTAGCATAAAGATTTGATGCCTATGGCAGTTGTTAGCTTGGCTCTATCAAAGTGAAAAAATAAACCTTAGAGCAACTTCGAAGCTGTCTAATTTACACAGTGTATCGTGTATTTGAAGTAAATGTCTTAGAATTAAAAAAAAAAAAAGAGTTAAAAGAAATCCAAGATATGTATGTGTGTAAGTTTATTTTTTCACTTTGATGGAGCTAGGCTAACGGCTCCCATAGACTTCAAATCTTTATGCTAAGCTAAAACAAAATGCAACCTATAGGAGCCGAACCACTGGACGTACAGAGATGAAAATGATATTGAACATCTTGTCTCAGTCTGGTTAAGTCGGCAAAAGGATATGTTACCTAAAACATTGGAGTATTCCTTTAACAAACTGTATATAATGCTAGGGAAAGAATACACATTTCACCATTTGTTCTACATAGTCATTGAAGAAAGCGTAATAACTCAATGTTACCACCCGTGAATTTATAAGAGGAAATTAAACCACATCTGCCATTGTCTGTTTTTTCCCTCCATCCATTACTTTGTGAGATGTATAGACTCAGTGGCCACTTTATCAGGTCCACCTGCACAATCTAATGCAGTTCAATGCAACAGCTCAGCCATACATTTTACCCTTTAAGAAAGTTTATAGTGTTCAGATTTGCTGACATTTAGAAAATGTGTGAATTTATTTCTGTGTTTATCACTGAGGATGTAGTTTACAGAAGTCTTGTACTGGACTACATTATAATGAGAGGTGGTTCTACTTTTTTGTCCTCCCTATTTATATACCTGAGGGGGGACAGAATAGAAACACCTCTCAATAAAATGCAGTCCAGTACAACAGCAGCACTAACTATGAGCTCAGTGACAAACATAGAATTGAATGAACACCTCCGTTACTGTGACAAAAAGAAAACCTGAGCATTATAGGCATCAGAAAAGGAAACTTTATGGCAGAAGAGTTGTATTGGATTGTATTAGATTGTGCAGGTAGACTTAATAAAGTGGCCACTGAGTGTATGTAAGCACTACAGGCTGGTGTAAACTAGAGTTAACCTGTGCCTCTTACCAGCTCGTCTTTCTGGGTGGTGTCTGGGCTGACCACAGACCACTCTATATCAAGCTCTCCAGTGTCCATCAGGCCCGGTGTGTAGGTGCAGCCCAAAATCACACTGTCTCCCTCGGCTCTCTGGATCGTCTGGGGACCGGTGGAAGTCAGCTGCAAGCCTCTTGCACATCCCAGTTCTTTGGAGAGTCAGACAAGTCATCAAATTAATTATACTGATATTAATTTAAGACATTACTACATTCGCTGTTACATAATCCCTTTTTTGAATGCGCAAGGATCTTCTGCCTATTCACATTCAGTAACCCATGTTGACATTCACCGAGCCACGTCATATGCCTCTTAGACAGGGTCTTTGGTTTAATTTAAATTTGATTCAGAGTAATATAAAATCATTAAGAGTAATATATTAACTATGTTATGGAGCTCTACATTATGACTTATGATTAAGACATGCTGCGAAAAAGGCAGTATTAAGACAAACATATGCAGACAAACAGCTCACACAAAGGCAAAATAGTCAAAATTACACAAAGGAAAGTGTAAGGAAATCCATAATTCTGCCCAAAAAGCAGAACTGCGGAAGGAGACTATTAAAGGGCCAAGGCTATAACTCTTGATTAAGCAAAGCATAGATAGCTTTTTATTAGTTCTGCCTCAAGGTCTGTCAAAATCAGTTCAAGCTCACCCACAGAGGCCATCATTTTAGTTTTAAATCATTTTACAATGAGCTCCATGAAGAGGGAGCAGAGAATAATGACAGAGAATAATGAAAACCATTTTGTCTAATTCAGTTTTGTACGGACCTTAAGGACAGATAACAGAACAATTCCTGAAATTGCAGACAATAACCCCCCCCCCCCCCCCCCCCCCCCCCCTTTTTTTTTTTTCTAAAGACACACTGTAACTGCACAAACAATTGTGAAACAATTATCACAAGGGCCTCATTCAACTTAATACACAGTTTCTCCTTTGTTAACAGTGGTAAAGAGATGGGTTTACACTCTGGGAGGTTTTCTTTATATACTTATAAGCATATTTTTATTGCATTTACAAGGGTTCTAAGCATAATGTACATGCAAATTTTTCAAGCAAAACGTACTAACAGGAACACGATAAAACATAAAAAGGATTCACCCCTTGACGTAAGTGTTGCTGAGCAATATGCAAAATAAAGTTCCAGAGGAAAACAAGTAGCCAATCATATTTAAATAGCAATGCGAGAGGTGGTTTGAAAAGTGCCTCAGCCTGAGTAAAACAAAAAAACAAAAAAAAAAAACAAAACAAAACGCAAACCAGCTCTGACATCAGGGAGCCGGCAGTTATCTGGAGGCATATTGTACTCACAAAGCCACGAGTGTCCTGGCAACACATGAGGAAGCCCATTCCTCTGAGGCCTGTTCAGCAGTGTTGAACATGTTGATGCTGCTTTTCAAAATTGCGGCCATTTACCCATTTACCTTGGCTGGTGTCTTAATGTCAGCATCTACAGCCGTTTTGCTTTTTGTCTGTGCGTCATCCATGTTGATTCTTTGTGAAATTTGAAGTATAAAATCACATACACCATAGTTTCTGAACGAATGTGTTTGTGTGTATGTGCGTGCTGATGTTCTTACCTGTGCTGAGGAGACTTGCTGTGCATAACACAAAGACAGACAACCAGGGAGGGCAGCTGAGAGACACACACAGCTTCAAACGTGGGCAGTTTTGTTTAGGCATCCTGGACCTTTTTTAGGACAGTTGGAGAGATATATCACTAAAAAAATCACAGCACACAAAAATTACATGGAGTTGGCTTAATAGCAACACTTATAAAAAAAATGCCTGAAGGCAGGGGCTTCCGAAAGTCTGGACATGGAGCACAATGGATCAGACGGTATCGTGTTGCCAGGTGCTCTTGCTCTCATTACAGTGAGGTTTCTCCTTTACTTCCCTCTCATTAGCATAAACCCTTCCCATTGGATGAGTGGGCCACCTGTTCAACTTGTTTCCCCAGGGATAGCCTGGTATTGTTGTTCAGCAGTTACCCTGCTGGCAATACTGATCTCCTACCCTTTCCAAACACTGTTAAATATCATACCACTGATAATACAACTACTGATAATTATTCAGAAGAAGAAAAAGAAGAAGAAGAAGGTTAAGAGAAGATAAACAATACAAGTGCCAGCCAACAATTAAAAACAAGATTACGGTAGAATTAAATGAGTGTACACAATGGTAGTACATTAAATAAGATCCAGCTATATCCAAAGGGATGAGTTTACTGAGCTGAGGCAGTGGGAGACCTGGTATGCTAATTTGTTTAGAGCTGCAACGCACCAAAGGCACACCCACTGCAACATGCTGCTGCCAACATTACCAATATTACATGCATCTGTCAGTCTCGTATCTGCCTTATTACTATGAGAGTCATTGCACCATGAAATCGCTCAACAAAACCCTGAAATACTCGGGTATTCACATGAGCAAAAACTGGATTGGTTGTTTGATTCTGATGTGTTTAAATCAGCTAAAATTACTTCAAAAGAACTGGAAAAGAAGGCAAGATAGTGTGTTTAATTGATATTTTCTTTGATCTGTTGTTAACATATGGTAAGCCTCTGTCTGGGATGTAGGAGTTTTGTTCTACTTGATAATTATCTGATGAATCTGAAGATGACAGATGCTGTAGTTGTCTCTTTGTCCCTTTATTTCTGCCGTTTGATAATGTATGCTGTACGCCGCCCCTGGCTCGCCTGTCTAAATTCATGGTGTCTTGTAAAACCCATGCACGCTGGGCATACAGCCTGTGTGCAAGATAAAATAAAATACCATTCATTCATTCATATTAAACATATTCTAGATATAGGTTGAGAGGCAGGGGGAAATACTGAAACTGTCAAGCCATTGGCAGATTATTTTATTCATGATTTTAAGACTGGATACAAAATTGAATAACCTCTGAGGATTTTTTTCCCCCCAAAAAAACATTTAATAATTGAACAAATACCTGAGCAGTTTCAAAAACTCCCCTCAGGAGTCTAGTTGAGCCTACCTGTTTACCTATCATTCATTCCATCATCCATTTATATTCTCATGTTTTCATTTATTTTATGGCTTTATTTAGATTTCTTTTTGCCACTGCTGCTAAGTTCAGTGTTATACAGACAAACTAAGTGATGACTACATTCAAACAAATGCTACGTCAAACATACACTTGATAATGCAGCCACCCCAGCCATGTCCATACACACAACCTACACACAACCTTTCATTTCTAGCATACACAATAAACCACAGAAGTAACCTCTGTTTGGGTCGAATCAGGTTGTGTTACATCGAATAAAACCTTAAATAAACCTTAAGCCCCACGGTACAACATGCTTTAGAATAAAAGAAACCACTTTAACACCAACCATTTGCCAAAGTGTCTGTGGTTTCATATAATGAGAGAGGGATGTAGGCCTCCGGGGTCTCAAGTGACAAAAAAAACTGGTTATTCCACTGAAAACACAAACAAGCAGGGTTTGTACCCCACCAAGCTGCATGCAAACCAACAAAGCATATCTCTGTGGCACATCTACAAGGAAACACCCTGTGTGAAAAAAAAAGAAAAAAAAGAGATCCTCTCTCCTCGTAAACACACAAGCAGAGAATGGATTAGCGAGAACAAGAGATAAAGCTGTGTATCTGCCGTTGTGAACGTAATCCTCTGCAAGTTTAAGAGACTGGCCTAAATCATAACAAAAGGAGCACAGGAACATAAGTGGCATTTTAGTCTCTGTGTAACCGATGAGGGTCGACCAAAGCCCTTTTTGCGCGACTGACAAGAAATGTGGAATAAGCACATTATCTGTTGTAATTTATGAGTTGGAGTATGATGGCATGTTAGTGCCATTGTAGGGGGAAAAAAAAAACAAAAAGGAGCCAGGGAAGGAGAAAAAAAACCCTCAGAATTTCTGTGATTGGAGTTGTAAATTTATGAGAAAAAACTCAAAAATTTAGGAAAAAAAAAGAACTCCGAAATTCTAGATTAAAAATCACAACTTTATGGGAAAAAAATATAAAGTGCATCAGATCAAAAAAAAAAAAAAAAACTGTTTTCCTTTTTCTTGGAATTATGTAACTTTAGAATCTCAGAATTTTTGAGTTTTTTCTCATAAATATGTGAGGGTTTTTTTCTCAGAAATTTACAACTTTAATCTAAAAAATTCCTCTTTTTTCTCGGAATATCATCCCTCCTCTCCGGCTCTGTCATTTTTTTCGCATGCTACAGCGGCCCTCGTATGCTGCTGTATTTCGATGAGAATCTTTATTTTTTTTTATTTTATTTTTATTTTTTTTTTATTTTTATTTAATGTTCGGTTGGATCTAAAAGGCTCTCACCTCAGTTGACTCATGGCATTTCTGACTGACACATCCGCCACCCCACCTTCCTCCTCATGCAGACTTTGTCACTCTTTAAACTCTGTGATTATTTCTGATACATCACAAACATAATTCACAACAAAATACATTTCCCATCAAACTTATTTTGTCCTACATACTTCCTCTTTTTTTATTATTATGTATATGTCTTTGCTCATCTGTAACTGTAAAACCATTCAACCAACACATACCGCTCATATATCAAAACGTACAGAATTATGTGTAGATTTATGCAAATTTATATTGCAGGATTTTAAAAGCATTTTTGCCACATATCTACTCCAATAATTTTCATGCTGAAAAGATGTTCAAATACATGTCAAACTGTGGAATTCTTTGTAGATTTATTCTATAATTTTGTTTAGTTATACGCTTTTTTTTTTTTTTTTTTTTTTTTTTGAGTTATTAACATTTAATGATATGGCAATGCAATTAAAGAGACTTCCAGTGTATTTAAAAGTCAGCCATGGTATACAGTACAAGCTCCATCTGAGTTTCGAAATGCTCAGTA
The DNA here is from genome assembly GCF_902150065.1 of Myripristis murdjan. Classification (NCBI taxonomy): domain Eukaryota; kingdom Metazoa; phylum Chordata; class Actinopteri; order Holocentriformes; family Holocentridae; genus Myripristis; species Myripristis murdjan. The sequence continues at coordinate 9,813,966 of NC_043991.1, read as the reverse complement.
TGTCATGCTTATCGAACATGCACACTCTCATCATGATAAACACATGCAATAAATGCAAAACCAAACTTGTCAGCTTATCAGCTGGTAGCAACCACACGCGTTGTCCTCAGGAAATGCTGGTTTTCCACAGTTGAGAGGCAGTTTAGTTGTATGAGTATCTTTTTTTTTTTTTTTTTAGGAGCCAAGGCTGCCTCACTCTGCTGTAAGAGCTGTGGATAAAGCAGACCACAAACTGTATTTTGGAGTTACTGTGCTCCTTACCTTAAATTTTTTTTTTTTTCATGTGCAAGCTTAACACCACTAATGTATATGATAAAATAGCACCCAAAGGCTCTTTAATGGCTAAGCATTTTTACCAGAGCAGATTGGATGAATTGAACAAGTGAAAGAATGTACCCGTGATGATGTTTCTTGCAATTAAGTCCACACAGCAATGGGTACGTTGTATAAAACACTGTGTGTAGGTTGTGTTGATGAAGTAAAAGGGGGGGAAAAATGCTAGAAACGTATCTGATAATGGACAACATTTGTTCATGCCACATTTTATCACAGTCTTTTGAATATGGCTTTTACATTAGCCTTCAAAGCATATTTTACACATAAAATACAGAGTGAAAATAAATTCCGTATGTTTATATGTTATGTACTTTTGCATGTTGATGTTTATGCATTTTTGTTCATTTTTTTTAGGCATGCATGAAAGGAGAATTTCCCAGCAGGGAGTTGACCTGAATTTCAGATCCTTATGATGCCAGTAAACTGAAACCTGAATGGTTCATCGCTTTGTTGTGTCTTTCTTCTGAAGACATGCAACAGCTGAGTCACGGCCTTTGTTCCGGAATAACGTCAGCGGATCCAGTTATTTAGCCATTTCTGTTAGTATAACTGAATCATTATTGACTATAAATAAAACAAATAAAGAAAATTAACCCTGTGAAGCCTGAACCATTAGATAACTGCTAGAAAAGAGTGTTTATTGAGCCTTCTGAAAATTAAAATAAATAAATACATACATACATACAACATTTATCATATTAGATACGTTTTGTTTAGTATTATATTTGGTGTTTTTTTTTTTTTTTTTGTTTTTTTTTTAAACAAAGACAAAATTATAAGGAACACAACATTTTTAACTTGGTAAACTCTGAGATTTCCTTAAAATTTCCCTCAAATAACTTCAAGCATAAGACATTTTATTCCTTATTGTACAACAATGTCATACATATTTCATATCAGCTACATTTAAGCTGCATCACCCCTACATTATATCGCCTTACCTTTTCCGAAATTGGAAAAACATCCATGCAAAACCACAAGTGAGTCTCAGAATTCGCTTTGGATGTTTCTGGTGCTGCAGTGCACCAAGAGCCCACCAGGGGGCGGAACACCTGTATCAGGTTATAATACTGAAAATCGGGTTTGTCGGGAACAATTTTTCATGATATTGATGATGCACAGGTCTCAGAAACTCATGTATCAAATATGATTCCCTTTTCGATACAGGGTTAACATTTAAATTATTTTTTATGTAAATGTGTTACACAAGAACAGGCCAACCGCAGGTATGCACCTAACAATGTTTCTTTGCTGCGCTAAAGGCTCTGCAAAACTTGTTATTGTTGAAACTTTCACAGCAGAGGGATTTATGCCAAGTAGGTCACACACACAGTTGTTAATTCCAAAGTTCACCATTATGAAATAAGCACATGCAGTGCAGACGACCCACTGTAACTGACAGAGAAGAGTCTTTTTTTTGTCCACATTTTTACCAGTACAAGCTCATTTGAGTCTGAATATGACGGCAGAGATTTGGGACGTCATTATTGTTGGTGCCGGACTCTCTGGATTGAGTGCAGCTTATTTGCTCAAAAAAAGGAATGACAAATTAAGGATACTGATACTGGAAGGAAAAGGTTTGTAAAATTCATCTGTATGGTGATTAAAATGTGATAGAAACATCATGTCATTATGAATCATTTACTGGTGTGTTTATGTAATACATAAACACACCAAAATAAGAAATTTTGCTTCATTTAACTAAGTTGTGCATTGTGTGCCTGCTAGATCGAGTGGGTGGCCGCACTATGTCCAAGGAAATTCCAGCCTGGAAAGGTGTTGATCGGTGGGACTTTGGAGGGCAATGGGTTGGCAGGTAATGCTTATCAGGCTATTAAATACAAAAACAAACATGGCAACCTTAAATCCAGGCTTAAAACTTGCATGTTCTCTACTGCTGTCACTGCAAATTGTTGATTTGGCGAATTTCAGGTTGTGGAACTACACAGAGGTTTTATTTGCACTTTATATTTCCTTCACACTTTTCACTTATACTCTGATGTTTCCATTTCCTTTCTTTGTTTCTTTCTTTGTTTCTTTTATCTTTTTGAACTTAATTATGATCATACAAATACTTGAAGAGGACACATACACACAGTGCATCACAATGCATCACATGAAATTATTTTCCTTTTTCTCTAATGCTTTTAAAAGTGCCTTTGTGCCTTATGTGAAGCACGTGTGAAAGGTGCTATTCAAATCAACGTGCCTTGCCTTGCCTAAAAGGAACAACACAAAGGCATCATTCAGACAAAGCAATCCATGCAAAAGTGAAAACTCAAGGTGTCATTCCTTTTGAGATCAGAAAGAATATCACTAATGATACTGTCACACTCTATAATAGGAATATGATCTACAGACATTTTCCCACTGGTAAGAACATAATTAAGAGAGCATTTTTCTCGTGATATTAATTTGCCGTCTGACCTACAATGAGGTCCAGAAATCCAGGGTCCATCAGCAAAACATTTGCTTTACTTCATTATTTATCAGAGCTAACATTTTTTTAAGTCATAGTATATTTCTCAAATAAGATTATTTAATTCTCAGTAGGTCCAAACAATTAATAAATGAAAAAAAAAAAAAAAAAAATCAATAAATCAATGTTAATATCTACTAAAAGTACAACATTTTCAATATCTGGTGTTTTCCACTGCTTTCCTTTATGGCAGCTCTCACTGTCGGGCACGGATTCTTCAAGCAGAATTCGAGAATCCATGTGTCTAGTGATTTTGCTCCATCTTTCACCTTTTCATTTTCAAATGTCCCCACAGATGTTCAGTTGGGGCTGGCATCTGATGACTGTGGAAGGGAAGTCATGCAAGTCAGCACCCCTTGCTCTTGCTTGGACTTCAAAAAGGCCTCGCTTAGCTTTAATGTATGCTTAAGGTCGTTGTCCCACTGGAAAATCAAACCTCCTCCACGCGGCTTTATGCAAGATGGGTTGGCATGCCTCTGCAGAATACAATAGCACTCATCTTTGGTCAGTGTGCAGCTGAACCAGCTCCAGAACAGGTGAAACATCCCTCATCTGAATATTTCCAGCAACATATTTGACTGTAGGTTTTATGCACTGTTGCATTAACCTCTCATGTGACCCTCTCCTTACATAAGCTTTCCCATTTGAGCTTTAAGGTTCAAATTATGTCTCATCTGTAAACATCTTTCTTCCAGTATTTAACTATGAAGTTTTGGTATTGAAAATTGATATCTTAAAAGTACCTGGTGGTCCCCCATTACAGTTCCTCAGTCATCCTTTGACTATATTTTTTACCACCAGGTAAATTTCTATAGCACTTGTTGCAAAAGTCATAAAGTGCATAACAACAATAGTAATCTCTCAGGCAGGGTGTTCCACAGTTGAGGGGCCTTAATAGCAGAGGCTGAGTTTCCTCTAATTCTCTGCTTGGACTTGATAACAGCCAATATGATCTGAAGTAAGGACGTCAGAAATACATCTAGGAGTTAATATTTGCAGTGCTTTAAAAATGATGATAGTTTATTCTAAAATGGACCAGGTAACCAGGGTACAGCTGCTACCATGGAGGCAACGTGATCCGGACTCTTAATTGACATAAAAACCTGAGTTCTGCACAACCTGGAGCTGCTTGACTGCCAGCCCAATGCATTACTGCACTTAAGAGGACGCCGCTGCCAAATGCTGCACTCAAGTAAAGGAACACGAGAACAGTGCAATTTCCAGCATATTCAGTCATTAAGTCACCATTTGCAATGCCAGAAAGTGCTGTTTCAGTGCAATGCTGGTGAAAAAAGCTGGAGTGAAATTTTTCAAAGAATGTGTCAGTACAACAATTTCTAGTTGTTTCACTGACAGGACCTTTTCTACAATCTTGGAAAATAAAGGGCAGTTTTGAGATGGGCCTGCAGTTACCCAGAACAGAGCAACAGATCAATATCCGTGCTTTCAGCACTGCCGCACACATGTCATTGAAACACTCAGGGACATGACCAGATGAAAAGGAGATATTGATAACAGATCATTGAGTGTTTGGATTGAGGGCCTATTTCCTGTAAACTGATGTGCAGTGTTAAGGTGGGGGCATGGCACGTCGCAAGGAGTGTTGCATCTAATTTCATCTCTTTTGTCAATTAGAAAGGTACATTTTCATCATCAAAAAAACAAACAAACAAACAAACAAAAAAAAAAAAAAACAGAAACTCTAGTAGCAACAGGGCTCTTGAGACAATGGATGATCCTGAATAAAGACCTGGGAGTGTGCAAGTTAACAGAAATTAAAATAGCGAGAAGAATTTGGATTTAACAAAGCATATTGAGGCAATTCATTAACTCACCTGTATCATAGAATATATGGATGGAGATGCCATTCTGTCTCAAAGATGTTAGCTTGTTTTTAACTGTTTTTAAGATGATGTGGTCACTGAAGGTATGCCTACTCTTGTTTTGGATGGATGGATATCAAATTGAATGCGATTTGGTGTTGGGATTGTTTTTTGTTTGTTTGTTTGTTTGTTTATTTGTTTGTTTTTTGGCACTCAGGAGAACAGTTTGGCTCTTGTGACATCTTTGCAAACAACTGGAAATCTTTCAAAAGAATCTTAAAAAAAAAATATGAGAGAACTGTATGACAGCATATTAGTGCCAATGTAGAGGGAAAAAATAATTATATAGCCGAGGAGGTGGGTAATATTCTGAGGAAAAAAAAAATTGAAATTTATGAGATTAAAGTCATATATTTACGAGAAAACTAACACAAAGTTAGAATTTGGGATTATAAAGTCACAACTTTATAAGAAATTCAATGGATTTTTTTGGGCTGGCAGACCAAAAATTTATTTTGCAAATTTGTGACTAACATCTCTATGACTTTAACATATCTTTTCTCATACGTTTACTACTTTAAACATATATCCGGATATCCGACTTTTGATTTCATTTTCTAGGAATACCCCCCAATTTCCTCCCTACAATAGCACTAATACGCCATTGTAGAATAGCTGAACAACTGAAAGTATGAACTGCAGAGTCGAGGCCACTTTCTTTGTTTTTTTTTTCACACACTATTCATAAGAAATACTCCATTCTGCAGAAGATACTGAAGGGAAACATAAAGGCTGCTATAGTCAGAACAGAGAAACTGAGCTGCAGTTGGACATGTGAGCTTCATTCAGGTGAGAATCGTTACAGATCCACTTACCGACACAATATCTTGCGAGCACAGATTGAGGATAATTTATTTATTAAGTATTGCTTTCGATCTGACCCTTGGCGCATCCAAAGAGGTCAGGGTGCCTAGTATTGTGGAGAATATACACTCCTTAGAAAATGGGAGTGTGTGTTTGCATTTAATCAGAATGTCTCACACATGGCAGCAAAGGGATGTGCAGTAAGATAAATGTGACACAAACTGATAGTGGGCACCTAGTGTTAATAGAGGTAGGTAATCTGTATAAAATGCTTTCTTACAATATATAATATCAACTTTTGGTTTAGTGTTTACATGTCGAAGACATGAAAGTACCAAGTTGAGTGAAAGTGGAAACAATTTGCACCATCCCTGAACACACAAGGATACTTCATTTTTTCAACGACTTACCTCGCTGGACAACATAATGAAGCAAGCCAGCATTTATAACTTACAACCCAAGGAGGGTGAGCACAGTTGAGTACAATTTAATTTGTAATATGCCACAAACACATGCATCTTTTAAAAAAGAAACTTCAGAAATTGTGGTCTTACTGATATACAGACAGTGGTCCTGCCAATTCTATTACCTGGAAATTTTCAGCTAATATCAAATTTGAAAGTCTTCTCTTTTTTAAGTAATAATATTTCCCCCCCATAGTAAACTGAGGTTAATTATATTGACTTGTAATTAGTGTTTTTCCTCAAGTATTTTGTAGCAATTATAGCTACCATATATTTGAAAAACAGAACTTGTATACAGCTTGCTTTTAAATCTCAGACGTGAACGTGCACTAAGTGGCAGAGGCAGGTGATCATGTCGTTCATTATATGACTCCAGATGTATTCCTGGGAGCAAAGGGAATGCACCGAAGCAGCTACAGCTCTTGTTCAACTCTGTTTTGCATCCAACAGTTTGCCAAGCTGAGCCAGCTGCCAAGTAAAATACAAGATAAAATCTGCTGTCTTTCTGAAGTTGCTTCTGACCTTGTCTACCAGGTTAACTATGTTCATTAAAGTGCCCCTTTGATGACAGCTGGTGATAACCCAGCTCACTAGCTGTCAACGTAGGGAAAGATAATAAATCAAGTTATTAAGCCACACACATCACACACAGGATGAGTCTTCTTTCAACACATCCACCAATATGGAATAAAGAAAGCAAACAAAGTGTAATATAGAAAAAAATGATTACATATGGACTGCGCAGGTTGAGTAGCTTGCCCCTTTGCTTCTGGAAATGCTGTTGTACAATTCAAAACTGCAGGCACCGGTATGGTAACTATTATTGCTGAAAAAATAGCAAAGGAATAAATATGATTCAATACATTTAATGCAGTCAATGTATTTAACTTTTGGTTACGGATCCAACCACCTCTCTCTAAATAAGCTCTAGCAGGACAATACACACCCAAAACTAGGTCACTGTGAGGCTATGGAAACTATTGGACCTGACCTTTTATGCCTCATAGGCTTTGTTCAGTCTGCCCACCCAAATCCATTTCTTGGCATACCCAGATTGTATCTAGATTGATTTTAGAAATTTGGGACAGAAAAACAAACTTAAAAAAACAAAACAAACAAACAAAAAACATCAAAATCACATTTGTAGGTGGTTTGAAATGCAGTTACAATGGTATTTTTGCAGATGCGTCTCAGTTCGGATTCTCTGCACACTCAAATACGATTTCAAAGTGTCTTTTACATCACTAGCAAGGCGACACACAACGACAATGTCAAATCCAGAGTGAGGGAAGTGGATCAGGGCAGCTGAGCAGAATCCACAGAGCAGTACGGAGCAATGATATGGACAACACAGAGTTCAACACTCTGTGGACAGACACTGAAATAAATTGTCTGTTGGCACTCTGGGGGGAAGCTTCTGTACTTTTCTCCTGCTTCTACGTTTGACGTGTCACCACTGTACATAGTTACTGACACCTATGTCGTTACCATAGCAACCCAAGCAGATAGGCTGGTGATGTCTAAACACACAAGTCTTATCTGATCACTTGCAAATAACAGTGTGGACCAGGGGTCACCAATCATGTGCCATGGAGGGCCGAGAGGCTGCAGGTTTTCATTCCAACCAAGACCTCCACCAGGTGATTTCACTGATCACCTCACCTTGTATCAGAAAGGAGGAGCTAATCAGTGAAATCACCTGGTGGAGGTGCACGAGCACATGCACAGTCATGCACACAACGTGCGAACGTGGATACAACGTTAATCATGCCGTCCTCCTGCTTCCGCAAAATAGTTTAATGCGCACAGCGCGATTAACTGCGAGTCGCGGCATTGCACAATCAATAATCAACTAATAATAATAATCAACCAGATCCAGCACACCTGACCGGAAGGAGTGGAAAAATTTACAATAGAAAACAAGTCAGATTTGGCGTGAGATTTCTCTCTCGAACGTGAGAGCGTGAGATTGAGGCTGAATGCGTGACTGTCACGGCCAATGTGTGAGAGTTGGCAACCCTGGATTGGTTTACCTAAATGTCTGCTTGTCATGTTTTTTCCCCCTCTTTTCTACAGTTGTTTGATTTTAGCCCTTGTCTGCTTGTTTTATTGCCTTTTCTCTTTTAGTTTTAAAATTTTTGTTATATTTGTAAATGCTTTGCACTTCACTTGGTCTTTTCCAAACTTTCCCACTTGATTAGCTCACACTCTCACTGTCTGCTGCTTAAGCTACAATGTTAATATTAAAAATGGCTGAAATAGCATCTACTTGACTGGGTTAAGTGCCCTGCTTAGATCTTCTCAGCCAGTCTGGGACTCACACAAGTGTTGTGCTGGTCTCAAGCCCACTTATTTCAAACCATGGCTACTGCAATTATAATTATGTATCAGTTGAAAGAGAAATGACACTAAATTCTGATTCACTATAAAGGTAAACAGTATAAAATTTTACTCCTCTGCTTTACTCATGCCAGCACCAAAGCTATTTAAAGATAATGGTGTCCTCTCTTTTTCAGCACTCAAACACACATCATGGAGCTCATAAAGGAACTGGGTCTGGAGATTTACCCACAGTATAATTCTGGCAAGAAGGTGCACCAGATTGGTGGGCCTGATGCAAAAGTCCGCACCTACAAAACAAGCATCCCTACTTTATCCCCACTAGTTCTAATGGACTTCACCCAGTTCCTGTGGAAGGTGAGGCAATAATGTCAACTTTGACCTTCACAGCAGTACTCTGTACTAATGACTGTGCTCAGTCAGTGTTTTCTTGTCAGATAATGCCTGAAACTATCTGGATCACCAGATAGGATTGCCACAAATCTCAAAGGGCAAATATGATACTTAGACACTGAAAAGGTGTTTTAAAAGATGTTTGTGAAATAGTTTGAGTGTAGCAAGGACAAGAGACCACCTCATACAACCAGGCGTCTTATACAATAGTTCTATCATTGTTGGAATCAATATGTCTCAAATGGATAAAAGTGTGTTTATGCACTGAAAACACATCAGCACACTCATCACACTAAACTAGTAAAACAAAACCTTCCTGTCTTTGATAGCCTAAATGGTTACAGACGGCTGTAAAAAACTAGGCAGAAAAACAGCACATTTGGTAACCCATAACAATTCTCTTTTTGTTGTTGTTGTTCTTATCTATATGATTGAGGTGCTTTGGTCCACAGTGGTAAACCATTGTGTGTGTATGTGTTTGTGTATGTTGGATGATTGCGTTTTACACACAGATTGATAGACTATGTGCCACAGTGTGTGTCCAGGACCCCTCGAGAACTCCCAATGCTCTGGAGTTGGATAGTATGACCCTGCACTCCTACATTGAGCAACATGTCTGGACTCGAGGTCAGGACTAACAAGGACTCTTTCTCTCTGTTTTTCTGAATTGACTACTCTGTTGTTGTTTCAAGTCTGAGTTGGTCTTGGTTAGAGCAAAAATACTAAATAGTTGTGATTTTTTTCCAATCTCCAAATCATATTTTCCTTTTTAAAACTAGAAGAGTGCATTCAGTGGAAAGACCAGTTGAGGAGCCAGCACCAAATTTTGGCATAAACAATGAGAAGTCCTTTATTATACACACTGTGCACCAAAAATATTAGGCTGATAGGCCTACTAGTGTTTGAGATTAGCTGCAGACAGATACACACCCACATGGACAGACACATGAATAAATGCATGATCACCGCAAGGCTGCCACATGGCGGAGATTGAAATGAGACAACATTGCATCTAAGGTACAAAACATTAATTTGTTTCTGACATTCATCAGCTTCTTTAACAAACTGTCTTGAAACAAGTGACAGCATGGGGAAGTTTTTTTTTTTTTTTTTTTTTTTTTTTCAGGTTAGAAATCTATTTATAGCTATGGCATTTAATAGCTGACTTTATGCCACCTCAAAAAATGCATTATTGCTTCTCCAGATTTATTGACTACAGGCCACACAAGCGTCCTTTGGAGTGTTTTTTGTTTGTTTGTTTGTTTCTTCATTGTGTAACCAAAAGTAGTTTTCTTTGCAAATCCCAAACTTTGGTTCGAGAATCCAATTTTTGTTGTTTGTGAATCCAAAAGTTTGCTTGCTGTTGAGCTGACTACCGTGGGCTGAAAGATGTAAGAAACCTCTACTAGCCGGTCTCAGTTGGAGTGACAGCTTCACAACATCCACAGCTGGTGGTAATGCTATTGCAGTTAACTTAAATTCGCAATAAAATGTTTTTTTGATTGCAGAGTCGATAGTTTCGCTTTCATATCTATTTTTTGACTGAAAACCTATTCTATTTGATGGCATAATAAACAAACAAACAAACAAACACTCCATAGGGTCCACACTTGATATGAAAGTAACAGAAATTATCTTAATCCTCGCCATGAGGATTTCTGAGGATGGTTGCCCATCATCTGGCAGAATAAATCACAAAGTATTCTATATAACTAGGTAGCTACTTAATACAACTTTTCAGTGTGTTCCAGCATATTTCACACCTTTACCGAATGCTATATGTGAAAACATCGCTTTCCACCAGAGCTGAAAGAAGAGATGGAGCTGTCTAGCAGGGCTGTGTTTGGCATGGAGCCAGCCCAGATGTCCTTCCTGTTCTTCCTCATGTATGCTGCAGCAGCTGGAGGAGTACTGGCACTGCTCGAAAACACTCCAGGCTCTGCTCAGGAGTTCAAAGTCAAGGTACCAACCCCACTTCTTTGCCTTGACCGTTTAAGCCAAGTTCACACCACACGACTGTTTTTGCTGATTGTCAACAAAAACACCAGATCAGAGGCAAATTCACGTTCGCTCAGCACTTGTGAATCAGTGCTTATTCGCTACGTGTGAATTGTTTAAAGACGTGATCCGAGAGACTTGCCAATGCATCACAGACACCCAAAGGATACCAAGCCGTGCACCAGTCCTGTAGTGTGAAAAGTGCTGTGACTTGCAATGATGGTGGCGGTGAGTTACAGCCAGCGGCAACGTAAGACACAGGGTGAAGGGAAACCAGAGGGAGGAGTTGTAACACCTGCAGAACCAACATCCACAAGCATGTCTGCAAGAAAAGTTCCTGTTTTGTGCGACTTGATGTCATTTCCCATGTCACCTCACGCGTGTGTTTTCATGACAAAACATACACTATATTACCAAAAGTATTCGCTCACCCATTCAAATGATCAGAATCAGGTGTCCTAATCACTTGGCCTGGCCACAGGTGTATAAAATCAAGCACTCAGGCATGCAGACTGTGAAACAAGACATTTGTGAAAGAATGGGCCGCTCTCAGGAGCTCAGTGAATTCCAGCGTGGAACTGTCATAGGATGCCACCTGTGCAACAAATCCAGTCGTGAAATTTCCTCGCTCCTAAATTTTCCACAGTCAACTGTCAGCTCTATTATAACAAAATGGAAGCGTTTGGGAACAACAGCAACTCAGCCACGAAGTGGTAGGCCACGTAAAGTGACGGAGAGGGGTCAGCGGATGCTGAAGCGCATAGTGCAAAGAGGTCGCCGACTTTCTGCACAGTCAATTGCTACAGAGCTACAAACTTCATGTGACCTTCAGATTAGCCCAAGTACAGTACGCAGAGAGCTTCATGGAATGGGTTTCCATGGCCGAGCAGCTGCAGCCAAGCCACACATCACCAAGTGCAATGCAAAGCGTCAGATGCAATGGTGTAAAGCACGCCGCCACTGGCCTCTAGAGCAGTGGAGACGCGTTCTCTGGAGTGATGAATCACGCTTTTCCATCTGGCAATCTGATGGACGAGTCTGGGTTTGGAGGTTGCCAGGAGAACGGTACATTTCAGACTGCATTGTGCCGACTGTGAAATTTGGTGGAGGAGGAATTATGGTGTGGGGTTGTTTTTCAGGAGCTGGGCTTGGCCCCTTAGTTCCAGTGAAAGGAACTTTGAATGCTTCAGAATACCAAAACATTTTGGACAATTCCATGCTCCCAACCTTGTGGGAACAGTTTGGAGCGGGCCCCTTCCTCTTCCAACATGACTGTGCACCAGTGCACAAAGCAAGGTCCATAAAGACATGGATGACAGAGTCTGGTGTGGATGAACTTGACTGGCCTGCACAGAGTCCTGACCTGAACCCGATAGAACACCTTTGGGATGAATTAGAGCAGAGACTGAGAGCCAGGCCTTCTCGACCAACATCAGTGTGTGACCTCACCAATGCGCTTTTGGAAGAATGGTCAAAAATTCCTATAAACACTCTCCTCAACCTTGTGGACAGTCTTCCCAGAAGAGTTGAAGCTGTAATAGCTGCAAAAGGTGGACCGACATCATATTGAACTCTATGGGTTAGGAATGAGATGGCACTTCAGTTCATAGTATGAGTAAAGGCAGGTGAGCGAATACTTTTGGTAATTTAGTGTAGTTTAGAGTCCAGACAGACTTGTCCTGGATTGCTCCTGGTGACATGTACAGTGTGACCCCCTATCGCCACTCAGTCATGTAGTGTGCAAACCACAACAACCTCAGGATTCCCGATAACAAGATGGAAAGTTGTGCAGTGTGAAGACTGCAGCAATCTGACGGCTTTGAAAGCCATGTAGGGTGTGCTTGGCATCACCATTTGCACATAGTACGTTTTTTGAATCAGATGCTTTTGCTCTCTCAACCATAATCCACACTGGATTTTTTCTGTTTCATGATTCCACTCAGCACCCAGCTCTCACATCCTTATCCACACCCCCCCATTTGAGGACCGACCCCCACAAACACACTGCCTTTATTCTTCCACTAAGCAGTGTTGATTCACATTGTTTCTCCCTCTCAGCTATGGTTTTGTATTGGATTTTCCTATTTTTTTTTTCAGCATGCTATTCCATGCTGTTCTATTTATGTGGTATAAATTGCTTCAGAGCCTTCTTTCTCCTCACAGTGGTAGAGAGTGCAGAAACTGAAAGCTAAGAACACCTATGGCTCTCATGACAGGATATGTGAACAGGGACTTTCCAGTTCTACAGTTGTTTTTTGATAAAATTCTCCATAGCATTAAAAAAAAAAAAAAATCAGCTCTGCTCTGTCCATTTCCTCATTATACCATATTGGCTGTATCCAATGATACAGCCAATACAACCAGTGAGCACGACACTGCCATAGTTGAAATATACAAGGCTAGGTTAACATTGAACGGGAAGAATGGACCTGCGCTTCTGCATTTTCAAAAACACACGCACATTCTCTCACACACACAAACTCATAGAGAAGGAATGACTAAAAGAAAGAAAGAAAGAAAGAAAGAAAGAAAGAAAGAAAGAAGATATACACTGAATGTACAAAATATTACTAACATCTTGCTATTGTGTTGCAGTACCTTTTGCAACACAATAGCAAATACATTTCTCAGGCATGTGAAGGCTGAAAAAAAACATCTGAATTCTCAACTTTTCTTTGGCAAACAACTGGTCATCCAACTACAATATAAACTCCTTTATAACGTTTTAGGAGGGAACTGTGTGTTATTATTCATCTCCTCAGTTCTCCAAGCCTTTTTGTGATATTTCCTTTCATTGCTATATGTTTTCACCTAGGGAAGAATGGTTTCAGTGAACTGGAGGGGGTGGAGGGGTGGACACAATACACAACCTGATACAACGGTTGACTTGTACTTTATGTTATTTGTCAAGACATTTAAAGTTTATATTCAAGTTTTATCCCTTTGGCGCCTTTGGTCTCCATTTGGACTTTGGTCCACTTAGGCTTGTATCAGAGATAATCCGTATAGGGAAGCCCACAAGAATATCTGAGGCCACCTCCAGGGGGCGACTGGAGCACTAAAGCGGGGCCAGACAGAGGAAAATGAAGAGTGGTCAGTGGGACTTTTCCAGGAAATCAGCTTTCTAAATGTTACTTATTTATTTATTTATTTTAATTACTGTGCATTGGTGGCAATGACCTGATTCTGGCCAAGAAGATACACATTTCTTTGTGCTCAAAAAAAAAAAAAAAAAAAAAAAAAAAAAAAATGAAATGGAACCATCTAGGAAAAAAATAGCTTTTTTTCCCCTCTGCCTCTTCATTCAACCAAACATAGCCTCAGTGCTCGTGCAAATCTTCTCAAACTGTCATAATTTTACCACCACTCAAAATAAATACTGGCCCATGTAACAGTAACAGTAATTGTCCAGTTACTCGTAAATATTTGGAGGCAAATGCCATTTCATAGCATTTAGCCCCACCGACCATATAGTCTGTATACTGGCCAAAAAAGTGTACTGCACTGTCTTTGTTTCTGTCTCATAGCAGCTGGTCATCGTGTTTTCGCTTTCTCCGTAGACTTTCATTAAATACAATGTGGTTGCTGTCATGAATAATGATAATAATAATTATTATTACAATAATGATAGAAAATAAAATGGAATCCTTGGCCTCAGAGTCCATGCTTGAAAAACTGTTCCAGCTTCATTCACAAAGTACACAAAAGAGTGAACATGTAGAGAAAATGGTGCTCTCAAAGCTTGACCTTCATCTGGCCATAAATGTCACCTGTGCATTCATAGCTTTTACATGCAGCACAAACAGATACCTTGCATTGAATGTGCCTTCAATAGAATGTTCCCATCTTTGACAAATGTCTAGTTTTTATTCCGCGAGGCAACTAGGGATATATGTTTTGGCACCACCACTTTTCCTCTCAACTGAAACTTTTGCCATTGAGGACAAACCTGTATTAGTCCAGATAAAAATTATGAGCCAGTGCCGTGGGAGTTAATTGCTTGCATCTCCTGGTGCCCATAAGTACTTTGCATTTACATTATGCAGCATATTCAAGTTCAAGCTCTATGCCCTTTCAGGCACGGCATCCTTGAGTTTTAAGCCTCTCTGGAACTGTAATATCTGTCTCTCCACAGGGCGGCACCCAACAGCTTTCCGAGTGTCTGGCAGAACGTGTTGGGTGGGAGAATGTCCGGCTGGGCTCTGCTGTGACGGCCATATGGCAGGTAGACTACAGTAACAGCTCACTCAGGGATTGATGAGGCGCGACACAGAGATAACAGCTTCCTCAGTGGGGAAACAGGCCGTCTCCTGTGCAGGGACTGTCTGTTCCGCCTGACTGTCTTCCTTATCCAGAGCTGAGAGGCCCAGTATGCCACATGCACGCTAAAGTGCAGCTCAACCAATGCTCCCTGCCGCAGAACTGTGTGTTGCTGCTGTTTTATATAGTTCATTATTATATATTTTGGGAAAACAGGGTTCAATCAATACACATGCGTATTGACTGGTATTGATAGAATATTGTGTTATTCTAGTGGTTGAATACTTGTTGGATGATAGAATATTGCTATGTTTCATCATTCAGGAGTTCAAGTTAATTTAACTTCTTTTTTAAATGAAAAATTAGCCAAGTCAGCAGTGATTCAGACAAAAAGACAGGGAGAAAAACAAACAAACAAACAAACAAACAACAACAACAACAACAACAACAAAACAACAACAAAAAACATTGTACATAATGGCATAGGCTATAGCAGTACCTGCCCTATATGCCTATGTCATAAGTGTAACTTTTTACAATTAAAATAAGTGTAATCCTAATGCTACCAATAATACAACTACCAAAATTACTGCTACTACTACTACTACTACTACTGATAATAATAATAATAATAATAATAATAATAATAATGATGTCATTATTAACCCTGTGATGACAATTAACAAGAGTCATAACGATGACAGTTGTATATACTATGAATCCAAGGATCATCTGTTATGATTTATTTTATTAATTTTTCCCATTGAAAGTTCAGTTCCAGATTTTCAGTTTGTTAATGTAGTGGTTCTCAAATGGGGGTTCGTGCACCCCCTAGGGGTATGTTGGAGATTTCTTGAAAATGATCTTTTAAAAAATATCAGTCAAAATTCCTAAAGTAATTAGCTTATGCTATAATAAGTTCAATAAAAATGTAAATGTAAGTCTGATAAGCCACATTTTATATTCAGTTTTCTTTCTGGGTTTCCCAAAAATGTCAAATGTGTGTGTTTGTGGTTTACCATGAACAGAAAGTCAGATCAGATAAAAATCCAGAAAATGGGTTTGTGGTTGAAACGTAGCAGCAGAACAAGGAGAAAGAAGAGAAAAATAAGCAAAAACAGAATCAAGAAAATATCCATAGTATCAGGTTGTTGTTTCACACACTTTTTTTTTTTTTTTTTTTTTTTTTTTTTGCACTGGTCAGGGAGTACTTGGCTGAAAAAAAAATTCAAAGGGCGTACATTGTATGAACCGTACATTTTGGAGGACAAAAGCATCCTGTTTGTGGCATGATAAAATTCTGGGATGAGTGCGTTCTGATTTTCAGCAGGGTCTGAGAGTGGAGAGACACTTATGAAAGCAAGAGGTCGGCACCTAAGAGCTCCATAATTATGAAAAAACACTGTCCTTAAGTGAGTCAGAATCACTGCTATAGCACATATAGCTCTTATTTCTTGCAGTAGAGATTTACATCTTGAACCAACACTTTGAACTGGCCACCTCTGAACTATTAATTTACCATTTCATATAAATGGTGTCTATACACACTTTCCTTGATACAACTTTCCAAACACTCCACCAAACAAGGCAGTTTTAGAACGAGTTTTGGAGATTTTAATGCACTGAAGAAATAACATGACTTGACATGCATTAAAGAACAAAAGAGAATTTATTAGGGCATTTTTTTTTCACTACTAACAGAAACTTCAGAAGCCTATTAAGTCTATCGTCTTTGAATATTCCCTTTTGTCTTGAAAAATGTAGAGTGAATTCATTACTTTGCCTGGATATTTGTGGTATTGGTGGTAATGGTGTGTTTGTGTTAATGGTCACACACAAACCTCTACATACATAACAGTGGCAACAAAGGAGGCGTTTCTTTTTCTTTTCTTTTCTTTTTTTTTTTTTTTTATACAACTGTAGTTCATATATACCAAATTTAAAATAGATTTGTAGGAAACTGATTCAAGCAAATCCAGCAAACAAAATATAGCGTAATCAGCCCCGCCATACCAAGCAGGGCATACCAGTCTCTGTAATTTGCTTATTAACTAAAAGTGTATTTGTGCTTGTATGTTCCAACAGGATGTTGAGTGGGCCAAGGTGAAGACTGCCACAAACACCTTCCTGTGTAGAGCTGTGATTGTCACCTGCCCCCCTCATTTAGCAGGTCAGTGTGTGTCTCCCACCCCTGTCAGCACACTAATGAAATTCTCACTGATGCAGAAGGCAACTCTCCTACTCACTTACCAAGTCAGTCAAATGTGGCAAACTGTGCATCCATGCAGATAAATCTGTGATTACCCTAACTCTTTTTCACTATATGTGGTCCATGTGGCTGTCACTGTGGCTGTGCTTGTTGTCATGGCTGGGGCTGGGGCTGAGGAGAGGATTTGGATGGATTGGATTTTGAAACCAGAGCAAGGTTTAAGGTTTAGAGAGGGCAATCATACAGGATCTCAGGTTTCAGTTTCGAGTTGGAGTTGGGGCTGGTTTTCACTCCTGTGGTTAGGCTGGTGCCTTGGATGTCACAGAGTTTGGGATATGGGTGATGTTGAAGCTGGAGTTATTACTGGTTTTGCCAAGGCTGGAAGGACAAAGCTGAATCCGAAGCTGGGGCTTAGGCTCGATGAGGCTGGGGCTGTGCCTGTCTATACTAAGCTGGCAAAAGATCTGTCACTCAAAGCCTCATCTTGGCTATGGACCATAGCCAAGATCCTTAATGAGACAGGTTTGAGAGCAATGTTGAATTATGCAGCATGGATTGCTCTGGCTCTGACGCCAGTGCCACCCATTGGCCTTAAATCAGTGAGTGTGGAGGTTGACAGGGACTCTTAAAAGCCAAAGGCAGGCCAGTGATTTAGACGTCACCTCTCCCAAAGGGAGCCAGGGATAAATAAAAGAGAGGGTGGCTGCTTAAAGACATCGGTGTGACATGGTTCACTTTAATTTTCTGGAACTGGGTAAACCTGAGCAGCTTTTCAGTCAGTGGGGGAGCCAAGGAGGGAGCTTAACACAGACAGTGGGAATGATGATTATGAGTCAAGATGATTCCAAGCTCCTCATGCACAGTGGAAGTGTTTAACATTGTTCATGGCATTCAAAAACTCCATCACACCTTGCAGTCAACTCAGCAGCCTCTCTCTTTGTGCTTTACAGATGTTGTCTTTTCAGATCAAGAATTAATCATCAAGCCTTTGCAGTGACATGCACGGAAACACTCAGATACACCACGCACAAAAACACAAATGCAAAGACATGTGTGCTCTGCCACTTCTGAGCTGTGTATGGGTTGCATGTGCCCTGATACAGCATGTTTGTGCCGGCCCATGGCTCCTGGATTTATCTCCCAATCCATCCATCTTTTATAATGAACACAGCCAGGGTTTTTTTTAACATCTTCTCTCACCCATCTCAATGATTTATGAACTGTTTGTCTTGACTGTATATTACATTGTTATGCATGAAAAGATACTGAGCTTGGAAAGGAAAGTTTTAGCGATGTGTTGACTTTGCTCTGCTCTGTGGCTGAAGCACATAGTTATTTTAGTTGGCCGACACTTTCCCATGAACATTGTGATACATGGTTTTGAGGCTGCATAACAAAAAGTCCTAATGAAACTTTCACAGCATGGAGTTGGAGTATAATGCAATTAGGCACACATTCTAACACCCAGCCATGCAGTTATGTGGACAGCTCTGCACTTACTGAATTAACATTTTGTTTCATTGCGTTTTTCTGTCTTTCTTTGCGCATATCAGCTTAGAGGTCATGGACAGAGAATGCCAGCTGTCTTCCTGTGTGTGTGCATCTGTGCCTGTTTGACTGTGCAGACATAAGGGTATATTGTGGAGTGAAGTTACTCCCTCTGAGGTGAAGTTCTTGACATCACTCTTAAAGTTGTTCTACCTGACTAAAGGGGGATCTCAGCTGAATGCAATTGAACTTGACAAGCAGCCAAGCAGCACCACATCTGATGTTGCCATCTATCTTCCCATAGAGGAGGAGCCGCTGTAATGACAGCAGGCTTGGGCAACGGTGAGGAAACCATCAGAACTGCCACTCACAGTTTAGTCCACATCCTTGTTTACACACAGGTAAGCAATGTATCAGCATTGATTTGCCAACTGCCACTGTGTGTAATGTGCCAGATTTCTAGGCCAGCGTTTGCTGTGCCGTGAATGAAACTAATGGGGCCTACATTAGGGATTAAACATGAAGTGGAAGCTGTTGTAGCACTAAAAGTGATTGTGAAGATAAGTAATGCTATGTGATGTTTATCTTGCTGCAAGTTTAAACTCTGTGGAAATTAATTTAGTTATCTGTGTGCAGTTTGCATCTGTCCTGTTGCCTCAGAATAAGCTTCTAATAAGCAAGCAACAGAGCAAATGAGGTTTGCATAGCTTTGTTCACCAGTGGAAAATGTCTGTTAAAAACCCAAAGGAACAGACCACAATCAGTTCTCTTCCAATGGCTCCAAGGGATGGGTGTCTGCTCTCTCTGTAACATTTTTGTCAGATCATTATTATTATCATTTGGCACTTCTGTTTTTATTAAATAATAACAATAGAGAGAGGAACAGGGGAGAGAGAGGGAATGACATGCAGCAAGGCTGGATTTGAACACAGGCCGCAGCGGTAAAGCCTTGACACGTGATACGCGCTCTATCAGGTGAGCTACCAAGATGCCCCTGCAGATATCTTTAAAATAGATCCATTAACTGAATATTCAAGTAAAAAAAAAAGTAATTTAACAATTTCAGTTAATTTGTTTTTGTGCACTCAGTACCCGGTGGTCATACACACACATTCCAGTTGATGGCACCTTTGTTATTTACATATTTAGACAGAGATGCAGGCAGACACAGATAGATGGTGTGTTGGTTTATTGTCAGCAAAAACTGTGTCAAGCAATGGAAGAAAACATCCCAGCTGGATTGAGGCCTGATAAATGTGTAAATGCTGGCTGCTTAGGGCATCTGTTTAACTCTTAAAGCATTTCTTGACACCCTCTGCGCAGGCTGATGCTTATTAGTATGCAGATTTTTTGTTTTACATGGGGAAACAGATGGGAAAGCTAGACACTCCGGGTCATCGTCATACCAGTGTTGCAGCGCGTTATGACTGCTGCTTTGTAATTTCCACTCACTCGTAAATATTTCTGGGCTTTGATTACCACGATGAAGCCACATTGCCACATTTATTATTTGCCAGACACCTTTCCAAGTTGTCTGCTGTATTTTTGGTATTTGAGAACATCTTTGCATAATTTTGGGGCTATGGCACCTTACCCAGTTTGGCTATTAATATATGCTGTGAAAATGACTGAATTCTTCAAAAACAAAACAAAGTAGCTTCATTTACAACAGATTCCTCAAAATGCATCATTTATTTTCAGTTTCTGTTCCTCCAAAATGTGAAATGGCTATCATAAAGTTTATTATTAAGTGAAGTTCTACTTTTTGACACCAGTGCTTGTCAGAGCAGTTAAGACAGCCAAAAATCTCCCCAGAAAAACTGTGTGCTTAAGCAAAAGAAGTAGTGCTTCAGTGTAGTATTATTTAGAAATGACATGGCATGAGAGTTTTTTTTTATTGCTATTATTATTATTATTTTTAAATCTTGTATTCATAAGACTGTGAAATTATGGGCTGAGATCCAGTGGCGTCTGTTTACTAAACTCTCAAAGTGCCACGCACCTATTATAATTTATCTATTATAATTTGTGAAGAAAACTTCTAAACCTGCTTATCTTGACTGAGGTCACACTTTATTTGGCTAGTCCAGTGGTGATAATCAACATCCTCTCAAGCGACTATAATGCACCAGTGTCCGCTCCGTTTTCAGACTGCATAATTCAGCGAGAGTCTCTGACAAGCAGCGTGGGAAGCTTGTGCCTTTGAAATAGCGGGAAATCTGTTGGAGCGGGAGGCGAGTGCAGTAAACAAAGACAGCATGGCAAACCTGTCAGAACTCTAAAGAGAAGAAGTCGTGTCATAAATCATTGAGAATGAGCTGGCAGTGCCACAGAGAGGCTCTGACTCAAGCAATTAGTCTCTGACCACAATTTGTTTCTCCATGCCGTGTTGTGCCATTTTTATCCGGTGGCTATTGTGCTGCACGTGTCTATTGATATGGCTACATTGTAATGAACTCACATCACTGAAACACACATTTCTGGAAAAATAAGTACTAGTCTGACTTACACAAATTATCTAATTAGTATAATAATAGATGGGGGAAAATGTAAATGTATAGTTGGAGAGATCAGTGGCTACCCAGTGAAACGTCATACCCTTGCAGCAAGTAGTTTTGCTCAGGTAGGATTGTCAGTTACCTTTAAAATATACTAATTTACTTCAACAACCACTGAGTGCCGAATATGAATATATATATATATATATATATATTTATGACCGATTCATTTATCTTTTAGTGTAGGCAGGTCTGTTGCTTCTGTTCCAGGCAAGTTGTTGATTAATCTGTCCTGGAACAATATTTTGGTTTTCTATTTCTATCTGCAACCTTTCATTACCAAAAACAGACGGCAAATGAGGATGATTTTTTCTATTTAACTACTATAAATCATACCACATCAGCCTTGTTGTCTGAGCTACTTAATTTTAGTCCATGCACGTATAGCTAAGCAGTGTGAGTTCAATACGAAGTAGAGATAGAGAAATAAAGAAAGTAAATCTGAATGATAGAAGTTGAATGATAGGTTGATGATTGTATATGACCTCTGTGATATCACCCTTAGTTTTTTTTCTGTGTAAAAGACAGAGAAAAAAGAGAGTGATGTCAGGGATCATCTTTTTTCCATTCAGATTTATTTTCACATTGCACCACTTAACTGTAGGTACACGAGTTCTTCAGTGCCTCGAGGGCGTGTACATGTCACGCACTTCAAGGCTCACCCCTCTGAGGCTAAAATCATTTATAGGCCTAAGCAGATTGCCTCGGGTCATCTTGATTTTTGGTGCTCGTGCAATGTTGCATCAGCGTAGCCTAGATGATGGCAATTACTAGAGATCTTGAATGTGCAGTTGATACACTCAGGCTCACTTTATAGCTGCCCTACTACTCACTTCAGAGGCAACACAGGTAGCGAGCTTGAAACCCTAAGCACTTGGCTAGTTTTCATTCATTAGAATTCTAAAAACATGACTTAGACAATAAATGCAGACATTTCTGACTATTTTCTCCACACAAAATAACAGCCCCCCAAGTGCCAGCAGAACAATGGGCTACACGTTGATACGCAAGTGTAAATGTTTCTCCCTCTCCTCCTCCAGCATGCTATTCAACAATTTTATGGGTTCTGAATTTATCCAAGAGAGACAGTGAGCAACATCAAAAGTGTATCAAAACTAATTTCACAGATATGATTACTCACATGCCCTCAGAACAATACTGTGATGAGAACACTTAATGAGGGGGAAGTGGGGTGAGAAGGGAAATGGCATGGAACACACTGTGTGGATTGAACAACTAGGCAATGTGCAATCCAGTACACTCTCACATAATACTGTCACAGAGACAAGAAGCCAGACTCATTATACAAGGACAAAAATTGCTGCAGGAAATACCACTTTCCTGTGTTTACAGAATACAACTTGGAAACGCTGACACACATCACTCTCCCATCACTCCAAGGAAGGTATCGGTGTTAGGCAGATATGCAAGGAATAAGGCAATGGACAGCTGTGTGAAATTAGTCTGACTTGTGTGGGAGGCTTGCCCTCAAAAACCTCAGTTCAGTCGGGACCACTTTATTCAAAGAAAACTGTGTTGCATCTGCAGGAATTCCTGTCAGATCGCTCCCGGAGGGATAGAGTAGGCCTCCACACCTCCACAGCTCTCAGCCTCAGCACTGGCTCCCCACAGGGCTGTGTGCCAAGCCCCCTGCTCTCCACCCTCTGCACCCATGCCCACTCCAGAAACACCATCATAGAGTTTCCCTGACGACACAGCAGTGGTGGGGCTAATCTCTGAGGGGCATGAGCCGGCATACAGGGAGGAGGTAGAGCATCTGACTGGGTGGTGCAGGAACACTAACCAGGTCCTTAACACCACAAAACCAAGGAGCTGATTGTCGACTACAGGAGGAATTAAAACAGACATTCAGCCACTAATCATCAGCAGGGACTATGTGGAGAGGGTGTCTTCTTTCCTGGTTCTGGGCGTCCATACTGAGCAGGACGTGACCTGGGGCGCCAACACCACAGTGTTAATTAAGTGTTAATTACTTCTTGAGACTGCTCAAGAAGAACCAGCTCACCTAGAAACTGCTTGTGTCCTTCTACCACTGCTCCATAGGGAGTGTGCTGATGTGCGGTATATGTGTGTGGCATGCCAGCTGCACGGTAGCAGACAGAACACCTCGTCAACACCGCCCAGAAAATTATCAGCTGCCCTGTTCCCTCCTTGGAAAAACTACACAGTTCCCGCTTCCCCAAAAAAGCCCACAACTTTCTCAGGGACCCATCCCACCCTGGACACTGTTTGAACTGATGCAGAACAATAAAAACAGGGATAAATAGTTTGAAAAACAGCATTTATCCAAAAGCAATAACTACACTTAACAGTAAAACAGGCACTATGGTTTGACTTCGGCAACATATTAGAAGTTCAATATAAGAATCTGTGAAATAAGCCGAATGTCCTGTGCGTGCGTGTGTGTGTGTGTGTGTGTGTTTTCCCAGTGTTTGTTCTGTCTGTTTTTCCACTATTTTTTTTTTTTTATGGCTTTTTACTGATTTTCATATGAGTTTTGCACTGACAAAGTTGCATTCCATTTCATTGTACATGTACAATGACAATAAAGCTATTCCATTCTACATTTTATTGTATTTGGTGGTATGGCTCTGTCCTGGGACTACTCCCCTGCCTTTATTTAAACATACATGGAAAGTCATAGGCAGGAAGAGCAAAGCAGCAAAGACCCCTGTGCAGCAGGGTCTCTCACCTATTCATCATAATAATGTGTCAAGACCCATAAGAAAAAAAAAAATATTCTCAGAAACTCTCTTGGCGAATCTATTCTTTGGCACTATTACCAGTTTTTCTTATGAACTGAAGTGCTAGGTAGTCATAAAATCAGAATTATCCATAAAAGCTTCAAAAACACATATAAAATCCATAAAAATTTACAGCAGAATAATCACTATCACTATAAAATCATTTTTGTAACTGTGCAACAATAAAAGGCCTTGTAATAAAAAATAATAACAAAAAGGTCAATATCACCAGAAAAACAGGCCCAGATCCATAAACAGGTCAAGCCAACAACACTCCAAGTAATTACCTATGATTTTAAAAATTACAGTACCATGTCTCCATGTATCATCCATCCAGGTTAAAATAATAATAATAATAATAATAATAATAATAATAATAATAATAATAATAAATAACAAATAAGGAAAGCAGCACATCAATCATCATTGGCATGGATGAAGACATGAATATTCTCATCTTGGTGAAAATACACCTTCAAAAGCCAAGTCAGATGTGTGGGAGAAACATACAGAAGAAATTCATGGTAATTACAGAGGGTGAGAATGACTGTCGACGGCTTCGCTATGTAGCCAAACTGAAGTTAAAAATAACCTTTTTAAGCAGAATGGGCAGCAATGCATTTGATAGCAGATACAGGTTGTGGGTCTTGTATTAACAGGTCGTGTTGCATCAGATCCAGAACTGATTTAGATAAAATTTGCAGCTAAACGGATCGGGTGTGGTTTTGAGCTCTGCAGGTTCGGGTCAGATTTGTAAAACTGGACCCGTGCAGGATTCTGGCTGTCACCCAATTTCATTCTGCGGCCCATCATTGGCTGAGAAACCCCGCCAGACGATACAAAGGAACAAGCCCCATTGTGGAAGAAGGCTGCATTTTTTATGTCATTGAAAACAACAAACTATAAAGGCACATATGATGGAGATAATAACAGGCAAAATAGCTACAGAGAAGGTGGCACAACAGGACCATGCCAAATCATGCATTTTTAACATGGACTTAGCAAAGCCAGATTGCATATAGTGAGGAGAAGAGAGCAGATAGGTTTGCACGGTCGCCTGGGTTTGACTTTGTGGCCTGCCTCAACTAACGCTATGCTCAATAAGCTGTACATGAATCTAGATTGGAGGAATAAGGCAACAAAGGAGAGGTGGGGCACCCTGGTAGCTCATCTGGTAGACAGCATACCACGTATCAAAGCAGAGTCATTACCGCAGAGGCCTGGGCTTAATTTGTGCTTGGACCCATGTCACCCCTGCTCTCTCCCCTGCCTCTACTGTCTCTCTCTGTACTGACACTGTCAAATAAAGCAGAAATTTTTGTTTAAATATTCAGTTAATCTTAACCATTGCCCCTCATGTTGCCACAGAATGGTTGCACCTGACCAAGAATACCCACACAAACACAGGAGTGGGTAGTAACACATTAAAAGTAATGCAAATGAGTAAATGAGTACAGTTTTTGACGAGCAAGTACTCTTCACGTTATTTTCTGTGGGCTGTATTTATTACTCTTACTTAAGTATTTTTTTTTTTCTTCTGGCAATCTACTCTTTTCCTCGTTACACTTGACCAAATAGGTTGTGTTACAGTTGTTCCTCCCTTGATGATGTCCATTTTAAATCAAAAGTTAAATCAAGGATTCACAACAAGATTCACAACAAGATGAAACATCATAGTTCACTGCAGAGAAAAGTTGCAGCGATGTGATCTCTCTTGTCTCAGCTGGAATCAGGCCAGCTGATGGTGTTACTGTGACTCAGTTTGTCAGGTGGCAGGTGTTTAAAGTAGTGTTATAGTGTGTCTGGATGCTAGAGGGTGAGTTGCTTTCATGGGAAGCCCAACAGCTGAATATCCCTCTTGTGAATTTGTAAGCTCGGCAGTAACACAGCATTCACAGTTTAACCTTGAAAAAGTGAATGCTTTCAAGCGGAAGAAACTCCTGTTTGTTCCAAAATGAATACCGAGGAAGACCAAGCATTTGGCTTCCACAATAAATGCCATGTTGGTGAAATTGTATACATGATAGTCTGATGATGACAGTAATGATGTCTGAGTATGAGTACAGTTATTCACTTATGATGTTACATATGTGTTGCCCTGTGAGACAACTGCTCCAGTAAAAGAGTAAAAAAGAAAGAAAAAAAACTGCCCCGAGTGGTGAGTACTAGTTACATTTTTGGTTTGGTCTATTTTTACACCATGTGATAATAGTGATGGTTGTAGTGTGAATTTGTGGCTACAATTTTTTATGTTTTTGCCTTTACATTTCTATGATATATAACTGAATTTGTCCAACATTGTAGTCTTTAGTCTTGGCTGATGCATATAGTTAAGTTCAATGATGTGAACATTGTCGGCAGCCAATAGGTGCGCTCTCTCCATCAACAAACAGGAAGCAGCAAACTGGGCAGATAGTAAGCTAAACGTGGCGGGGACTCCGGGGAGGTGCAACAAGTCTGAACAAGTCTCCGTGAACAAGTCTTGTGTGTGTGTTCAAGTGTGTGTGTAAATGTTGCTCAAGGCTCGGGCCATGCTCTGGCTGCGATGTCATGCAACTACACCATTAACAACCAAGATGGATAGTAAAGATAACCCAGACATGCACATACACATTAAAAAAAACACACACATACCAGTATATACATAATTCACCCCTTGTGGATTACTTTTAGAAGCACTTCCATATATTGTTATAATATTTGTCAGGAATCTAGTTGTAGTCTCTAAACGTTACCCCTGCAACATCCCCAGTCTTTGCAAAATCTTTTAGACTGTGACTAAAAACTGAGTGACTTATGACACATTGTCTTTAGATGTGATTGGGTGTCAGACTTGAATCTATTCAGAGTCTTTTCACAGTCTTGCTGGTGTATGGAATACACCAGCAGACTAGCAGCAATGGAGGGTCAAATGACAGAACCAGATGCTGCAGAGAGCAAGCCTTGGCTGCACTTAAAGATCTGACATTTGACAGTCGATGAATAGTCCATAAACCAAAGAAAATTGCTTCTATTTAAATCACAGTTATTTTATAACATAGTGTGAAAATAGACCAAACTAAAAATGTAACTAGTACTCACTACTCAAAATAAGTTTTTTTCCCTCCACTCAGTACTCTTAATTGAGTAGTTTAGGGTAACTTATTCATTCTCAAGGAGATTTTTGGATGACTAACTCCTCAAGTAGAATTATTCTGTACTCTATCCACCCCTGCACATTCATGCACACACAAATAGGAGAGCTGCCAAAAAAAAAAAAAAAAGCTTAGTGTTTGTTACATGCATGCCAGCTCTGAGCATTACTACAAATAATAATTACATTCCAATCCAATCACTAATAATTGCTCATTTCAGCTTAACTAATATTACTTCCAGCATACACATAACAGGGCCTACTACAGTAACATTACATCTGCAGCAATTAATTAAGCCCTCTTACAACATATTTTCAGGAGACAATATGCAAAATTACAACCTACAACCTGCAATTTCAGAACGTATTCTGAATTCTGAATTGAATGTGTGCTTTGTGGAGACTTTCTGACATGTAATGATATAAACAAATATCAGCTTCCCCCTCTATCCATGCTTCACCCTCCTCCCCTCTGGTTACAGATTTGCCCTCTGCTATTACTGCTTTAAACAGCCTGGATACTCTGTAATAGACCTGTGTTGTAATGTTCTTGTTGTTTATACCTTCTTTTGAATGTTGTGTGTGTGTACAGGCTGTGATTTTGTCTAAAGAGGACAATAAAGAAGAAATCAGAATCTTTTTCTCCTCCTCTTCAGTGTTTGTGGCCAAAATCTGCACCTGGTTCAAGTTCCCCCTGTTGCTTCCACTACTGTTTCAAAGCAGTGTCTGAAGAATTTCTTGGGTTAACAAAATGGGGAGTGTTAGGATTCCATGTTAGTGTTTTAATTGCAGCCATTGGTGGACTGAGACATTTGAGCCAAACTGAGGTACTCCACTGGCCCCACAATATAGGCATATAGACAATATCTATCTGAATATATAAATATATATATAAATATACAATATCACCTTTACTATCTACAAGTCAATTCCTTTCTCTAACCCCTAACCCTAATCTACCTTGTCTTTCTTCTCTCTCTCCACTGTGCCTATCTAATAAAGCAGAAATACCTTAAAGTAGCCTTTAAGCAGAGCATAAACTGGCCTTGTCAGGGGTCACAGCAACATACACCTGCATGTCATCGGCATAGCTATGGAACAGTCGCTGATGTTGCATGGTAAGATAGGCCACAAATCCTTTTATCAGTGTTGTGGTCCAGAACCACATTGGGATTCTGAGACGTCTTCAACTGTCCATCCCTTTGCCTAGGACTGATTATCCAGCTGCATTTTCTCTGCTGAACTCAAGGCTGGTTACTTTCCACCACCATAGGCCTCAAGACGTCTGTCCAGGCAGGCAGTGTTATGAAAGTGGGTCATTCTTAGGTGTTTCAGGAGTAAATTTGCACTCCTATTTTACGCAGAACCCCTGCTGTCATAGCTGCTTCATTGACAGCCAAAGCATCAGCTTTGGCTGTGAGGTGGAGATAAGCTCCACGCCTTAACCTGGGTCTACCTAAGACTTGTATATACACAAGTCAACACAGATCAGTGTAAAGTAATGTAATCAGAGGCTTCAAGTGCAGATGGACATTTTATTACAAAAATGATAAGAATTACAATAAAACTGGTTAGGTTTGCTATGAAATCATAACATAAAAGCAAATATCCAGATATTAAATACAAATGCATAAATTCTATGCTGGTTCTGGGTTTACATAAAAAAATCATTATCCCTAAAGAAAATAAAAATAAATGCAATTAATAAAATAGGCTGACTACTGAAGGGTGAGCCTCTCCAAAACTGTTCAACACACACACAACACACACACACACACACACACACACACACATACACACACACACACACACACACAGTTACAGTGGCCAAATACCCCAAAGCCTCTACATGCAGGTTCACAGCCAGTGCCACCAACAGTACAGCCAGGACATAAAATGCTAAAAATAAATAAATAAAGAAAGAATAGAGGCAGAGACAGCATTAAAACATTAAGGAACATACCTTTATTTTGTGCAAACAATTAATGACAAAAAAAGTGTGGGTAATGAGACAGAAATGATAATGTAGAAACAAGTAAACAGAAGTTTAACACAAACAATGAATCATACATCGCACATACCTCGCCACATACTCCCTAATCATAATGTATTTCCTCTTTGTTTCTTGTGTGTTTCTTTTAAGTATTCTCGATTTCATCTTTGTGTTTCTTGTTCTTTCGTGTTCCTCTCGATTTCAGTCAGTTACCAAGTCTGACATCTTGGACCTCATGTCCCTGTTGATGTCCATATGACATGAGGTAACAGAAGCTGTAGAAGGAATCATTCTGATGATATCTTCATGCAAATACCATAAGACATTATTCCGCAGTGTTTCTGTAAATATGCAGCCCTTCTCTCAGGATCAACATTACACCGAGCCCTGTACTGGCACTGCTTCTCAGCAGCATATAAACCAATCTCTCTAAAACACAATTTACTCTGTCTGATATTATGTAAGGATCATTTCAAACCACTGAATATCAAAATCATCCATACTCCATGAAATCATTGCGATACACAGTGTTTAGATCAGTTAAGCCCCTCTAATGCAAATCATATCTTTAAGCAATTCCTATGTAAATAGTCAATTCTTATGTAATTACTATGTAATTTATGTGTAATAAAAATAGTTTTTTTTTAATCACCAGCATTCAGTATAAACATAAACTATGTCAGTAAACTGCCTACACTGTCAACCATGTTAATCCCTGTCAACTGTATTACATTTGGTGGGTAACACAGTTGACAGGTAACACAGTTGACATTTCAGCCATTTTAGGGCCTTGTGCTAACTGCAGACTTTGGACCTGTCACAACATGACCTCAATCAACTCATGTTTCTATACACTTTCTCTGCATATTTATAAATATAACATCCAAAGCAAGTTCACAAGAACATGTTGATAACACAGTTGACAATAAATTAATCCACTCTGTGTGCACACAGTAATATTGATGAAATATTGAAGAGGAGGAGTAGAAACTTACCACACTGTCTTCAAATCTCCTTCCCTGATGGAAGTGACATCATGTGATGTTGGACATGTGACTTTGGGGAAAACCATTGCTGATTTATAGGGTTTTTTTCAATGGGTAATACAGCTGACAGATTCCTCGGACACAAACAAAGTGGACGATTTAATGTACATGAATGAGCCAAATAGTTTTACCTTTCTCATATTTTAATGATTATTTCTAAACAAATAATTATTAAATTATATGCAAGAACATGTATTTTAGTGTTGATCTGAACAGCAAAACCTAACATTTAGAAAATCGGACAGCAAAAAAACCCCCAAATTCCAGTAGAGAATATGCATTTTCTGCAAAATAAATAATAGGACCTGTTAATTTTTTTGTATTAGATGAAAGAGAAATGTACCCCGATATAAAACTGATCACTTCTTGAAATGAATATTTAGAAAAATTGATAAATACAGTACAGTACAGTGACATGTACCCCTAACTATAGAATGAGCCACATAAGGATTCAGATAGTTGTGCAGCCTGCCGTCAACCTATAAGTGCTCAGTAAAGCTATTCCTGTAAATAGTCGTAAGCTTGAATAATAATTAGTCAACGTGACCTGTATGTAATAGCTGTCCATCCATAATCTTCCAAAGATGCTACAATTTCAACAAGATCTACTCTGAGGCCCAACAGCTGAAATGACTTTGAACTTCTACCTTTGAAATATGGTGTATTCCTTATGCTCTGGCTGTCTCACTCAGAGCAAGCTGATGAGATTGGCCATACTGTGTTTAAAAGTCTGCATAGAAGCAGTGTAAGGTCGGGGTAGTGCCTGAATGCTTTACCTATAAGATGGGCTTCCAACAAGAGGAGGTACTCCATTACCTCCATTAGGACTATACTTACAGACTGAATACTTCATCTGCTTTGAGAGTGCAGTAAGAGGATTCAAAAGGGCCATCATGAAGTCTGTGAACTCTTGCTTGCTGTCATTCACCAACTTTGGCAGTTTGGGCACTGGGACAGGCTGAATAGGAATCTGAGGAGGAGGCTGCTGGTAGGACGCAGGATGTTATGGCAACCCAACAGCCATATCTGGAGGAGGTGATAGCAATCACTCATAATAGAGCTGCTGAGGAGCTCTAGTAAGATAGATGCACTGTGAAGGGGGAATGATGCCAGTGTCTGGTGCATGTTGAGCAGTGCAGCCATTATTCAGGGCTGATATGCTGGTAGCATGTGGTTAAGAGAAGACAGTATCTGATGAAGAGGACGCCTGAGAGGAACAACAGCCCGATGCTGTCAACGCCGTGGCTGTGTAGTTGTTGCAAGTGCTGCCACGGCATCCGTAGAGTTTGAGAGAGATGATCTATCATGAAACAGAACCCGAGAGACTGGTGCTGGCAACAGTTATTCCCCTGATGTAGTCGTAATGGATGGAAGTACATCTCTGACTCTGTGATACTCGTGCAAAGACCAACAGTTGACTGAGCTGTAACATTTTAGGTCAAGAGTGTGGCTATCATTGACTGATAAGATTAAACTGCAGCATGACACTGAGGCAGACTGACATTTGCTGACAGGGTGTTCGTCACAGGGAAGGATCTAGGCACATGGTTGCAAACCTGTCACCTTTCAGCGCTTGTTTTCACCTCAGAATGGGTCATCCATGTGAATTGTGTAGATCTGCAAAAATGTATAAATGAATAAATAAAATGATAATGAAATAATGATATTTTACGGGGTTGGGTGGTGAATAGGTATTCAACCGTCTCATGAATCCACTTCACCCTGTGGTGATATTTATGTTTTCCTATGATGGCGAAAGCATGACCCACCCTATTCTGCCTCTGATTTGCTTACTGTGATATTCCTACGCTAACCCTAACCCTAACCCATCTCACTCCCAGTGCCGTCGTATAGGGGGGAAAGGTGATGACAATTCTAAGGGCCCACACACAGTTAAAAAAGTGGCAATGAATGGGGTAGAGGGGCCCACACCGATTTTCTTTCAGGGGGCCCAGAATTCCTAGCAACTGCCCTGCTCACTCCTCATGCTTAAACCTAACGAATCCAGCCAATGAAGGAAATGAGTACTAGCCAATCAGAGGCAGAATAATGTGGGTTATAACTTTGCCATCCCTAGACAAAAAATGTAGCCACCCTGTGTCATGACATTGATGAGCAAGCTAACATCTTCCTGTCTGCTCTGTTGGCAAACTCTGTTGCAAACTTGAAATATCTTTTAGCTTTCTTTTAATTATACAAGTGGTAAGGTTAGCTTGTCAACTTAGGATTCTTGCAGCTTGCTCAGGTAGCTATAATAATACATTGCTAGGAACGAGGCCAAGCAAGCAGTCTTATCTACTAATAAGCTCCTGTAGTGGTGAAGAAAGTAGCATTTAACATTCACTGTTGTGTTTCCTTTGGTGGTATTAATGGAGGACAAAATCTGCATAAGACTGACGCTGGGGATACCTGCTGTCCATATACAAGGTGGGACCTGGCCAGCTATTAGGAAATATGCACAGGGGGGACAAAGCTTTCCAAAATTGGGCCCCTCATCCATACCCACTCCAGCACCACCTCCACCCACCCGCCCTTAGCTCTAATACTAACACGGGTAATTTCAAATAAGCTCTTGGCCATTAGCCTTGTAGTGACACAGATGGAGTCTCTAACAACCGTTTCCAAATCAAGTATTAGACCCATGCAGGTCGTGCTCTGTTTTGCATGCATATGCTCAATATGGCTATAAAGCACAAACGGTCAAGTCCGTTAATTCAAAACACAGAGAGCAGCATTATTTCAAATTAGACAGTGGCAGTTATATTCCTCATTTTACCAAGGAGAAAAAAAATGCCCTCCAATGAATGAGTGAGTAGAGAAAAGCAAAATCAAATATTGATTGAAGAAATTACTGTAAGGCATTAAACCATAAGATCATGAATATATCAAAAATCCTGAGTGAACAGATATATTTACTCTTCATCTATCAAATTCAATCTTGAGGGTTACATTAATCAAAGTATTGATCAAACTGTGTGCAGAACTGAAATACTGTGTATGGAATATGGCTCTCAACTGAAATGATGATAAGAATAATTAAACAAAGGCTAACCCTCATGTACAGCTTATTGTATTGTAATCATTTTTGCAGCTGTATCCTATGACTTGTAATGTGCCACTGGGTAGTATTTACTGTAGGTCTAGATGAAAGTTGGCTGACTTTTCTTGCAGCAAAGTCTCTGATAAAGCAGAGAGCATGGGTCCATTGAGCTTTTCATGGCTTAGTGTGGAGCACATATCATTTTTTTCAGAAGTTTCGTTTTGATAATTGCAAGCAGTAGTAATGCCAGCAGATTGGGCTTATAATGGCAGTGCATGTTATTTTTTTCTTTTTTAAATTTAATTACATGCTAACGTAACTTAAAGGTAACATTCTGATGCTGTAACTGGCTTGGCCGCTTGACCGATTTTTGGTAAAGCATTTTGACTTAGGGGATGACAAGTTGAAATGTGTTTTAATTTATTTATCATGTAAATACACATCAGTTGTATTGTCATTGACATAAGTCAGATATACCCACAGTTAATCTATACTCTTTGACCCCCCCTGATGATGGGGCTGGTTGGAAGTGACAAAACCAAACTATAAACTGACATTTTGCAAATGTTTTTGGTAGTCTGCAGTCATTTGTTAAATGTCAAATAGCCCAACATGCTGGCATCATCTGTCTACTGACAGAACCTCACTGGAATTATTGTTTAAGAACTCAGATGGTAAATTCTTGTTTTGCAAATATTACATCCAAAATTGCTTTCATTAATTCTGTGATAACAAACAAACTATGTGTCTGTGTGTGTGTGTGTGTGTGTGTGTGTGTGTGTGAAATTGCGCCTTTAACACTCATCCTTTCTATTCAAAATTGGCCAAAAAAAAAAAAAAAAAAAAAAAAAAAAACAGAACAAAACCACCCAGTCGAAAACATGCTGGTGGTGAAAAATCCCAATAAATCGTCTATTACTGAATAAACAGTCTAAGCCAGAAGTGTGCGGTTTCCCCAATACTTTTTCTATGCCACCAAAAAACAAAAACCATGCCTGTAACATCCACACCACACTGCTTACAATCCCCTTGCTCACTGACTTGTGGCTTAATTAAGTCACTCATGCTGACCCGAACAAGTTCAGGGGTGAAACTGATTGGTCTGTCTAAATCTTGGACAAGCTTGCCTCTTCTAAATCCAACGTGGTGGGTAGCCAGACGCATCTCACAATGTGAAAACCTGTGAGATTTGGCCGGCTTGCAAGGCAAGGGCACGGCCATATGGCCTTGACTATCATCAAGGTTTCAAGGGCACCAAGGCCACATGCCATAGCAAGAGGTCCGTTCAGTCAATTAGGACAGCAGAGTCAAAGGAAAAAGCTAATATTTTATGATGGAGATATGAATGTGATACTTTAATTCCTAACCGGCATCCAATGGAAAGCTCAGAAGAAATTTTTTATTCTGTCTGCATAACTCCCACATTAAAATAAAGACTATTCTTTCCAATTTAATTTAGTGAACTCATAGAAGGAATCTTTCCAACTCACATATATCTCAAGTAAAGACATTAAAAACAATTGCAGTGTTCAATTAAAAGAATGAGGCCAGAGTAATTTTACATTTTTCTCACTGTATGCAGGAATCTACATAATGCCAGATGCTGATGCACTGCAAAATGCTGCCTGCTTCCTCTCAGCACCCATGCTGATGAATTGATCCGCTCAGACCGGCCGCTATGTGCAGCGATAGTTTCGGCATCGGGTCTATTTTCTCCACATGCCGCCAGAAAATTTCACAAGAAAACACCCTGAAAATACATTGCAGATGGTCAAATATGCACCCCGTGCTTGCCAAACCTCCTGATTTTCCTGTCACTGCTGTTTGAGTGATCAACAGAATAGGCTACACTAGAAAATACAGTCTGCATGGTTACTGTATTGGCATAAAT
Source organism: Myripristis murdjan (assembly GCF_902150065.1). Lineage (NCBI taxonomy): Eukaryota > Metazoa > Chordata > Actinopteri > Holocentriformes > Holocentridae > Myripristis > Myripristis murdjan. Next base: position 9,778,886 of record NC_043991.1, on the reverse strand, counting down.
TACTTCATCTCTGCTCTAATACTACATCTCCACTGAAAATATATATTTTTTTGTCTGTCAGAAGCAAAACAGGATCATGTTTAGAGCTACAATAATTGACATCGTGAAAACATGGACTGTCTAGTCTCAACTGACAAAAACTGTGTAATAAGCATTTATTTTAAGATCCAGCAGTAGCCTCAACGTAGACTCAGCCATTAAATTATGTGTTTATGCTACACATTTGTCAGTTGAGTCTAAATGGAGAAAGAGACAGAGTGAGAGAGAGAGAGAAAGAGAGGGAGAGAGGATTTACTTGTGAACGGCAACAGAGAAATATTCTTCAGCCATGAACAAGCTCCTGCTCACGTGTACATTTATACTTGATGGTGTTTCCACATGGCACCATAATGCAAACACATACTGCTATTATTTAATAATAGCAACAATTTTATCTCACATAGTGTAGAAACATCTCATTTTAAATGCAAAATGGAGTTTAAGAGAGCATTTTGGAACACAGCAGATTTTGGAGTGAACGGTATTGAGCAGCTTATATTTGAAAGTGTTGGAGCTTTTTAACATTGAAGTGTCACAACTGCTGTCAAGGTGCCAATCCTGCGACCGCCATAATTGCGGGAGCTGTCCCAGGGAGTTTGTTTTTTTGACTACTACTCATTATTCATTGTCCCAGATTGCCGGGTTTCATTATCATGTCGCATCTACGTCTGGTCTTAATCTAGAGTAAAAAGCCTTTGAAAAAATTCTAAATGAAAGAGTCTATGAAACTGAAAAGGTGGGAAGCCTTCTAATGCACAAACAAGTAATTTATTTTGTAGCGCCAGAAAATCCAAGCACCTCAAAGCAATAAATGAACACAGCAGGGTTTTACACATCCAGTAAGTGGGGCTTTTAGCATCGTCGCTATTAATCCACTGTTAAAAAGGATAAAAAAAAAAAATTAAAAAAAATTCATTCTAACATAAATGGGTTCATAACAAATTCTGGTTCAGAGGCAAAGCACTGGCAAATGCTGATGATGTATCTGTAGTGATTAGGAATCAAAATTAAATGAATTAAGTGTTTAAACATTTTGAATTCTAAGTTTGCTGGGGCCACTTGGGTTGGGAGCAAATACGATTAAACCCCCATTGTATATTATAGTTAAGGAAGACCTAAAAACTTTTGGTTAGTTAACAGGATAATCCTTTATTTTTTTGCCTGACCTTCTATATGGATCCTTAACTTGAATTATGGCAAAAAGGTTTAATCACATTCTGTGTATCGATAAATATCTGAATGGCAGAGATGGGGAAAAAAAAAAACAATGTGAACGTTTATCTTGTATTCCTAGTCATGAGCTAAACTTTGAAAAATAAATAAATAAATAAATAAAAATAAAATAGAATAAAATAGTCAAAATTTTGTCTTTTTTCAGTCTAAAACTGCATTCAAGAATGATCATCCCTTTGATGTTATGTCTTGAGTTAAGTGGCTTTTCATGTTTCACTTTCCTCATCCATTTGACAGCGAAAGACACTGACAGTGCCTATGTGCTGTGTTATAAGTTCAGAGTGAGACAGTAATGGAAAAATTTGTACCCTTGCTGGAGGCTACAGAAAATGTGTTTGCCTCATAGGTCAATACCAGTGCAACCTGAGAAAGGAAGGTGAAAGTTACGCAGCGATGGGAGGCAGACTCACAAATGTGAAGAGAGAGAGTGAGGATCAAATGCCATGGTGTTTTAAAAAGGAGAGGGAGATTAGGATGGACAGAAAGAGAGTGAACAGACTGAAAGGGAACCACATGGGAGAAATAAAGGCCCGAGTTAGGGCTCAGGAGCCACTTATCAGAAAACTTTGTTGATGGAGTTCTGTAGTTATTTCCAAAGATAGCAAAAGGAAAAAAAAAAAAAGGAGTCTGATGAGCTGTGAAATGAGAATCCCTTTGAGAAAGCTACCCAAATGAGGATGTTGTCAGCTTCTTTTAGAGGGAACTTGATTTGTTCCTCCTCCCCTGGCTCAGGGATAAACAGCAACGTCTGTTTTTGTCTAAAAACTGTCCTCTGATATGCTCTTGTCATAAAGCAGGGACTCGCTCATGCACATGGTGGGGATCAAAATACTCATATTCATGTTAATTGTGAAAATTGTTCCTAGAAATCTTAGTCAGTAACCAATTTTATGTGAACATGAGGGGGTCTTGGGAGTTTGAGGGTAAAATCTGTAAGGTCAATGCAGTAATTCTTTGGTGCACCAAGAAAAGTACTAAAATATGCCTTTCTGTCTCTCTTCACTGTGCAGTAACTTGCTAAACAATAAGTACCACATGAAAATTACCAGTTTGTTACTGGGATAATAACATGTATTATTAAAGGAACCAGTAATATGGACTGTTCAGTAACAACCAGTTGAATTACAGCAACATCATGCAACCGAATCTCCTCATGCCACAAGTCTCAACACCGGTGCCGCTCCAGCCTCTCTTCTCTTCCCTTCCATCTCTGTCGGCTACAGAAACAGCCTTCCCCCTACAGCCTGCACGGCACACAAAATTGCACTTCACAATAGCAACCAGAATAGCCAGGTAATCAAGTGGAATTACAGTCCACATCAATCTGAAATGTCAACAAAAGAGATAAAGCATTGCCTGAAAGTCAACCCAGACATCTAGCAGTCCAATTAACTTTGGGGAACGCGCGGCTGCAGGGGTTGATGACAGTTTGCACAATACATACATGAAGCCAGCTGTTTTGATTTTTTTTAATGTTTTTTTTCCCTTTTCTCTTTGAAAATAAAGGCTTAATATGCAGCTTACATTCTGTCTCGCTTGTCCGTTGTTGTAAAATGTGAAATGAGAAAAATGTCAGTCTGGTGGTTTCACAAGAAGGTAAACAAGTTTCACTTTACGCTTGTGACTTATATGAGCCCCTTACCCCTGCAGCCATCTGAACTAAATTAATTCCTCTGTGTAGTCCCTCTATATACTTTATATAGACAATAGAAAGCAGTGCTGCTAGTATCAAGTTGTGAATGTGCAGCGCCCCACCTGTTCATCACTGTTCACAGGTGAATGACCTTTCACTAGCCCATTCACTGTAATCAAACTTCCATAGTATTATCTTGCAAATAATAGAGCAACCCAACTTTTCAGAACCAAAAACACATTACGTATCAACATTTAAACTTACAGCCAATGTGGTGGAGACCGCATCAACGTCACGTTACTGTTACTGTTTGCAAATATGTGAACGCTAGCTAACGTAAAACCCATTACCTGCTTTAGCCACCTCTGTTTGCTACATTTGCCAAAAGTACTTGGTTAAGGTTAGGAAGAGGCTCATCATCATGGTTATCATTTAAAAACCTACAAGACTTAAATCTTAGTTTGCACAAGCAAAGTCCTGTAGATTGCACCCTCTGCCACATGGTGTTTTTTGCTCATTTTATACCACATGATAGAGCTTCAAAATGTGACACTCCAATGTATCCTGTTTTCAGAAACATAAAATGCAAACATTTTTTCGTTATTTTTTTTTTTTCCTGGCGACTGGGCTGAATAGAAATAAATAAAAAAATGAATGAGTGAAACCTCAAAAAGAAGAAATGGATTTTATCACACACATTTGAAAATGCATCAAACTAGTGATAAAAAAAAAAAAAAAGTTTTTTTTATTAAAATTAATAAAGTTTCCATTTGCCTGAGTGAGCAAGGCTTAGACTGCTGTAACCTACAATAAAACCTACATAAGGTAAGGTGTAAGCTGATTGCCCTGCTGGCACAATGACTTTTTTTTTTTTTTTTTAACAACCGAATGCAATGCATGCAATTACCCCCTGGCAGTGAGTCAGCAGTCTTGCAGCAGAGGACAATTTAGAGTCTTATGACTGTAATGCCTTCAGTGTTTCTCACAAAAAAAAAATGTACATAGGTCCATTGAGTCCAAATGAGAAATCCCTGGGGGTTACACAAAAACAAAGGGTACAGGTCGGACATTCAGTTTTGCTTTTTGGTTAGGTTACAACTTTGACATTTGTCGCTATAAGCATTTCCTGGTTGTAAGCAGCTCTGTTGCAAAGCTGTTCAATTTCTCTCTGACCGATTAATGATGATGAAGCCCTCTGATGATCCAGGTTGTTGTAGGGGTGCTGAGGTTAAAAAAAAAAAAAAAAAAAAAAAAAAAACTGCGTTATTGTGGGGGGACCCAAAAACAACAACAACAAAAGAAAACCACTGACCTTTCCAACATTTAGACTTACCAGCGGTAGCCTAAGGCGGGTGTATTGTGTAAGAATAACACCATTTACAGCACTGTCAGTATTCAAAAGTTGCATTATTTATTATGTATTATTATTATTTAGTGATAACAATGACAATCAATACTGTCAACTGTGCAGTAAACAGTAATTCTCACACAATAAGCAGGACTCGATGGATTCTCACAGTGAAATTGAGAACAGTAACAATATTCGATGACATTCAGCTTTGTAAACATCTTAGTGCTCTTGAGCAGAGTAAGCGGCAGTGATAAATTCTCACATTGGAACTTAAAAGTTTTTGTCATTTAGAGCAGGGGTATTCAATCAAAACTGAAGGAGGTATAGTAAATTCATAGCCAGCAAAGGTCCAAGCTATCACATCTAACTTTCAGTCCCATATGGATGTAGTGCTGATGGTCTATATGTGTAAAGGTCTCTGTATATAAAACGATAAATGGGCTACATCTCTGCAGCGCTTTTCTAGTCTACCGACCTCTCAAAGCACTTGACAACGTTTGCCTTATATTCACTCAATCACACACACACTCACACACTGATGGCAGATGCTGCCATGCAATGTCTTGCTCAAGTACAGTTTCAGTTCAATAATAAATACTTTTCTCAGACATTCTCGCATTAGACATATTGTAAAAGCATAAAAAAATGAATAAGCAGGCCTATTCGTAAATAATAATTATATATTATATATTAGTTTGCACTTAAATCCTCAACTTAACAAGTCTAAGGGCTCTAGTTTCGCAGACCTGGCGAGGCGGGGGCGTAGCGCAGATGCGCTTCGCCAACTGGGTGTGGCCAGGCGGATTTTCCAAGTTTGGCACGCCGTGCTCGGTGGCGCAAGTACTCCGCCGTCCCTCCTACCGGCGCAAGGGAGGAGAGAAGGCGTGGAGTGGGTTTGACACAGCCGATTCACATTTAACCAATCAAATGAGCCCCTGTCCTTGCCTTTAAAATGCGCTGCGTGAAGGCGTAATGAAAGTTTACACAGCTGATATGGAGGTCTATTGCCGCAGGCGGAGCGGAGCTCAGGAGACAGGCGCGGAGCGGAGACCGGCGAGCAGTGCGCACACGTCACCAAAACCTCACAGGCAGGCTTCCGGGATGTCAGGCACATGAACGATGCAATAAATACCGAAAAAAACACTATTCAATGCTACGATCACAATCAGCACATACATATATCTCCATATCAACTGTCCCGTCACAGCTGATGTCAGATCAAAGGAGATTGGCACCGTTTGTGCTGATTGTGAGGTTGTGTTGATGTGCGCCAGTCAGCCAAACTTCCACTGCGCCGGCTCCGCTCCGCCTTGCGCGGAAAGTAGACGTGGTTTCAGGAGGCGAGCTTTTGGCGCACCTCGGCGAAGCGTTTTGGCACGAAACTGTCACTGCGCAAAGTTGAATCTTTCGGCACCTCCCCCCGCTGCGCCACCACTCCCATCTCCGCGCAAGTCCGTCTGCGAAACTTGGACACTGTCCGCCTCTCCCGTTTCGCCGGTCGAAACTAGCTCTGCGCGGGGTTCGCCTCACTGCGCCACCCCGCGCTGCGCCGGGAAACTAGAGCCCTAAGTCTTTATCCTGAGCATTTACCAATAATCTACCAATAACAAAGTGCCTGTTGCAAATCATTAGGCATAACAAAAATACAGTAATCTACCAGCAACAAAGAGCTTGTTGCCAGACTTTGGTAACATTAGGCATAACAAAGCATTTCCTTGTAAACAAAAACACAGCAGTTTATCTGGATGAAAATTATTTTGAACCAACACAAAATCATCGTTAACACATCTTTGGCATGTTTCTTTTTCTCCTAGATTTGCTTCTCTTTCTCACTGAATACAGACACCTCCAGACATCTGTACATTGTGATTTCCATCTTAATTAACTACTAAACAACATAATGAACTTATCCATATCCAAGACCATGATTCTTTCACATTCATCTCTCACTGTTCATGGTGGTGTACAAGTGTTTTTTTTTTTTTTTTCTTTTCTTTTAAAAAACAGTTTCAAAGCAGAAAAGCTGTGTCCACAAGCAGCTGTGCTTACAGGTAGGGCCACAGCAATTTTGCAGTCTGAATAGTTCCTAGAAACCTCACTTAATGGCTCCAGCAACACCGTGAACTCAAGCAAAGCAGTTAGATTCTTCGTTGCTGCTGCCGACTTCCTCTCCAAAATCTGCTTGGCTTGATGTAGCTCATGCTTGAGATCATCCAGGTTTGTGTTGTAAATAGCTCCCAACAAAATGTGAGGAGTCTGCTCCAAAAGGAAAATCATTACCTCTCCAGCTCAGCATTCACAGTGTCTAGAAAACTGACTTACAAAAATAATCTTGGTAATCGCTTCACTGACCAACTGTGGATGAAACAACAGATCCATGAAGAGCAGATCAGGTCTTTGGCTGCCTATTGGAAACCCTCTCGGTGCTGATGTTGAACCGCTGACCAATGTCCAACACTTCTGTCCAAGCCCCGCCCCAAAAAAATCTTCATTTCTATAGTGCACAAATTGTATTTTGTAATGTTTCAATGGGGTCAACTGCTCGAAATCCAACCAAGCGGATTGCAACTAATCAGACAGAAACATGGTGTCTCCCAGTATCCTCTGAAAAGTTGCCAAAATTCCAGTCAAGTTTTGGTGTTATTGCCCACGCCGCCCAGTCTTCAGTTTTTCAGTTCATTAAGTCTGCCTTGAGAACATGTATTTTATTATACCCAACTTAAATTTAAGTGGCTGGAAATTATACTTTAATGTTTAATTAACAGAAAAATAAACACTTTGTTAAGATGACTTAGCTTAGCTTAGCTGTCTATTCACAATCACTGGGGTGGTCCTTTAAAGAAAAAAAAGAAAAAATCCAGCCAAAAAGACTGTTCAAAAACATTCATTCATTCATTCATTCATTCATTCATTCATTCATTCAACATCCAAGGGTCGCAGGGGGTTGCTGGAGCCTATCCCAGTGCTCATTGGGTGGAAGGCAAAAACATGGATTGGAAACATACAATGAGATTGTGTTTTGCTGTTTCAGGGTGTAATTGTTGATAAAATGGTAAAATGCATGTTGAGACCAGCTGCAGCAAGGATACTTAATGTAAGAAGTGTGCTCTCTCTCTTCTATGCTGGATTTTCCCCTGCATGCTTCTTGACACTGGAACCTGACAGCTGACACTACTATTTTAGCACATTGAAAAAGAATGTGAATGGCTAGCAATTAAACTAAAAATGCCCACTGAAACTGTTCATTCCATGTCATGATGGATGAGCTGTGTTTCTAAGGCCTCTATTTTAACGATCTAAGTGCATAGCCTGAAGAGCATGACACAAGTTCATTTAAAGTCTGTCCAAGTCCACTTTTGCTATTTTAATCGTCAAAAACTGGTCGATGCACAAGGTGCATGGTTCAAAAGGGCTGTACAAAGTCTCTAAATCAATCATGGGTGTGTCTTTGGCATAACAGCAGTAAGCCAATTGGATCGTCATCTCCCATTCACATTTGCACCTTGGCGGATTGCTATTATAATGGCACATTTGCCAAGAAGGAATGTTTCTTTGTAGAGGAAAAGGATCTGCTCATGCACAAAGTGAAAGCACCTGAGCAGAACATCTTTGGCACCAGCAGGATTCCACCAAAGCTCCCTGAGACGAAGTAGGAATCTGTGTGTGTGTAACAAGGCATCACTGTAGATAACAAGCAGAGTGTATGCGCATTGTACACCTGGCTATGTAGACTTGATAATGTGTCCTTGAAATAATAGTACAAACTGCGCCACTGACTTCAGACCTGTTTTTTTGTCCGTCATGTAATCGCTTTCACCTGCCTCAAAATGGCAATGCGCCTGACCACACCTCATTTTAAGACCAACACACCCATGGGCGCACAGACAAGTGCATTTGCTATTTGCACAACATGGGCACGGGACGGGAAAATGACAACTGCACTGATTGGAAACTAGCAAAGACACTTGTGTGGCGCTTGGTGCTGCTTTTGTACTGGGTGTAAGATAGGGCCCTAAGTTAATGTCAGTCTACAGAATTGTCACATAGGATCTGTGTGTGGAATACTGGATATTAGTATTGTCTCTGTAGACTACTTGTGTCAGAAATAAGTTGATGCAAAAACATTTCATTGAGCTGTTGTCAATTTAACATTAGACCAGCTTGACAATAATGAGGTAGAAAGTATTTCCTGCTATTTACTTAGCTGGCTTTAGTGTCAAAACAAGCAGCATTATGGATATGACACCTCCTGACAGGTCTTATGTCATGTCTTATGTCTTATCATGTCACTGTTTCTCGCTTTAGATGCATTGGGCTCATCAGTTTTATTTTACATAAACGCGTTATTTTGGAATGGCTGACATCCCCTTGACAGTTTCCAAATGATGGTTCAGATGTATCACTGGTTCATTCGTTAAAAGCCTGGCTTTTGGCCAGATGTCGCTTCACTTGCCGGAGCAAGCACCGACACTGTCTGTCTTGTCTTTGAATGTGACATACACTCAAAAGCACGACCTCTGACAGTATTGATGAGGTGATTTGCAGGGCCTTTGAAAGAGTAAATACTGCAATTCGTACTCCAAAGAACACAAACAGCCACAGTAATGTTAGGTCAGAGGGGTTTCTCAGTATTATTATTTTAACAGTAATACTCAGTGGTACCTAGAGCACTAAATCCAATTTATATGAATGCTAGTCAATGATTCAAAAATGAAGCTGTTCTGATCAGTTGGGAAATTATTCAAAACGACTGATTATCTCACTTGCTCCTGTCCTCATGGTCGATTGCAGTTCTTTCCGTCTGCTCTCTGTGTTGTCTTTATGAAACTATGACAGGAAAGATCAATAATAACTTATCCTTACAGTTTAAAGCAATACATCATTTCTGAGAATTGCGTTTGATTATTTGTGTCTTTGTTTTGTTTTGTCACCAGCCAAGATCCACTATCAGCCAGCCCTGCCCATCCAAAGAGAGTACCTCACCCAGAACATGCCTGTAGGACACATGATAAAGTTCATTATCACCTACAAAACAGTGAGTACAGAAAAAGAAGGCTACAAATAAGAAAATAAAAATGAGATACAAATATAGAAACAAATACTTTAAACAATCATTCTTTAAGCAAGAATGTTTTTTCCTCTCCAAAAGTTTGCTTTCAGTGAATATTGTATCTGGATAATCCTGTCAATGTCAAAGCTATATAGACAAGACTGATTTAGTCTCTGAAATAGAGACTATGCCGAGCTATTGGCTACTGTAGATTATCAAATTAAACACAGTTGTTCAAAGCTGCAAGGATTTTATTGGAAAGTATTGCAAAAATTGGATACACAGTAAAACTAACATTTGCAGGGAGATTTCAATATCCATCCATCTGTCCATTTTCTGCTGCTTATCTGGGACTGGGTCACAGTGGTAGCAGATTGAGGAGGTCATCTCGGACAGTCCTTTTCCTGGCCACGTGCTCCAGCTCTTCCTGGGGATCCCAAGGTGTACCCAGGCAAATGGGATACATAATTCCCCCAACATTTCCTGGGTCTGCCCTCCCAGTGTCCTCCTACTTGGTTGTGCTCGATCATCTCCACAGGGATTCACCCAGGAGGCATCCTAACTAGATGCCCGAACCACCTCAGCTGGCACTGCAGCAACTCTACTTTGAGGTCTTTGCCGATGTCTGAGCTCCTGATCCTATCCCTGAGGGTGAACCCAGGCACCCTGCCGAGGAAACTCGTTTCTGCCATTTGTATCTGTGTGTTTGAGTCCCCAGATGGTGCCTTCACTAGGACACTTGCCAGTGCCTCTAGGAAGGCTGGGTATTCCGAGCTATTTCGCATGTGTGCTGTCAGAGATTTTCCCCGTGCCACCCAAAGTTGCATCTAAGAGGTTGATTCCAGAGGCAATACTGGAATCAAACTCTTGAGCCCGCCTATATCTGGTCAGCATTGCTCAGCATCATAATAAAAGTCAGCATCTGCACTGTAGCTCTAATCCACCAGGGCCTCAACTCCAACCTGCCACTTGTGTGGCATTGCATCCTACCCCTACTTCTCCTTTTGCATGCGGTTTGGCTCCCAGGAGGACCGCCCCATGTGGCTCGTTGGGGCTGAGCCTGGCCGGATCCTGTGGCAGGTCCAGCCACCAGGCGCTTGCCTGCGGGCTCCCTCCCCAGGCTTTGCTCCAAGAGGTGGCCCTGGGCTCCCTATCCTGGGTGAGGTGCCCATATCACATTGACAGTTTGGATAATCCCTCAAAAAAAATTTTTTTTTTTAAAGGAACCACAAAGACCATATCAAAACACAGAGGCAATCAATTTTATTTTAGTTAGAATATTGTTATAGTTTAGTTTAGTGCCAATGATTTCTGTGTAAAATATGTTGTCTATTCAGGTAAAATAAAAGATTTGAGAGATTTATTTCTTATTTCACAGAAACTGTTTTCACACAGATGCACAACATAAAATATAGAGTCTCTATCATTTCAAAACAGGCTGATGGCATAGGCTGAGAAATTAAGACATGCATTCTTAAGTCATTATAAACTGAGAAAAAGTAGCTCTCTAGCATTGAAAATAAGACATTTGATTTCATTTCTCCTTTAGCGCTTTAGAACTGCAACTCAAAATATGTGTAATTAGATGACAAATGCAAAGCCACAGCACCATGATGCTGTCCATATTTTACATTAAAAAAAATGCTTGTATGCTTATCCTAAAACACAGTTTGACATTTTCATGAACATAAGCTCATAAGAAATCATGCAAACATTTGTAAATTTTGAGATACAGCTCAAAACTTTTTCTAGTTATTTAGAAGAGGGCCATCCTGAAGGTTTCTTTCCTACCAAGTTTGTGGACAATTTTCAAAATGTTTTTTTAATGAAACATTGCCATTGTACTGTGTGCCCTTGGCCTGGAGGGACAGCCATAAACTCCTTAACTTGACATCTCAGACTTAAGTTCTCGAACTTTCCAACTGCATTTAAGCCTGAGTTTCCACAAACTTTATGCAAGACAGACTTGCGCGTGTTTATCTCGGCTTAGAATCATTTTCAAATTAATTTTGCAACTGATGCTAAATCCCAGAAATCATTTCAAAATCTTGAAGTTTGTTGTATTGTTACTAATGTACTTAGCTGGGGTGAATTTAGGACACAGCTAACCGCCTGAATCAGTGATCAGTGACGTACTCTCCTGTAAAGTTATGATATCTCACGTACACAGAATTCCATTTATTCATTCAGCTTGTGACCCTCCCTTGAAAACCATCTGAGACACTGGCACAACTTTCAGTGCAATAATGCATTTTGCCACTGAAGGGTCCAGTATTTTTCACATAAACCTGATTGGCTCACCAGACCAACAGGGTCTAAAGCTTCACACTAAATGTCTCAGAAACTGCTGGGTCAATTTTAATTAATCTTTAGGGAATAATGTGTTTTTACATTGAAGTCCAGTATCCACAAAATGTAAAACTGACTGGGCAACCACAGCATGCGTCCCTACCCCCCAGCCCACTGGAATAGGCTGCAGTGTGTTTTCCACCTGAAATCTGCTATCTGCCAGGTAAGAGTTCTGCTTTTGCAACAAACTCAGGCCAGGAGCAGAGTGGAGATGTAGTCTGCAGCTAGGGATTGAAGTGTGGAGTGGGTCTACTCAAGATAAACGTCTTTTGGCGCACTCCATTTGGGGAATGAGGCGATCTTCCTCGCAGACAGTATTACAGGTGGAATCTGCATCTCTCCATGGGAAATTATGTTTGTTTTTTGTTTTTTTTCTTGCAAAAAATGCTCTGCAATGTGAATGTCCCCAAAAAGCCTAAACAGACAATATGCAGCATTGCAAATATGAATTGGAGAGGGGCGGCGAGTGCCATTTCGCCAGTGGTGTGGTTGCACAGTAATAGGTGAAGCTTTACCACATGAAATCTTTGTGTGGGTGCATGCTCACCAGTGGCGCACTTCACCAGAGTAGAAATGGACTTTACTTTTGCTACGGATTTGCATGTTGCTATCCAGTCAGTGGAGGTTATCAACCAATGAGGATACTGCTGACTTCTATGATGATTCATTGCTGACAAAACATTTTTAGACACCTGAATCCATTTTGGCCTGCCAAATAACCTCAAACTTCATTCTTTTATAGACTTACGCTTGACAGTGCTTCCTGTTTCTATGGTGACACCTGCTAAATGATTGTGAATTTCATATTCTACCTCTTGAGAAGCGGAGAAAAGAAGTACTTACAGATCAACATATCCATTGTGCAAGTGCAATTTGGACTGATGGTCTGAATCTTTATAGCAGAGCCATAGACATTTCAAGACATCAGCATGCAGTTAGTTAGTTGGTTTGGAAGTTATTTGAGTTTTATGGGTTCAGGAGTATAAGACTCCACCTAGTGGAAGCAAGGACTAATGATATGCTAATTGTAAAAAGGGAAAATTGGTGGATTTTAATGTTGAACACTGAATGAAAAATGTGATTTGTCATGTTATCTATCTGTAAGCTTGGTTTTAGACATTGTTTATGGTAAATTGTGTTTGTGTGTCTGATTAAGATGTCAGCTTGATCTGGGCCCCACTGTTTCACTTTCACTTTCACTTTCTGCACCAAAGTTCTCCTCTCAAACGGATCTTGACGGAGACATTTTAAGTTAGGACTTGGAGGAGTAGTAATTATCACACTCTCCATTGTCATTAAAAATACTACCTGTGGACCTGCAGTCAAAGAGCACGCCAATTTCCGACTTTTCTGTATCGGATTGGAGGATGCTGATTGGCTAAATTTATGTTGCTATGTGGCTATGTCAGCAATTGGCTGAACTACTGCACAAACACCCCCCAACCCTGAGACAGCTGAAACATGCAGACAGGCAGAGACATGCAGGAAATTATGTAAATATTGACAAAGATTATGATTTCCTTATATATTTTACACACACTATTAATATATATTAATAAAATATATGTATATATATATATATATATATATATATATGTGTGTGTGTGTGTGTGTTTATATATATATATATATATATATATATATATATATAAACACAATAACCATACAAACCAATAAACTATAATATCAAAATAATAATATATATTTTCTTCTCTCCAAGGAGGGCGGCAACCTCTGTTGGCCACTGCTTATGGCTAACAATTACATTTCCATTGAGGGTTATGGATGGCATTTTGCATCAACTTGTGTATGAGCTGATACATATTTAGCACCCACCGTGATCGGCAGAGATTTATGTATTAACAGGTTTTGTCACACACTTCAAAATAGTTTTGAAAAGAAATGGGAAGCACTGTGGTGGCATAAAGGGTTATGGGATTCCATTACAGCCCATGTCAGCTCTCTATTTTCTGTGAAAAGAACACCTCCTGGAAAAAAAAAAGAAAGAAAAAAAGGAAGAGGAAAGCATCTGCCTACCACTGGGAGTCACAGCACAGCAGTGGTGGTAGAAATTAGATGTTGCAACAAATACAGGAGGAAGGGGTTATTTTGAGTACAATACCAGTGGAGAGCGTGAAAGGATTAGGTGGTGCTGACATGTCAGTCTGCACCTTGAGGTAAAATACACTTCATATTCCAGTCTACCTGGTCTGAAGAGGAAGATAGGTAAATTAAACCATGTTTTGAAACCACCTCAGGTGCTCCATCAAGCACTTTCTGTCAGTGACCACCCAGTGCATCTGCTTTCCTGGATTCAGGCACAAGAGAAATGGAGGCTGAATGAGGAACCCCTGTCTTCCTCCTTTCTGTCAGCCATTCACCCAGCGTGTCTTTGTTTGTGCATGACACACACTGAAAATGTTCATGTGAGCGTACCCGCGAAGTGGTCCGCCCAACAAGTGATTAATTTACGCAACAAATCAAATCAGAACCAAAAAGAACTCATCAGTGAACTTGAATGATTATGCGGCATAATAGAAACAGGACAAGCCAATAATGTAAGTGCAATTACACGAGGAGATATTGCAGTTGCAGAAGCTTTAAATAGGCTGTCATCTTCGCGAGACGTATTCCAGAGCAGCTCAACAGCTTCACCAAATGTGTCAAGCTCAATGGCAAGTTCAGCTTACAAGAGGAAAAACTGCAGAATAAATCACTTAGGTACAAAAGAGGTTTAAGCCTTATTTTAGATAGATAGATAGATAGATAGATAGATAGATAGATAGATAGATAGATAGATAGACAGATATTTTATTCATCCCGAAGGAAATTCACAGTTTTCAGCAGTATCCACAGAGTACAAGATTAAATAAATAAAACATAAAGAATAAAAGATGACACTAGAGATCTAAAGATCTAAATACCCAATGTGCAAAAAACAATGTGCAAAAAAAACAAAAAAACAGTGTGCATAGATGTGGGCAATGTGCAAATTTACAGTATAAACAGATGATAAATAGCAGCAAGCAATATATACACTATAAACAAGGAATATATAAAAAATAGAAATATGAACAGTTTAAACAGCATATGCTTAGGCTTATTTATTTATTTATTTTTTCAAATTTATATACCATCATTGCATTTGCATTTATATTCATTAACAAATGAACTACCAAGCATGTTTATAAGGAATTTAAAAAAAAAAAAAAAAAAAACTGTTGGCAGTATTTTGTTACAGTAAGAGTTGTTGTATATTATAGTCTGTTGACAAATTATTGTGCAAATACATCTTGGAAAGTCTTTGGTGGATTTGGCATCCATGTCGGGTGTCCAGATGTAGCTCCCCTTTCCTCAGTACCCTTCTGGCCCTCACTCTTTCCATCTCAGAAAGCTGGATGGCGTTCTCACATTGCCAAATTGTGGAGGATGCAGCTCACAGCCACAACATTGCAGGCTTTTTTGAGTGAGTATTGTGGTCCTGGTATCTAAAACGGCTTTTCGGAAAGCCAAACACCTTTTTTTATGGCACTGCACATTGAGGATTGAGCACCTTATGATCTGTCTGCCTCAGAGGTTTTGTTGGGGGTTTAAACCCATATCCAGAATAACCTGCTGAAATGATAGTTAAGCATTTCTTGGGTGTTGTGATCTTTGGTTTATATACACCCATACATTAATAGTGATGTGCAAAGAAAAAAAGGTGGGCATTTTTTTTTTTTTTTTTTAACCCAAAACCAATTCCCTAGGAAATTTTTGGCTGTCAGACAGATGGTGAAGATCAGGCTGCTACAGGATGAGTGAACTGTGGGAATGATCGGCATAATTTGTGCACACATCACACATCAGTGATGAAGTCACAGGTGTCTTCATTAATGATGGTGCCTTTGTACATTGTATATTTTTGGAATGAAATAATTTGTGATTTTGGAAGGCTGTTTAATTTCCCTTTGGTGGAATAATAGTAATACGGCTGCAGTCAGTATCTTTTAGTATTTTGGTGAACCCTGCCACACTGCAGAAAGCCCTTATGGTCTCACAGGTGGGGTTCTCAGGGACAAGATACATTGACTGGCAGGTCTTAACATTGCTGCTCTAAATGCTGATACGTATCTGAACACCGACTCACCCCAGAGCTCAAATCAATGGTCTGCTGAAATGAGCCAGATGTATGAAAACGGAGCACACTTATCACTTTAACTAATACTAGCACTGCGCGGCTGCGACAGGTTGGTGATCGAAGCTGCTATTCAAGTTCCTGGCAGGCCTGAAAGATTATTTGGATTTAACCTAAATTTCCCTCTTGTGTCTTCACTGGTAACACCAAAGTTATTATCTTGGGGGACATTTTGCTCCAAGAGATAATAACCCAAACTAATCTAGAGTTTCCCCTCTTTCAACAAATCACAGTCTTCCTTGTGGACTGTGAAAGCTGCAATTGCCATGTTTGCCATGGGCAAGTCAATAAGATTTTTGATTAGTTAGGACCTTTTAATAGGCCTATTGATGAACTGTAATTAATAATAATCTAATAATCCCAATAAATAACAATACATCTGTTGCCTTTTTAATGAAATCTGAATATCAAAAGACATGTCAAGAGAATTTCAAAGGTCAATACAATACTGGTCTCAATCTTTGTTTTAAATGTAGGCCTTTATAAGTAGCCACAATTGTAATGTATTAATCATTAGTTGAAGCAATACCAAAGTATGGTAATGTGGCAAACATAAAAAACAACATTAACACTGGCATTAAGAGGTGGTTATATATTATCGGGTATATCAGTCATGTCTATAATTCGTAATGTTTGCCATGAGTCATCTTTGCTGTCCATGATTGCATTTTTTAATTAGCTCATCCTTGATTCTGATTTTGAAAAGAAGGAAGGCCTCAGTAAGAAAGACAAGGTGATGTTTACTTGTGACTGAATATTGCCCGTCTCCACAAATAAGGTCTACCAGTCAGTTGACTCTGATTTTGAAAAGGAGGGAGGCATAAGCAAGAAAGACAAGGTCATGTTTACTGATTTAACAGAAGCCCTCTCCACTGAACACAACGATCAGTCCTCTCTCTTGCTGCAAACAGAGTCTCATGCCATCATCTAATATCTACTAGTGATGACCCAAACGGCCCCTGCCAAGACAACAGTGGTCTCCGAAAATCGTTCTGCCAAGTGCACAGTGCTCTGGACCAAGGCAAGCCATTTCACAGTGGCATCAGAGTTCCTAGAGGATGTGAGTCATAGAAAGTTAGTGGTACTGACATCCACAAGGAAGGAGTCTCTCTATGATGCTGTGTCCCGTATCATCAAGACAAAGACCTCTCTCTGTGAGCTGTATACCAAACAAGGAATAAAATGCTTCAAGCCAAGGAGTATCAATTCCTAAGGGAGACCTGTATTGTCATGCTGCTCACTGAGGCATTCGACAAGGAAGGGATCACTGGTTCTATGGCACTCTCCTCCAACCGTTAAAGTCTCGATGGCCAAGGGACTTGCCCCTAGCCTCTTAACTTTTTCGGTTCCAAAGTGTGGTGTTTGTATCTATTACGGGGAGTCCTTACAGGGTCAGAGGAATTAGAATGGATAAATGTGGTTGCATGGCACATCCCCCCCCCCCCCCCCCCCCCCCCCCCCCTTTTTTTTTACCCAACTTTAGTGAATTGTATGCTTATCTGTTATTTCATTCATTTATTTATGATATCTTCAGGCGTTTTTGCTTTATTCAATAGCAGCAGTAGAGAGAAACAGGAGTTAGGGGAGAGAGATGGGATGACATGTGGCAAAGGGCTCGGGGCTGAAATCATAATTGGGTCACTCCTGTCAGGACTCAGCCCTGATGCGTGGTACACATTCTACCAGGTGAACAACTGGGGCGCCTCCAAACTCATCTGGTATTATTACATTTTTATTTGTTTATAAACATATTATATTGTGATGGTGATGAAACTAACACTGCTTAACTTTGGAAATAAAAATCCTTTGGACTAACAGAGGTATAACACTTGCAATGGGACAGTGTCACTGTAGGATTCTGGTAAGAACCCTAAATCTCAGATACTTCATTAATACTGTTAATTTTGTCACTTCAAAGCAATCAGTTGGGTGATGTGATAAATAATCGCTTCTTGTTTCCCAGCACCATACTGCTGAGTGTCCTGATGCAACTCTTTTATTCATCAAAGAGTGGTTTAGATAAACTCTGAGTGCTCTATTAATCACAGTTATCTATTGTTTAAGTTCAGTTGGTTAATAGGAGTTGTTATTCTTTGGCAGTTTCGACAAAAAGTCTTCCAACGGTGCTTTTGATAGCTAGGCCAAACAGTACGAGACTACTGGAGGGCTCAGAAGTTCCCCACATGGGTATATGTTGACAACATTTCCCCATCTGTGTAACTTTTAAATTTCAAACTTCAAGATTACTTATAAGATGATAATATACTTGTGTCAGTTGTGGTTCAGATCACAGTGTTCTGCTGAATCCTTGTCTCAGCTTCAAGTACATTAGAGTCACTTCTTATTACTTGTGGCAGCAATGCAGCCAACAGACTACACAACATTTGCATGGGAGCCAAATGATTACTATTTTATGAGACATTCGTAATACATTTGTGGATGTCATGCTATCTAGGGAAGTACCATAAATCAGTAATGACAGAAGGTGTTGAAACTAGGAAACCGATTCCAAAATTCAGTAAGGCTTGTAATGCTTTTGGATGCACCGCAGAGCGAAATGGGTGCAAATCAATTGCACAACATTTAGTTTGCATGACATTACACGTTCATTGCTAACACAGACATATTAAGTGCATGCATTGTGCAGTCCGCATTCAGTTCCTGTGGTGGAGTAATACTGCATGCTAATTTCATTCAGACATACTGACTTGACTTATAGGTTTTACAGCACTGCAACAACTTAGTTTTAAAGTTGACAGACATTACTTTTTATTTAATAATATGCCAACATGCTGCTTATACATTACAAATTAATAGGTAACTTATCCATGCATCACATTCTTTATCAGTCTGGGCGTTTGTGCTTCATTTTGTAACTTACTTACTTGGCAAGGATGAAAATGGTCTGCTGCACACTCCAACTTCTCGCATAAAATGTTATTTAAAAACAACAACAACAACAACAACAACAACAACAACAACAACAACCAGCATTTCAGCAGCAAGGGAAGGCATGGCACCTTTGTAATACTTTTTTAACTTGCCTGCACCTCAGTAATCCAGGAGTGCATCCAACTTTTTCTTTCATAACTACAGTTACTTACGACAAAATTTTATCACAAGCAAATATGAGTGATACCTTAATCATCCTCTAAGAGAAATGTATAGAGCAGTCCCCCCAGAGCTGGTAGGAATGTAGTGGCTTGCTCCACAACACTTTGGAGGGGAGGTTGTTTGTCGTTATGTGGCATAAATCCAGGTCATCTGGTTGAAGGACAGTCACTGTGATGATTGTCCCAGTTGCAGTTCCGCTCCACCCATCCCGCTAGTTTGAAAACTGCAATGTAATGGTGACCAGAGCTGCAGTGGAGCACGGGGGGAGAGGGTTAGAGAAGCAGCTGTCAACTCAATCTGAGGTGGAGTTTAACCATGCACTTACATGTAAAGAAAACACCTAGTATTCATGCCTTATACCTCAAATAACATCTAGGATTTAATGTAGAAATCATTCGGGACTTTTAAAATGTCTAGAGTACAATGGTGGTAGTTATACAAGGGGCACAAGGGTGTACTTGTACAAGACAAGTGCAGTGGCAAGTGCAGTTATAGAGGAATTTGATTTTTAAAAGTGCAGTCCAGGTTGTTCTGTTCAGCAGTGAGCCCAGGTCAAAAGAGATGGGAACACTTCACACTCAGTAATTCACAGATACCACCATTTACTAAAAACCTCAAGTACTTAATGGTTGCATTTTTGGTTAAGATGTGGCTATTAAATTATTACTTACATGTCATAACACTGGAAAATTGCCCGTTTTTTTGTAGGCTTTCTGGCGGGAGAGGGGCTTCTCTGGGGAGATTGTGGCACGACCCTCCAGTGAATGCCCATTCTGCGTTACCTTTGATGCGACAAGCCCCAGCGGTAATGCTGCACTGGTAGGCTTCATCGCTGCCCAGCAAGCCTCTCAGTGGAGCTCCAGAGAGGTACTGTGACAGACTGTTGATGGATGCATGGAAACAGCAGCAATGATCAGTACTGTATATATCCTGAACTTTTATGTATATGATCTGTACTAATGTATTCTGTTTGCAACCCAACTGCTATCCATGCTTGTGCTCAATGCAGGCATGCATAATAAAGCCAGTCAGTGCTTACTCTTTGCCCATGCATAACCCCAGGGTTTATTTGGGCTTAGCCTGGCATTTGCACATACCTCAAGCTTTCAGCTCTTTTTTTTAACCCTGAAATTTGTTCAAGCTAAAGAGGGGCTTTAGGCATATATTTTAGAAGATGGATGGGATTAATAATGATGATCATCCTCTTAGTTGTGTTGAGAAAAATATATTAAAACACTTGGCTTTTCCTCATGATATACATTTAATGTAAATGGCAGAGAAGGCATAGCGGTTGATGAGAACTGTTTGTTCATCATAGGGCACGGTGTGTTATGTGTAAACTGATAGTCAATGCAAAGTAAGACCAGCAGTAAAGGCTCAAAGATCCTCTTTCTGTGTACTTTTTAGCAACTTGCACGCTTTGACAGAAATAGCCTTGTTATCAACAAGCAGCTGAGTTAATTGTCCTCTGTTTATTCTGTCTTGTCTATAATCTAAGCAAAGATGACTGCTTTTGATGACTGTTCCCTCAAAGAAATTGCTCCATAAATTTTAACAGGCATGAATAATGTCATTATCGGTTGGTGTTACTGAGCTGCAAGTAACCCTGTGAAAGGTCATTCTTCTCACTAAATTAACCTTGGTGATTGTAAAGTCTCATTAGATGGAAGTTTTCTGATATATCCATGCATTTAATTGAGATATAAAGGTATACATGTGAAAAACAATCTTACTGTGAAAATGATGTCAAGAAGGAGGCCAGGCAAACTGTAATATACAGTGGCACTTTTGCAATGTTGCACAGATGCAGTGTTACATCCTCCTCCTCACATCACCTTGAGCATTCATATACTTTTCAAAGTACTAGAGTTTTCAGGCATCACGATTGTCATGAGAGAGTGAGAAGCATGAAAGCCGGGGTATGCAGATGGCTCATCTGCATTCATATGGAGCTTGTGTGTCAAGCTGCAATGAAAGCATGAACTAGGCCTCATAAGCTAGGATTATGTGGCCTTCCAGATCCACTCTTAAGATCCTGAATATTAAATGAAGGCATATCCATGTTCATATTTTGGTTCGCAGTTTCATTGAGCATTAAGTCTGTGCTTACACACCTGGAACTCGACAGCATGGCAACCACTCCCATCGTGTTGTAAGCAAGAAATATGCATACTAATTAACAGCGAGTGCATCAGATGTGTGTATAATAGTGTTATTCCATTAAGGAATGTATTCTTGGCACAAATTTATTCTCCTAACTACTGGTAGAACATCATTTGAGTGCTACCACCTACCAAAACATTCCTGCTGTCCAGGTGCATCTCTTTATGGACACAGTCTACCTGATGTCTTGTGGTCAACAAGTCGTGCAACGCATACGACCACTCAGGTTGTTTGTTCCAACCCTCATATATGACCTGCACTGTTTCCTGAGCAAGCTAGCCTATCAAAATACTTGGTTAAGAAAAAGGTTATTGTCATGAGGAAAAGGTAATTGTTAAGGTTCGGTAAATATTTGTTGTGGTGGTTAATGTTAGGAAAAGGTCACGGTTAAGTTAAGAAATATAAAGAAAAGTTAACATTTGCTAATGCAAGACTGACCTAAAAACAAACACAACTCTCGCTTTTTGATCTCTGCTTGGCTTAGTGAAAGGTATGCTGGCCAACCCCACTGGTCTTATGCAGACTTTGTTGCTCCCTTGATATTACACCACCATGTCATTATCTACAGGACCACGAGAGGTCACTTAACTTTAAAATGTAACTATAGGTCATAATGCACCTGCACAAGCACCAGATGGGGTCTTTTTTTGCCAGAGGATAGTCTCCAGATGGAAAGTTCCTGGTTATATAAAATTAAGCAATCAGCATTAAAAGAAATTAGAGGGGAACTTCCTTACTTCAGAGTCTTTGAGTTCGCATTTTAGTCATAAGTGCTGCGTGTTGTTGAGAGTCATTTTGTGGATGGAGTACACATGAATGGGGAGATGAAAAACTGAAGATTTACATCCTACAGTGGAGCCCCCGGTGAACCTGAGTGGCAGGAGATAGAGTTATTTTGAGCTCCAAAACATATAAAGGCAAATGTTTAGCTAAAAGTCATTATTGCTTTGATGGGTCAACTGTTAAAGGGTCCTGCTGGCAAGAGCCTGATAAGCTTTAGTCTTTGGGGGGACAGAAGAAATCTGCTCAAAGATTTCAGTCTAAATGCCATCAGCAAAATCTTAGAAAAAACTTACAAGCTGACCTGAGATGTACGGTCCTTGCTTTTAGCAGCAATTAAACTCCTCGTTGCAGCAATATGAACAGGAAAGACAAAGAAGGTCAGGATTTAATGAACACACTCTCAAGCAAAGGCATGCCAGCAAATGACAGCATGAACATCGAATAGTCGAAGTCTACGTGGTAACAGCTGGTGCTTTAATTTATTTTAACAATTTTTTTTTTTTTTTTTTTTTTTTTTGCATGGTATATGTAAATTGCAATCACACACACTTTTGTCTGTCTGTGGTGTAAGCAGATACATTTACCCTGAAAACATAGGCATCAACATCAACTTTTAGCTTTAGGTGGTAAGCTTTCTAATGACACATGGTGGAAGGTGCAACAGACACACAAGTGTTTCATTAAAATGTAAGAGGGCACTTTATCTTTAATAATTCATAATGGTAAACAAGTTATCCCATAAGCCATGGCTTGAAAAACATACCTGAGGCTGTTATACAAACTAATGAAGCTATCTTTGAAATGCCAACATGTTTGTATTATCACGGCCACATGTCAGCTCTTGTTGCAAAGACTTTGGCATTTGTTTCATTCAGACCTAATCTCCATTTCACAATAACCTTTATTTATGTAGCATTTTTGAAAACAAAGTGCAGCAGAATCAAAAAGAACAGGATAAGAGGGGGAAAAAAGACCAATGACCAACGAAGAAATAAATAAATAATAGATGTGACAGCCTCTTTAGAATAAATATACGTCACTTGTAAAAGGCTTTGATGTGAAAGTAAGTTTTAAGAGGAGATTTAAAAGATGATACAGATTCTTCTTTTCTGAGTTTCCCAGGCAGGTTGTTCCAAAGCCGTGGAGTCCCGGCAGCAAAAACCTGCCTCCTTTTGTCTCTAACTTAGACACAAGAGCAGTCAGGAGGTTCCTGCCTTCAGATTTCAGGCTGCGCAGAGGCTCATGCGGGGTTATAAGTTCAGAAAGATAAACTTAGGGCCAGGCCTACAAGTAATCAGTAAAGGGCAGGGGGACAAGGGCGGAGAGAGAGAGAGAGAGAGCATGAACTGGTCAACGAGCACAGAAAAAAATGTTTTGAACAGTATGAGCAGATTAATAAATACATTATGAATACATTAAGGAAAAACATCATCATAAGTGATTTAAGTAAGTTTCAAAATACTCAACTTAATACAGATACAGTCACCACATGCAAGTCTTCAATCCTTTCTATTTCTCTTTTTTTGAGTCTTAGTTACATGCCTTGCTGCAGCATTCTGGGGCTATGATATCTCAAAACCAGTTGAAACCAGTTGAAAAAAAGTGTGTAGAATCCTTTCAAATTCATTAAAATTATGAAATACCTAATGGAATCTGGAATGTTGCTTAAATAGAAAAAATTAAACGACCATGGGCAGGTAAACTTTGTCTGGACACACACTCAGGACCAATAACAAGTGTATAAGTTTTGTTTGAATTTAATCATCCAAACAGAAAACATCAGACAGTTGTCTTTTTTTGAGGTTATTTTTTTTTGGCATTTCCGCTTTATTGGACCGTGACAGTAGAGATAGACAGGAATAACAGGGGATAGAGAAAAGGGGATGACATGCAGCAATGAGTCTGAGCCAGAATCGAACCCAGGCCACTGTAATAACAATATACGATATGCGCTCTACCAAGCAAGCCACCGGGGTGCCTGGAAATCCAGTTTTTAACAGCTGTGTAGAGAGGTAAACTTATTTATTTCACCCGGTTTGACTGAGATGTGCAACTGTGAATCATTCTCCCATGTTATCCGGAGGAAGCATATAGGGAAAAAGAGCTGGTCCATGTATTGAGTCTAGAGGCAAACCACGTGTGATGGAGAAGGGTGGGAATGTCTTTTCAGTCCAACCACCTATCAATAAGCATATTGTGATCAGCAGTATCACAAGATGTCATTTAAAAAATTGACAAAAGTAGATAGGAATAATAATAATAATAATAATAATAATAATAATAATAATAATATATCTCTGGAGCTGCCCTGAGATAACCATCTCCAGCATTTTAGGAATTCAAAGTAATTTGGAAGTCTGTAGTTTTGTGAGAGCAGAAGGATCAAAACTCACCTTTTCTTTCTTTCTTTTTTTTTTTTTTCTTTTTTTTTTTCCAACAAAGGCTGAACTCAGGCAGTCTTAAAATATTTAGGCACACAAACTGAGGACTGGGAGCTGTTGATAATAGAGAGCAAGCTGGGTCCTGCTATTTCTAAAACTTCGAATAGGAATTTTGTGGATAGAATATCCAAAGGGCTGGAGGATCTCTCCTATGATATAGCGTCCAGTAGTTCTCTAAACTTAAACAGTAGATTAAAAAAAAAAAAAAAAAAAACATATACTGTATGTATACACCCATACACAGATGTGCACGGACCTATGAATATATACATACACACATCCTCATATACACACGCAATGAAAGCACAGACAAAAAAAGACATATATCTGACTCAAATGATCTCAAAAGGACATGAAACATGAATGAAATAAATTGGGCCTCTCTTGTAAAATGATGGGAATGTATTTCACATACCCTGTCAGTAACTGGAAATTGTTATAGAAAATTCATCTTCTTCCAGTACCTCACACAGAGAGCCACACGCTGCCCTACCATCCTGTCAACCTCCCCTCTTCCCATGCTCTTTCTACTTTCTCTCCTTCTCTTACTCTGTTGGACATTTTCATTTAGTCACAACTCTTTTTCTTGACTAGAAAAAATAAATCCAGCCATCATATTGTGTTAATATAGTTGCCACTGACATCAATACACCAGTCTCTGGTGTTGTTTTGGCAGATCAGTCATTTCTCCTGGCATGCTACACGATTATAAAGTAGCTTTGTTCTCTTGCCATGCTGCACAGGGTGCTAAACAATTAACCCCTACATCTGTAAGAAAAATGTTTTGGTCTAAGAGAGAGTAAGTTGGCCATCAAAATTGCCAGAGTTGTACTGTTTTATGTTGCTTGCAAACTGCTGACAGTTAATTTAAATAAGGGTTGAGTGCATTACATTGTTACATGTATTACAACAGAACTGTAATTAGTGGTCAAAATTGCAGGCACTCTGTGGTTTTATAATTTTATGCAAAAATGGCAAGATTGCTGACTCGCACATATTGTGGCAATGGGTTCAATTTTCAGTTCAGTTTTTGGTTGGTCTTCGTAAAGTGAAAATGATCTCCTTGTTTAAAGCAATCTGGCACCATGCTTCCACTTTGTCCCTGTTCGCATGTAAAGAGTATAATAAAGTGAGCTCCAACCACAAATTATCACATGAGAGAGTGTGCTGAGAGCAAAGGTGCAGGCGAGATGCAGATGAGGGATTTTAGACAATTTGGTAATATCTATCATCAAGCCTTATGGTGAGCAGGTCTTAAAGGTCCTGACGCCCCTGTTGCTCTGCATATAGCTCACTACGTGTGGTCCTACAATCAGTGACATGCTGCCCAGCCTTGAGTTATTCACACCGACTGAAACTGCCTGCATCCAGCTTGGATCCGTTTCTGGAATATGCGTTCATCTTTAAGCACCCTGCTCCTTTATTTCTGAGAATTATGAGCAAATGTATGCAATATGAATACCTACTTGAGACAGTTATTTCCTCCTTTTTGCAGATTGGAGAGAGGAGAAAAGCTGTGGTTGCCAGTTTGATAAAATACCTAGGTCCTGAGGCTGCATCATTCATCCACTATGAAGAGAAAGTAAGTGTTTCACTGGCTACCATGTAATGTCTCTATGAAAAATAATGTTTTAGTTTGAGGCATCATTTTGTAAATCTGAAGTGGGGTTCCTCAGGATCTTGTAGGTAACTTGAAAAACTAAACCATAGAGAATAGGGGTAATTGTGCCATCAATAGACCAAATCTTATTTCCTCTCCTATCATCATCATCAACTGGTTTTATTATGAGCACAGCTGGCAGAACCACATGTGCTCATCTCTGGATTTGTCTTGTGAAAGAAAATAACTCAAGTGCTATATTTTGCATGATTTGGCTTGGTCAAAATCCTCGGCGAAACAAATCAGCTCCCCAAGGAAAGAGTAAGATGCATACATTCACATATACTTACACACACCTACACACACTGGCTCCATTACCTGATGCATTACGTGAAGTATAGACTGACAAAGGGCACATTGGTCTAACAGGTGTATGCATTTTATCATTTTATCTTTTTTTTTTTTTTTTTTTTTTTTTTTTGTCCTGGGCAAAAAAAAAGCTTTTCCTGCTCTAAAGTGTAGTATAGCAAGGAACAACTGTCTGGAGGAGACTTGGGGCAGAGATGTCAAGGGAGAGAGCATAATTTTCCTTCTTTGACTGACTGCGATATTCAAGGGAAACCTAATATCATAGAAATGGGTATCAACAAGTCAGAGCTTAGAGAAGAACAAGGAACGGATAGCTGATGGATAAATGGCACAGGGCTAAGAAACAATTTGACCTGATTTTTTAAAGCCTAATGGGTATGAGCAGCATTGAGCGCTGGCATGAATTTGCATGGAAGAAGTGGCTTTATATGAAATCCCGTAGAAATCAATAATGAGAGTAAAAATAGCCTTTCTTACATTGCGAGCACACATCTGAATTTCATATTTGGAATTATTCATTTACATAGAAAATATGCTGATGTGCCCACTCACAGGTTGCAGTCAGATTATATTTTCTGGTTATTTTGTAGCCCTGTTTTGCTGCCCTGCACTAGATAAGCGGAAGGATTTTATTCGACAGTACTGTTTCTGGGTGGTTGAAGATGACAGGTTAATATATTAAAAGCAACATAGACAACTGCATTCTTAAAATTTGCATGATTTTTAACACATATTCCTTTGGAAAAAAGCTATCAATTATTAATTATTTGGTGTTAAAACAACATAAACTAGATGGTTACATAAAATCTTTAACTTTCTGTTACTGAGAATTTGAAGTAAAAGACTCTAGATAGCTGGACGTCCAGATGATGCAGCCAATAGTGTGTTTCACACTGATGACAGCTGGTTCAAATACTTTTTTTTTTCTAACAAAAAGTGTAACATTTTTACATCTTGATACCTC
Source organism: Myripristis murdjan (assembly GCF_902150065.1). Lineage (NCBI taxonomy): Eukaryota > Metazoa > Chordata > Actinopteri > Holocentriformes > Holocentridae > Myripristis > Myripristis murdjan. The sequence goes on along the minus strand of NC_043991.1, from coordinate 9,751,620 downwards.
TTGATTTCTCATTAAAAAATGGAAATAATCTCTGGTGCACATCTGATTATTGTCATCTCAAATGTATTGGAGAGTCATCGTCATAGCTGATAACATTATTATTTTTGGAGATTTCATGTCAGCATGAAATCCACCCATAGTTGTGAGCCACCCATAGTATGGAGGGTGGTCTTCACTACACTACACTGAAATTTCTGTCTTCCCCCTCAAACCTCCACTTTCTGCCATACATCAAATGTCAAATGTACCATTTTCTACAGTTAAATGCAGACAAAACAAAAGTTGTTCTTTTTGACCGTCCAGATTCCACTTGTCTGCTTCAGTTCACCCAAAATACAAAATCAAGATATTTTCCCACTTGCCTCTGTGAAATCTATCCATCCAATTTGTCTTTGTGTGTGATTTGGCAAGGTGTAGCATGTCACCTCAGCAGTATAAGGCTGGATGGATGTTGTTTAGTGGAGCTCAAACCATTAAAAATTTACACCTGAAAACCTCAAGGTTTTTTTTTTTTTTTTTTTTTTTTTTTCCAAAGGCAATGACATGGATACCTGGCATAATCAATAGCTCTTGGGGGAAAAGAGTTTTGTTGAGAACTGCTTCTTGCCAAAAGTATTGTTGCTCTTTTTCCAATCCCTTAATTTAATGAACCAGTCAAGAAGCTTGTTCAGTCTGGCTTTCAGCAACTAAGAAACATCCAACTTAGATTTTTTTCCCCCTTTCGATAGCCAATGTGGAGAAAATGGTCCATATTTTCATCATAAAATCATCTCGTCTTGATTAACATACCTGTTTAAATTCCCACCTGCAGCTCATACGAAATGCTGTGGCCACGTTTCTGATTAACTCCAAGAGACGTGACCATATTACCTCCAGGTTCTCTTCTATTAGCTTCTCTTCACTGGTTACCCGTTGCCTTAAGGGTTGGTTTTAAGATTTTATTAATTACATTTAGAGCTCTACAAGGACAATCAACTCAATATTTCATTGATCATCTGTGTCCATATGTTCCTCTATGGAGCCTGACATCCTTAGGCGAAGGTCCTCATAATTATTCCTTAAAGTTAATAGGTTGGAGCACCAAATCGCTGGAATGTCCTGCCTGAGACAATCAATTTTGCTGATGATGCTGTCTCATCTTTAAATAATAATAAAAAAAAGATCTTTGAAAACTTACTCATTGAGAAAAAAAAATAGATCTGTCATCATAATGTGCTTTATTCCATGTTGTTGTTGTTTTTTAAGCATTGTAAAGCAAATATTTGTGTGCGCTCTGCTATAAAATGAAATTAGATAAGACTGGAGAAGACCAATCAAAACACAATTTGCTGAGACAAAGCCATGCTGTTGCATGCTGTGAAATGCTCTATTCTTACTGTCACTCCTTTTTTGTATTACAGGACTGGGCGAAGGAGGACTACAGCGGGGGGTGCCCTGTTAATGTCATGGCACCAGGTCTTCTAACATATTACCACCCCAGCCTGAGGAAACCCTGTGGGAGGTAATCAAAGCACTGATGATGAATACATTGGAGCATCACACCTCTGTTTTCCCTGTGCTCAGCGGTTCACCTTTCCTGTGTTCTTACTTCCATTGCATATGTAAAACAGTACTGTCGAGGATCTCTCTGCTCTCAAAGCACCCTTCTCAGAGAGATGTAGAGCTGTGTAAACCAGCAAGAGAATTTAACCATCTTTGATATAAGCCTGTAATGCATACATTTACGGGGCATGTTAGAGTAAATAGTACCATTTTGATCTATTCAAGGATGAAAAAAAAAAAAAATAGATGTACAGTATGTTCTGGTCATACCTCTGGAACGATCTCTACTCTACACCCTGCCACCAACCAACCTTGGTATAGCCCACAAGCCCGCAGAACCTACAGATCATTGACCTGAGCAGAATGAAGAGCACTGTGAGCGATTATGCCTCCACTGACATACATTAGTCCAGTTCTAAAGAAATGGGCAAGGGGTCAACAGGAATGGTGTTCTCATGGGAAAACGTCCTATAATCCATTTCTAATGGCCTGTTAGGAGATGCACAAAGCTGAACGAAAGAGAGAGAGAGAGAGAAAGGGAGAGAGAGGGAGAGCTGAGGAAGGGGAGTTCAGGTAATGCATTTCCATAATGACATTATCTCCATAGGGAGCAGGGGGAGCTCATTACATAACGTGACTAGAACCGGAGCATGGAGCATGGAGCAGCAGACCTTATCCCCCATACCCCATATAGGAAATGGATCCTCAAGGAGACGCTATGACCTTGACACAAATACAGCACGTCTTATGAAGACTGCCCACACAGGCTCGGCTGACAAAGACGCAAGCGGTGCATTAAAACCAGTGTGCGAGCACAATGACTCAATGATTTGAGCGTGGTCAAGGTACTACAATTTCTAACTTTGATACAATACCCAGGAAAATATCACAAGGGGAAAATATTTTCAATAAAAGATAAAGTATTATCTAGTAACTATTTGTTTTTGTGTTTTCATTTAATATAGAGGGGTTGTGCATTGCCCAAACAAAGAGCATCTCACTCTATTTAGAAGTGAACATGTTTTTTTTCCAATAGAGACCCAACACAGCTGTTACGTAGGCAGACTGATAGTTGTAGGTAGGTAAGCTCAACAAAAAAGACCTAATGTGATGGGTAAGGTTACACAGCAATACACATCTTAATGGTTTAATGCCTCAGTGATGCTGAAACAGGAGCTTTCACCATTTTCTCCAAACTCTTATGTAGATTGGGGTGACGGTCCTTTAGGTGCTGGCTCCCCTCGTTGCTCTATTGGCATCCTTGCCATTCTGTGCCTAATTTGCAAACAAACCTCCACATGACGCTTGTGATGTTTTCTTTTTCTACCAAAACTGCTTGCGGAGGCTCTGCCATGTCAGTGATAAAACGTTTTTATACAATACATATAACATAATAATTCATTAGACAAGAGTAATAATTAATTAGTGATTAATACATCGTACATGCATATAACATGTACCTGTGTAGTTTTACCTCCCAACTCCCAGCTGCTCATAATGAGTGTGTGAAGCTGACATGTAGCTGAGTGCCATCAAGTCAGTCTGAGAATGGGTTTTCATATTTTCAAGAGTCAACACTTAACATTCCAGGTGCAATGTATGTAGTGTTCACTCACTGAGCATTATCATGGTTGTAATTCTTTTCATGAGTGAGTAGAATCTCCAATTTTACATTTTGTGAGAAACAAAATATTCCTTACTTAAGAAAATAATTTTGACACGAAAGGAAAAATGGCTAGAAAATGAGCTTGGTCTCCAAATGTAGCTTAAAATTAGATCTCTCATCTGCCATAACTTCTTTTAACCAACCACCCATCCCACATGGTGATATGACCCTTGAAAGTTATCCCAAAATGCACTTTTTCAAATTTTCTCTGATGAATCATCAGAAAACATATGACACATCCAGGATATTACACTGTATCATAGACATTAAACTGATACAGTTTTGCTGTTTTTCTCAAGATATTGATGCTCAAAGTTGGTTACAGAAAAAATCATGTTGAAGAAAAAACAGATTTTTTGGATCGGGCTTGGGATTGTGACACCTTGGATGGATGGAACTCTCTGTTGCAGTTTTTAACAGAGCTCAAGTGTGTGTTTTCAGCCAATTTCATGTGGCTATCTCCATTAGGAATGAAGTTGTGAGGGCTCAAAAATACTAGAAAAGACAATGTGAATAATAAAAACACAAAATTACCCATAAGTAAGGATAACTCAGAAAATATTCATAGTATGAATGTAGAATTGTGCATGGCTTCACTGAACATGCAAAAGATACTGCAGAAAAAAATCAGCTGATTCTTAGGGTGTCAGGTGGTGTTTTTTTCCTGAATTGGTTGATTTTATATGGAATGACCCTAATGGGCTTTTGGTCGAATGGGTCATTTTTTTTTTTTTGGAAAAGAAGTATGTTTTTGGCATGACTGCTAGTGAGAGGAGGGCCAGTGGTTTGGTCTCTCTCTCTCTCTCCCTCTCTCTCTCTGTCTGTGTGTGGTAGGCAGAGGCGGACTGGGAAAGGTTTACTTTTTATTTAGAGAAAACACTGAATGAGAGCTGTTTCAAATGTTTTGACACCCCTGGATTTCCTACCCCTAGAAAATGACTAGCAAATTATGTTTTTTCTTCTTGATAGTATATGTCTGAATATTCATGGTGATGGCGTTTTTACGCCTTGATCAAAGTAATTATCCCTGGTGGATGCTCACTGTAAGTGGTCATAATTTTTGAGAATTTGTAAAGGGCCCCATCCCACTCACTCTAGGGACTGCCATGGTGTGCAGAGAAAGAAAGAGAGAAGAGACATGAAGAGAAAGAGGAAGAGCAAAGAAGAGGTGCCAAGAACTAAGCATTAATTCACTCCAGGGGATTCATGCATTACTAAGTTAACAGATTCATATTGCATATAGCATAAACAATGTGCACCAAGAGGATCTGCCGTGTTAAAAAAAAAAAAAAAAAAAAAAATCCAAAACAGAAACAAGATATGGAAAAGCTGTCTTCTGTTTTTTGTTTGTGCAGTCCTTCACTTTTGGCCTGCAAAGAAAAATCACTAAGTCATTCAAGATGGCATATAAAAACTGTTACAGACATACTCTAAAAGAAACCATAATATTTCTCGTAAGGAATAGTATTTATAGGCGTGGAATTGATGCTTTGTGTGACAAGATGAGATGCATGTATTTTATTAGTATGCATAGTATATGTGTATAGTGTATATGTGTATTTCATTTCAGTGAGAACAGTTTGTCAGGGAGATCTTATCAGCCAACTGCATCCTATTTTTTCACTCAAGTTAATTTGTAATTCAGGAAAGTATTCATATCTTGTTTCAAGGCAGTAAATAATGGTGCAGAGATGTAATTCTTCAGAAAAGAAATAAGCAATAAATGTCTTTCATAACAGGGGCATAAAAGTCAGCAATCATAAAGTGTAGTGATTGGTTTCCTCACTTTCCTCGTCTAACGTTTAGTATTTTTGTGACTCATTGATTTTGGTTGTCTGCAGGATCCACTGGGCCGGCACTGAGACAGCCACTCAGTGGTGCGGCTACATGAGCGGCGCGGTGCAGGCCGGTCAGCGAGCAGCTCTGGAGGTCCTGGCTGAACTGTGTCCCCTGACCCTGACTCTGGAGGAGCAGGAAGCACTACGGCACAGTCAGGCTGCCAACACCCCAGTCGAGCGAACCACGTCATCATCCCAACGCTCCTGCCTCTGCAGAGCCGCGGTTATAGCAACACTTACAGTGAGTGCTGCTTTCCTGCTGGCTCGGCATCAAAATGCATTGTATAGGGTCAAATCATGCTTCGGACATGTGTTGGCAACAACCAAATTAAGTGCTTTTCTGTTGTAACAGAAACACATAGTGTACAAGTGTACACTGTACATTACAATTACCTTTTACCCTTTAAAACCAGTGGCCTTGATTTACACAGAACAACTGCAGGTTTTACAGCGTTCCTGTGAAAGTTGTCTCTGTCCACTGATTGATTTTTTTTGGCTCCAGACACATACTGTACATTTTATCCAAAATAGTTATAAAGATACACTTAAATAGATTGAATTACTTTATAGTACATCCTATTACATTAGAATGTAATATTACTTAGAATTATGACATTACTTCATGGTATCTTATATTATAATTGCTGTGTATTGATTTAGAAAGTGGAGATTTAATATAAAGTGCTTTGCTTTAACAGTGAGTTAAGGCAAAGCATGTTTACTGACACATGGTGTCTTTTCTAATTGCACCATTATTGTGTAGGGGTATAGCTGCATTATAAAATGAAATACAGTTAGAGATTGAAGTCATCGAACAAAATTCTTCTAGAATGGTGCTTAATCTTCTGATTTATTAATACGAAATAAAATTGTAATCATTCCAAAAGCCTTTTTTACAACATATGGAAGCAAAAAATTCTTCTATTCTCTTACAACCCTTCTGAAGCCTTTCCCCAATCTTGTTTGCAAATTATAGTAATGATATTAAATGGACAGAGATGTAAATCAAGCTGAGCTTCATTCCATTAGATAAATAAAGCCTCCTGAAGGGAGAGACAAGGGGACAAGGGGATAAAATAGCATTCCTGATTGAATGGACAGGCTTCCAGGCTCCCATTTGTGCAGATGTTATTTGGATTTTTCCTTTATTTTATCATGTGCCCATTTCAAATTATATGAGGGGGAAAAACACAGAAGAAAATGATGACTATACCAGAGGGTGATGCTTATATAATAAGCAGCACATACAGTGTAGCAGCAACCCTAAAAATAAAAATATATCAATAAATAAACGGCTTCAAGTTTTGTTTGTACATTAAGGGCTTCATAGAGACCATGTCATGTTTACAGCAGTGTGCAGTGTGAAAATTGTGGTTTCATACTGCATGTCTTGTATTGTTTCCCAAAGAGCAGCAAAACCTGCTCGAGAAGCTTGGAGCAGAGCCCAGGAAATGCCAGGCTCACAAACACACATATTCATCCACCCACGCATGTGTTTGTGCACGCAAACACACACACACATACATACATGCACATTTATACACACACAAAAACACCCACAGACGTTCGAATGGGTGTAAGATGGATGAACCAGTCATACAATGATAACGTCCCAGAGAAAGTGATTTAATCGCTATCACTTGATTGCACAGTTGATCGAAAGGCTTTTTGTCAGTCGCCATTTCTCTCCTGGAGAGTATCTCACACACCCACCGGTCGCTGGACAGCACTCTGACTCCACTGGTGCCATGGCTTGTTATTTGTCTTTGTTATCACTAGGTTGCACTGGATCAACTGCATGTTCTCCCTGGTTTCATTTAAGCTAGTCCAGATTGAATCGGGGCCAGCAGCCCAACATCTCTTCATAAACGTCAGTTTTTGGCATCGTTTGGTCTCTAATTTGTTCATTGTGGTTGTCAGTCACAAGAGCGGGGGTTCTTTTGTGGGGCTTTATTTCTCAAAGCACTTCATGTTACATACAAAATGCACAGTGTTTTTTTTTTTTTTTTTTTTTCACCTGACCCCATTGAGAGGCAGAGCAAAGCAGATGGGTGAGCTATTTCAGGGATTCTACTGTGCTGCTCAGAGGTTCCTTCCTACAGTGTATGTCACCGCCAGCTTAAGGCATGCATGTGGTAATGTACTGTACTGTCTGGGGGAATGGGTGCTTACCTTGTCAGCTGCCGTTTTGTGGTTGTTTAATATAATCCGCTTCTTAGTTTCTATGTAGGATGGATCATTATTGCAAGGAGATGGGAATTTGCGTGTTTGTTTGAGTTATTTTTTTTTCCCAATGTACATTTGTAAGTGTAGCGTGCTATTGTGTGGGTGAATAATAATACCCGAGATGTCATAAACCCTGTCCTCACACATGGTTCAGCTTTCTCAGGCTCAAAATCGGCATACACAATGACAGACCAAATGGTTCATAAGGGGCTAACAGGAGGAGTGTGTGTGTGTGTGTGTGTGTGTGTGTGTGTGTGTGTGTGTGTGTCTGTGTGTGTGTGTTTGGGGGAGGTGGGTGGGGTAATAGGAACTCCTTGCAAACATCCCTGATCTTTCATCGAGAAATTCAAGGAAAACGTAACAATCTCTTTGAATAACCATTCAACCATTCATAACTGATTCATTCACAATACCTTATACACATGAATGAAGACTTGCAATACAAGACATCACATAATAGAGAAAACATGCTGTTTTGCTTTAATAATTTTTTTATTTGTATAGCACATTTTTTAAAACAAATTTAATAAGTCCTTGTTATAAAATAGGAGACAAAAATACTTGCACCAGAAACATGCATTTTGTATCATTTGTCTCCCCTGACTTGTCTTGAATGTCCATTGAATAACAAGTTTATTTGCATGAAATAAGCATGTGCAAAGTCATTCAAGTCTTGACTCTCCATTTATATGTTCAGTACATCCCACAGCGATGTACTGAAAATGAATAATGTTCTAAAAATGGCTAAATAAACCACTTCCAGATAATGTCTAATGCGAGCACCTGTGTGCGAGTGGCATTTTCACCAAACTGAAGACCCGCCTCCGCCTTGTTCCATGGCCAGGACTCCCGCTTACTCATTGGCTAAATTGATGCTTCAGTCAGTACAGTGAGTCACACCTCGGTCACTACAATGACTGAGGAGAACTACATAATTATAAACAATAGCCTCATAAATGCACAGCACAGTGTGAGGGCATGTCCAGTCTTGGCTGTTGCTACACTACAAAGATATCTGTGTTGCACTGAACAATTAGACAAAACAGTGCTTCATCGCAAGCATGTCTCAAGAGACTTTACAAAGAATGAGCCTGCCTGGACCGAACTAAGCAGTCAATCACAGTGCAAAACAATGGGACAATGTAAAATATAAAGCAGCAAAACAAAGCACAAGACACAAAACAACGTGTCGGAAAGGCACAACAGTCTTACCTACGCAACAGAGCCGAGACTATCTGGCACCACCAGCCTTTGACGATCATTGCATGAAAGGAAACAACCCCAAGAAGACCATATTTGGAATTAAAGGGGGAAACCTTGAGATAAATCCAATTGGGATCCACCACCAGGATGGTTGAAAATGCAAAACTCATTGATAGGATGAGAAATCATTAGGGAAAAATGTAAGTACCCTACCTCTGGTGCTAATTTGGTACAGCACATTATATTATGTTATGTATAGGTGTGGCTGTATTATTTGATCGAGCGTTTCACATTGATTGGTGTAATGCTGGTGATCCTTTCAAGGATAGTGCATGGATTGACCCCATGCTGTTTAAAACAAACAAACAAACAAACAAATGGGAACACATATTTTCTTGGGCAGATAAAAATGAATTAATTGCAAACTGTAAATGTCTGTAAAGTGCTTTTTTTTTTTTTTTTTATTGCACATGCAAACCATAAACTTCTAAAAAGTTAACTGTGTGTCAGGTCGGGGGAAGAAATTACTCTAGCCTCAGTATCTTGATACAACAAACAAGCCCAATCAAATAAACATAAAATACTTTTTCAGGCAAACAATTTGCCTGAAAGTAGAATACCACTGCAAATTTAAAAAGCCGTACTATTCCAAGGACACTGCAGTCAATATTTGTGAACAGGAACAACTATTTCCCAGAGTCAAAAACATACAAAACTAAAACCGTGAACTTATTCAATTAAAAAAGTATGTTTGCTATTGTACGTCAAGTATAATTATCCACCAAACACACCATCACACTGTGTATGATTCATTATCATTATTATTATTAGTATTATTCATTACAAATCTTTAGTGTGGGAGTGGCTCACATGGTAGAGTGCATACCTCTTATCAAGGCCGTGTCTTGATAAGAGGTATGCACAGAGGTATGCAACAGCGTCCACGGTTCAAGTCCAAGCCAAGCCATTTGTTGCATGTCATCCCCTCTCTCTCCCCTTCCCTTCCTGTCTCCCTCTACTATCACTGAATAAAGGCAGAAATGACAAAAAATAATCTTTAAGAAAATTAAAAAGACTGTTTTAGCATGGAGAGTGAGTCAGAGGGAGCATTTTGGGAACCAGTGTGCGTTCTCAGCTGGCAGCATAGTGATGCAAGGTGCAGAACTGAGAAGATTCACAGAGAAAAAGTCTGTCTTTGGAGTGATCCTTACATCTCTCAAGACCTTCTCAAGCCACTTATCCCTCTGGACACCTTGCCTGCTTGTCCCATGACATTTAACGTTGCATCTGCAAACGCATCATTCTTCTTTGTAAAGTGTTGAAAGTGTTAAGGCCTACAGAAACATCAATGCTTACAGATGTCCTGCAGCTGGGTCACTGAGGCAATAATCTGACATTTGAAACATACAATATATCTACTGAAAATGATCAAATTTGTAAACACCAGATGTTAATGTTTTGCAGCGCCAATTAACATTGAACTGACATTTGTGCCCAAGGTAAAGTTAGTTGGCATGCTGCTGAAACAGAAAGCACAAGACTGCATTAAAATAATGAACACACACACACACACACACACATTTTGCAGCATTCCGATGTGCATTTGTGCAAACTACGGGGGATTGCACAGACTTTTCAACAGTTTTCATCGTGTGTGTGTGGAAGACACTGACAAACTCAGCCTTGATAGCACAGAAATAATGCTACTGATGGCGATGTTCTTTCATTGAAAGACAAATACTTCAACTGTGTGATCAACTGTGGATTATGGTGTTCATGAACATTTGAGTGAACATAATGAACTATGGCCTAGTATTGGAACAAATTCTACCGCAGAGGTTACAGAATGGTTTTGTCCCTCTGTTCTGCAGCCTATGTGGTGACAGGTCAGTGGCAGGCCTAGTATTACTATCTCCTTCAGTTTTTTTGTGATTGATCAATGCTGATATGGAAGGCGTCAGGCCTGGAGAAAGGAGAGGGAGGCCACACAAACTTTAACTTAAAAGGTTTTTATTCTGCCAATAATACTATTCAAACAAAAGTCAACCCAACATGACAATCAAACAGATCAGTAGTGCAAGGAGTGTTGGGTAAGTGCATGTTGTTTGTGTAGAAAAGAAGATTAACCAAATGCAAAGGAGAAAGGCAGATCTGAAGTGTCCCCAGGGTGTGGCATGGAGGGAGACAGAGCTGTTCTCTGCTGGCTTATATAGCAGATCCCATCCTTGCAGGGAGCCGATCTCCTCCCATCACTTGCAGCACATTAGGCTGACACAAAAAGAGAAATAAAATGCATACAGGGGAGAGCAGCCTCAGGGTTGTCACCTTCCCCAGCCTACTCCCCTCCACAATCAAGGTGCTGACCAGCAGATGGCAAAGTGCCGCCAACCGTCACCGTCACAGTTTATCCTCAAAATCAGGTTGACAAAATGAACTGGCTTATCCATGTATTACAGTTACCTCATCTACAACTGCAGCCATTTCACTGCTCACCAGCTCCCTCTCTGCAGCTCTGTACCTAAGAAGCAATTTGAAGAGCTTGGAGAAGAAAGCACTAGAAATGGATTAGAAAGAGAGCTAATTCACACATTAAGGTTAAGCTCTAGAGAGTGCGTCAGCGATAAATTTTAGAGAACCTTTTAGGTGCTGGAGATGTAGATGTTAAGGCTGTAAGAACAAGCACCGGACTGTAGTCGGTATAAACCACCAAAGGACTACTACCACTACCTATGTACACCACAAAATTCTGCAGTGCCCAATCAACTTAAGTGCTTTTTTTCTCCATAATGGAGTAGTTAAACTACTAAGAATTAAACTTGTAAGAAAAGTAACTCCATGGCCGTCCAATCCCAGCAGCATCCTGTTATAACAGTTCAGCCATGGTGCCCATTTTGCCAGCATCTTCTTTCATCTAGAATGGTTCCCCAAGGCGAGGACCTGCAAGCCCCGGGGCAGAAGAAAGAAGAGACGGAGCATCATCAAACGCTTTTGACAACACCCTGACCGCTCGTGCTTCAACTTTGGGCTCACCAGGGCAGTCAAAGCAACTAGAAAAAAATTCACAAAACCAATGGTAATACCCTGCCAGTCCAAGAAATTGGACAAGCTGTTTCTTTGTGGTGGGAGGAGGAAACTCATCAGGAGCCTCCGATTTGGCCGTTACAAGATGCACCTGACCCTGCCCAACCATCTTGCCCAAGTACGTCACAGTGGCCTTAGCAAACTCACATTCTGTCTGGTTCACGGTAAGGTTTGTGCAGGCCAGAGGAGCAAACAAAGCTTGGATGCACTTCAGAAGCTCTGGCCAAGTATCACTATACACCAGTAAATCATCCAAATACACAGCACACCATTCCAACCCAGAAACAACCTGCCCCAGAGTTACAAATGAACTCGATTCAATTCAGGCGCACTAAACAAGGCAGGAGTGAAAATTATCATCATGAAAAATTATTTTTTGGTAGCTCAGTTCAGCTTGTTATCTTTTTATTGTTGCCATTTGTGCAGTTTGTTTACTTTGAGGGATTGCATTTCAGTTTTTGGAATAAATCCACCACCTTTTTAGTTTAATTTCTCTGAACACGTCTTTTAATTTCTGTTGTTGGATACAATAAGAACTTTTCTCAGTTTTTCATGTTACTGTAGTGCTGGCACATTGTATACTTGCTGTCTATTTTAACTAACACATCATATGAGATGCTGAAAGTCATTTTGTCATTTATAATGGAGTACAATGATAAATCACAACTTGCAGGCTCTTAACATTTTTTTTTAACAACCACGTCAAGGCCTTACAACCAAAACATCTCAAAACTCATAAACTCATCACAAAACAATTGTTTCATTATTGAATTTTCACTGACAGCAGCCAGACTATCCAATCAACTGAAAACACTGGTGGGACGCAGATGATACAAGTTAAAGAAAACAAAATTATTAGGCTGTTATTCTGCCAATCTAAACTGTATTTATCTATAAACAGATGGTTATGCCACTGAAAATGTCAGTGGCATAACCATCCACTTTTTTCTTCTAATGTTTTGATATTAGGTTTTAAACCTTTCAGTCGTCTTAACCCAGTGGGAAAATATGCGATCAGCTTCTTGTCTGTGTAAATGATCACTAGGGGAGTCCAGCAGGCCAACAGGCTGCAGACCACACTGGTCCAGAATAAGGACAGAAGGTTCTGGTCTAGTCATTCGGACTGTCACACATACGCTGATCTGTCAGCTGCAACCTGTGAATTACAAAAGATGACAAAAGATGATAAAACATAGCATCCCCCAACAAATAGGGAACAGGCGGACAATATTTCACTCAAATACACACTCATGATCTGTGGCCTTTTGTATTGCATGTAACTACAGCATGCAGTACACAATTGTTGACCTACCTGCCATTGTAAGTGTGCCCTCTAGTTGAATAAATGTTCATATCTATATTTAGAGGTTGCAAATCCAGGGTTTAAGTGTGGGCAGAGTATTTGAAATGGAATGCACTTGCACTTAAGTGGACCTTGTTGAACAATAATAATAACAATTACACAGATAAAAAGTTTTGCAGATGAGTTGATCTCATAAGTAAGTCTAGATTTTCTTAATATTGTTTGTCGACCTATAAATATTGCTTGTTCTTCCATGATGAGCCATGCACAGACAATATGATCCCAGTACATTCTTAGTGACATGCTGTCCTGTAGTCTGCACAGTTGTTGACTTGCTCCCTCAGCCCGCAAATTGTCGATCTCAGAAACTTCACCTGAGTTATCACCGTAATGGAACAGCACTTAAGATGACAGCGGGGACTCCCCTGAGGGGAAGTGCCAAGGTTAAGTTGACAAGGGGATGTTGGAATCAGTAATGAAACAGAGCCAGAGACACAAAATTATAAGGGCAGGTCACAAGATGGAGCTTTTCAGGAGGTAAATTTATCCATGCTGTCATTTTATAATGTTAATAGGAGCAAAGACCACCAGGGAAATGACAAACAGACCAGGGTCCTGCAAAATTATCAGCACAAAAAATAGCACAGATGTTTTACCTGAGCCATAAAATTCCCAATATTTTAGTTGAACTTTATCTCTCCCATCTTGACCAAAACAAATAAACTCACCTTCAGGCTTTGAGATGACTTGCTGCTGATTCCATGCCAACAGCACGTTGCACTGCTATTGAGTTCATGTTAAAAAATAAATAAATAAATAAATAAATAAAAATCCATTTTTAAAGGTTAAAGGTTTACATTTCATCCTCCTATAGGTTGCTGCATGAGCTGTCAAATATCATTCATAACTGTTGCTAATCAGGTATTGAACAGATGGCAGTTCTCTCATTATGATTTTAAAATGCCTTAAAATAACACTCCAATCTGAAAACTTGAGTTGTTTTTTTTAAGCTATGTAACAAGCAACAACCTGGATGCCAACTGGAGCCAAGGACAATTATAAATAGTTTAAAAAAATAAATAATCTCCTCCAGAATCTCAGTATACTAATACAATATGAATTGTGGAAACACAACAGTTAAACTGAAACTGAAAAATGTCTTTATGGATCAAAATATAGTCAATGTCATGACCTTCCTGGCCACCGCATCCCACACTGGGGCACACTGAACTCTGATGGGCTGAAAAAAGAAAATCTTAGAGATGAAAAAGGCAAATGAAAGATGATAATTTATTTACGACCAACATCTCCCTCCCTTTTGGCTCTATCTCTCTTTTTGTCTAATCTTCATATTGCACTAAAACATTTTACAGGAAGAAATACAAAAGTTTCTCTTTTATGAGTGGAGTAACAGAGAGACACAATGTCACAGAGACACAGAAAAGACATAAAAAATCAACTCTCACTCGCAGTGAAGTAGGGGAGTGCACCCACAGAGGGAAGAAAAGGAGGAAAAAATGGCTCATTAATGCTAAATGAGTAAAATAATAATTTTGCTATTCTTGTAGCAGACATAGGGCTCTAGTTTCGCAGACCAGGCGAGGCGGGGGCGTAGCGCAGATGCGCTTTGCCAACTGGGTGTGGCCAGGCGGATTTTCCAAGTTTGGCACGTCGTTCTCGGTGGCGCAAGTACTCCGCCGTCCCTCCTACCGGCGGAGGGGAGGAGAGAAGGCATGGAGTGGGTTTGACACAGCCGATTCATATGTAACCAATCAAATGAGCCCCTGTCCTTGCCTTTAAAATGCGCTGCGTGAAGGCGTAATGAAAGTTTACACAGCTGACATGGAGGTCTATTGCCGCGGGCGGAGCGGAGCTCAGGAGACAGGCGCGGAGCGGAGACCGGCGAGCAGTGCGGACACGTCACCAAAACCTCACAGGCAGGCTCCCGGAATGTCAGGCACATGAACGATGCAATAAATACCGAAAAAAACACTATTCAATGCTACGATCACAATCAGCACATACATATATCTCCATATCAACTGTCCCGTCACAGCTGATGTCAGATCAAAGGAGATTGGCACCGTTTGTGCTGATTGTGAGGTTTTGGTGATGTGCGCCAGCCAGCCAAACTTCCACTGCGCCAGCTCCGCTCCGCCTTGCGCTGAAAGTAGACGTGGTTTCAGATGGCGAGCTTTTGGCGCACCTCGGCGAAGCCTTTTGGCATGAAACTGTCACTGCGCCAAGCCGAATCTGTCGGCACCTCCCCCCGCTGCGCCACCACTCCCATCTCGGCGAACCTCCGCCTGCGAAACTTGGACACTGTCCGCCTCTCCCGCTTCGCCGGTCGAAACTAGCTCTGCGCGGGGTTCGCCTCACTGCGCCACCCCGCGCTGCGCCGGGAAACTAGAGCCCATAAAGTGCATATACAAGCAGTGCTCTTTATCTTTGCCCCTCTCTCTCTGTATTTTGGACTCTTTGTTGGTGTTGCTGTTATTTCCAAATGCAAAGAAACAGAGGCAAACCCTCTGAGTTCAGCGAGAAGCCAGTCAACATGTTGAACATGAGTTCAGCATGTTTTCTCCATGACAATAGATATATTATTTAAACATCTGAATAACACTGGAAAAAACTAACTTAAAGTATTTGTTTAAAGTCTGTTATCCATCCTTTGCTGAAAATGTGTTTTGGATTCAGGAACATCCCTACACTGCAGTACACTATCCACAGGGTTTAATCCTGGGACAAGTTTTATTCTCCTTGAATAAGCTTCCTTTAGGACATGTAATCCATACATTTGAATGTGGTCTTATCTTATCATTGATATGCAGACAATAGCCTTTTAAACCTTTCTTTGTGTCCAAGATCTACAAGTCGTTCAAACTTCCTAACTTTATTTAGACAGCATCTTTCAAAAGTTAAGTGCGTCACAAACAAGGGACAGAATATAAGCAAGTGGAAGCAATTAAATACATAATCATAGTCAAAAGATTTTAAGAGACGACTTAAAAAGAAGGCAGAGCATTTTCTAATCTAAGTTCCTCAGATGAGCTACATCAAAAGCTTGGAGCCCTGACAGTGAAGCCCTGTCACTCTTGGTCTTCAGCATTGACCAGCCCTATCTGAGGATCTCAACGTACAAGCAAATAATAATTTAGAAGCTGCACCATGTGGCTTGGAGCCAATCCATGCGGGGCCTTACAAGTCAAAACTAAAATTTTAAGATCGATTCTAACACAGACAGGCAGCCAGCGGAGAGACGGTGAAATGGGAGAGATGCGATCATGCTTTAGTGATTTGATTAAAAATCTGGTGGCGGCATTCTGTATACACTGAAGTTTTGCAAACACGTTTTGGCCAATGCATGTAGAACCTGCAGTATTAACTCCATTAAGCCCTCTATACCATCATCTCTTTCTGCCTGGATTATTGTAACTCTCTTCAAAGCTGGCACAAACAGCACATTATCCCTGTGTTTGCCTTTGTTCACTGGTTCCCAGTTTGCTACAGAATCTATTCTCTTGTTCGTTTTCAAGGCTTTGCATGGTCTGCCTCCTATTTACATGCCTGACCACCAACACCCCTGCTGGTTAGGCTCCTCAGGTTGTCTTATAGACTTCTTAGCTGTCCATGGTCTAGGCTGAAGCTGAAGGGAGCTGGAGGTTTGATGCTGAAGCTCCTCGACTGTGGAACAACCTCCCACATTGCATCAGATCTGCCTCCTCTATTGATATTTTTGGAAAGTATCTCCAAACCCAGCTTTACTTTTTAGCCTTTGAGGCTATATAACATGCCTCCGGATGTATGCATGTGTGTGCACGATGTGTATGTATGTTGGGATTCTATGCATTGCTATCTGGGCTATCAGTTGTATTGTTTCTATTGCATTTTAATAGCTGTGCAGCATGGAAGTCATCTTTTTTTTCTTTCTTCTAAAAGGTGCTTTATAAATAAATTTGATAGACCTGATTTGACTTCATGCAGACTTATTAGCCTTTTGTTTTAGCCACCAGGGCTATGTTTTTGCATTCATCTATTCAGGATTCAGTATAAATAATGTGTGGTGGTTTTGTCAAAGCTTCCATGTGTTTTTCATACATATTTTAATAATCCAAACATTTCATGTCTCCTGGAAGAGCCTCAGTCCTTTTGTTAATGCAGTCTACATTTGAATTCTCCTTGCCTCCTGTGGAGAAATGCTCCATGACAGTCCTGACCTTGGAGAGTGACAAGACTGTCACAGGACACACCCACACACACACTCACATGCACGAACACACACACACATATAATTGTATACAGGGTAATTGATACAAAAAAGACTTTTATGTTTACACGCATACTATTTCCACCAGCCCCCACTGTGCATGTCAACATTGTCCACACACACACACACACACACACACACACACTCACCCAAGGAAAATATGATGAAACAGCAGCTGTCTTTCCACTGAGTCTGTGGGTCAATAAATAAACACTGAACTGATTTTTGGGGTCAATAGTGTGGAATGTGCACTCTAAGATTGACTCGGGCCTCATCTCATCACCTAAACCATCATGGGCTCTGTGTTTTCAGCGCATTAAAAAATAACACTGCAAAATATCCACAAACAGCAGATCCACTGAGTGCAGTACAAGTTACTGCTGTATTTACTCTCCGGAATCCTAACGAGCTATTATCATGAACTGATGTGCCTGAGCGAGTCTGCAAATAAACATGTGATTGGTTAGCCCTTATTTTTCTCCAACTAATAATGCAGTGTTTCTATAGGTTTGTGCTGTGTATAAAAAAAATAGGTGGACATATGCCTAAGCCTCTCATGAATCAGTATTTAGACAATTTGCAGTATAACATGTGAGTAAACCTATATGGAATACAAATGTACATATAACTGCTCATTTATGTGAGCAGAAATGTGGCATTACATGAAAGTCTTTCAGAAGGTGCAGCAAAAATTCACAACACCATGCTGTACATCCAAATAGCGTGAACTTAGTGCCTTCTGTCAATCAGAGCAGAAACCTTTACACAGCAGCACTGTGGTGATGCTGCGAGTTCAAAGCGCTGGCTGATTTCAGTGTGACTCGGTGGTAATTGTGTGACCACAGGTGCCGGCGCAGTGGTGACGCACTTCACTGCAGCTCTAAAACTTTTTTATCAAAATGTATGTTAGGGGCCGGCATTAATCGTGGCCAATCAAGGAAGCTCTGCAGTGTGTGCATTGGTGCATTGACAGTTTCATAATGGATAGAGGAGTTCAACCAGTTTCCCCCAAGAAGAAATTATGTCATTGTCCAGGCGTAGCGGATTCATTTGAAAAAGTTCTCAAATCCTTTGTTTAAGTAAAAGTACCACTACTGCAATGGATATAAAAATCTCCATTATAAGTACAAGCTTTACATAAAATTTGCAGAGGCATTTTATATTATGATAATATAACTATAGAAATATATAACAGAATGTAACTGGTGATTTCTGGAAATAATGAGTGATTACTAATTTTTAATTTCTTAGTTAAATGCCAGTAAGTAGAGGCTCTGTATCATTATCAGTATTACCTTGCAGTATTGGCGTTTTAATAGTTGTTTTAATAGTTGTTATGGAATAACATATCAAGACCACACTACATGTGCAGAGCCATTGTTTCATCATTTCAGAAGTGAGGCGGTAGCATGGTTCAAGTAAAAAAAAAAAAAAAAAAAAAAAAAAAAAAAAAGTGGCTTCACAGAATTCCTCTGCCTAATGTATCAAGATTCAAATATTTCGTGAAACATCACTGGCCTGCTCTCTCCTGTTATCAGTGCAGGGAACTAAAAAGCACTCAGCAGTTTTGGCATACAGTGGAAATGTCAAGATATGCCAGTTTGGTATTTCCACATGTTGCATATTGACCAAAAGTTAGCCGGTTTGACTCGAGATGTGAGTTGGGAGGCAGCTGGGATCTACATTTCCATTGCAACGGGGCTACCTGCTTGGAGGTGTATTTTTACCAGACCCACCGGTCACTTGTAGGCATGATGAATACTTTTTCCTCCTCTCTCTATCAGCGCCACACACGGGTGTTTCATATTTGAAAAATCTACAAGACCATCTTGAAATGGCTACTTCACATACACAATATTAGTGAAACATAGAGATTCACTGAAAAAAAAAAAAAGGTTGCTACAGTGACTTAGTGGTTGCAGACAGCTCTATTTAAGGGCTGTTCAGCTTCTCTCAGGCCAGTGAATGATGATGAAGCCCTCTGATGTTGCCGCAGCTTGCTTGATGATCTCCAACTCTGGAGATAGTCCATCTCGGGTGCGGCTCAGCACAACTCTGCACTCTTAAAAGGGTTCTGGAAATGCAAATCAGCATGGCATGGTTCAACTGGGTGTAGCAAAAAATGCCATTGGAAACACAGCAATGGTCTTGTCCTGCTGTTTGTAGCCTTGCCTGCTCGCCCGTAAAGTGTAGTTGATGCAGGAACAAAGAAAATGTCATTAGGAAAATAGAATGGAAGACACCGTGGGGAGACCAAGAAAAACAGCAATCGCCCTCATAGATGGCTGAACATGCGACAGGAGACAAGACCAACGGTGAGATGGACGATGACGATGACATAGGAACCAGTTAAGGCAAGAAAAAACATGATGCAGTGGCGCACCAAGGCCACAGCTGGCACAAATGTCAACAGAAACAAGAGCAGTGGCCGTGTCTCCTGCATGCGAGAAACACACTGTCAGAGGGCTGATGTCAGTGTTCACAGAAGCAAGGTCAGCATGCACATCCAACTGCCAGATGCAACACAAAGGAAGAAGAAAGACAGCCACAGCCACACACACACACACACACACACACACACACACACAGACACTTACAGCTGTGCTAAGTCTGGCTCACCCACTCAGGCAGACATATTCAGCCACATACACACTGATACTGAATACAGACAGAAAATGAGGGTAGACTAAAGCTGGGCAATAGTTGAAATCAATTTCACGATATTCATAAGAGCTTTTTGTGATATCAGTACATAGATGGATAGATAGACAGATAAAGCAGGTTATCCAGACAGTGCACAGGGACAGTAATACAGTAAATATACCTATAAACACTAGAAGACAGAAATATATATGTTTTGAATATCTTTTTGAAATATAAACACAACAAGTAACAAAATAAAATAAAATAGTTGAATACAAAGAATATAAGAAAAAAAAAACTTTGCATACATTGTAAGTGTAATAAAATATGTAGGATATAACTCATGTATGCAAAATCACATGTTAAATACTCAAATTAATGGTCTTCCCATTGTGCTGCATGGTAATATGAGGTGTGATGTCAAACAAAACTTCCATAGAAGTTTCCATGCTGAATTTTTGGTTAAATCAATAAATAAATAACAGTTTTTTTTTTCAGTAGATTTGTCATTATGGTGAATTTTTCTGAAGTGTGCGTCAAGATTTTCCAAAACCACCATATCATCATGGCATGATTCTGTTCAAATTATCAAAATATCACCAAGCCTTAGACATGCAGCAACTAGAAGGCAGTCCCATCTAAACACAATTTAAGCTTAAACTGGAAAAACCAACCAACAACCAAACAAACAGACAAACAGGGCTGGTCCTATACAAGTGAGAATAAGTATATTTTGAGTTTGGATTTGAAGCTTTCTACAGAACTGGCTTCCTTAATCAAAAATGGAGTTGGTTCCTGAGATAAGGAGCTTGGAAGGAAAATGCTCTGCTGTCTGCTGATTTTTTTCCCTTTTTTTTTTTTTCAAGCTCCAACAGGGACAGTGCGGTAACCAGTGTCTGGTGACTGGTGAGTGCAAGGGGCCATAGATAAAGGATGATGAAGTTGGATAAATATAATGGTGCCAGACCATGTTGGGATTTATAGATTAGCAGATCAACCCTAAAATCAGATTACCTTGATTGGGAGCCAATAAAGGGAGGTCAGAATGTGGCCTACATGATATGATCATGTAGTTCTGGGAAAATGTCTGACAGCAGCATTTTGTCCAGGTTGAAGAATTTTAATTTACTGTATTTTGGTAGCACAGAAAATGGTACAGTATGACTTTAGAATTATCAAATGTAGATAAAATATAAGTGTGCATAGAAGAATTGTATGAGAAAATAAATACAGAATAGCAATGGATTACAGCTTTTAACCTTGAGGTTAAAAGCGTGGGAGTGTTTGGAGATGACTATGTTTGTGAAACACTATTCATTCCATTAAATCAGTACGACTTCAAGCAACATTAAGCTGGGTTATTTTCAACCTAGAATTTTTTTTTTTTTTTTTTTTTTTTTTTGGAGGAGGGTAGACATGTAAAACTTCTCCTGTGTTCTTCTGCTTCTGTGTCTCAAGAGCTCGTCCCAGCAGCCCTGAAAAATTGGATCTCCATTCACAAAATGAGAAAGGGGTGTACGCCATCTTCGTTTTGCTCTCAAGCGGTGAAAGCAACCGAGTCTGAAAAGCAGTGGAATGCATTGACACCGCCGACACATGGATGAAAATTGCTTCTATTGTTCTGGTGTCACGTATTTGTGGCTACTTATCTGTGGCCTGAAAGCAGGGAAGGGGAACTGAAGTGGAGGTCGCAGCAGCTGCAGCTGGTAGAAGGGCCTTGGCAGCCATTGAAGCCTCCCAGCACAGCAGCCTCTCCCCCAAGGTGGCGGATGATGTAGTTGTACAGTGGTCCCTCGTTAATTGCGGGAGCTAGGTTCTAAAAATAACCCGCAATAGGCGAAATCCGCGAAGTAGTCAGCTTTATTTTTTACAGTTATTGTAGATGTTTTAAGGCTGTAAAACCCCTCACTACACACTTTATACACTTTTCTCAGACAGGCATTAATATTTTCTACCTTTCCTCTCTTGTTTAAACACTCTCAAAGTTCAAACCTTTATAGAAAAATAAGTCCAGTAAAAAAAAAAAAAGCGAAACTGCGAGGCCGCGAAAGGTGAACCGCGTTATAGCGAGGGACAACTGTACACTTACACACAATCAGCCACTTAATCAGTACATGCAAATGCAAATCTGCTGTAGGGGAGTAAATGTGGGAAGTGACTGATGATGTGGACAGAGGACAAATCATTCCACTGCAAGAAAATATCTCCTGTTTACCTGTTTTTCTGTGCTTTATTTTTTTTTATCAGTGACCAATGACTAACCCCTCACGAATGATGGCCAAACAATCACAGTGAGTCACAGGAGAAGGGGGTACACAACGATTTGAACCCTGTCGACAATGAGACCTGCAATGCCGTTACACAAACAAGCCTTGAAAATATTGGATCGCATAACTCAGAAAAATATAACTTGTTAAGCTCTGAGAATTTTATAAATCTTTCATTTATAAAATAGATTTTTTTTTTTTTTTTTACGTGCGTGAATAGTTTATTTTTCAAAAAGCCTAACAAAGAGTGAAGTCTGCAAATTAGACATCCTCAAAAGAAAGAAACAATGAACATAAAACAAAGAAATGTTCGCTGGATATTTTTGTTTTATGCTTTAAACCACGAAAGTGCAGGTATATTGGGACTGACTTTATTGAATGTCACCCTAAAACTGAGTAGGATTAAAACTGACGAAGAGTGAGAATCTAAAAGAACAGCAGGTTATTTACCGCCATTGTGAGTGCCGTCTCAGTGCTGCATGGAGCCAGATTAAGACAGTTTAAAAAGACTACTGCAGGATAGACAGTTAATTGGGTACCCACTATTCTCTCCAGGACTTTAGAGGGAAAGATTTAAAATTGGTCTTTAATTATTAAGGACATTAGGATCAAGGTTAGGTTTAGTGGGCACAGGTTTAATCACTGCTGCTTTAAAGGTAGAAGGCACAATGCCAGGGAAGAGGCAGATATTAATCACACTGAGCAAAGGGGGTCCCAATATTGGAAGGAGTTCCTTAATAACTTTGGCAGGAAGAAGACGGGATGGGCAGGTTGTGGGTTTAAAGGCATGAACTATTAAAAAAAAAAAAAGGTATCTAGGGAGACTGTCTCAAACTGCAGGGCTCTGCCTGTGACACCAAAGGACACCAAAAATTTGATAAAAGGGGGGTTCTGAGCCCTTGTGAATGATGAAACGATAATCCATTTTGAGGTGAAAACGTATTTTATTTTATTTGCAGGAAAGGGGGGCTGAATACAAGAGGCAGTTTTCTCATGAACAATACGGTGCTGAACAATAGGAACAATAGGAACTTGGGGTCGAAGGTTATCTTTGTTTCTTTAGGTGATGGGTCTTTATGTTTATGAGCATGACAGAGTTGAGGCGAGACGTTTTGCAACAATGGCAGCTATACTATGTTGTGTACTGTGGGAATCTTTCAGAATTTAATGAGGTATTTAGTTGTTAGTGCTGATATGTGAAAACCTTTAGATCAGAGATAGCAATATCATGAGCGAAGGCCAACTTGCATTTGAAAAGACTGTCACCCACACACATACCATGACTGTTAGAGAGCTGGTCATTTAGAACTGGTATGCAGCTAGCTTGCTGATTGTAGACAGAGGAAATCAATTTCAAGCCAATTTCATTCTTGATTTGAGGAAATATTCAATTGTCTGCTGCTCTTTTGCTGTCTTGCTGAACATTCAGCTATCTCTTAATCATGTTAAGACATGCAGTTGTGTGGGAGATTGCTGCTGGACTTGCAACAGAAGAGCATGTAAGGGACACATCCCCATACCCTTGGGCCAAATGGTAAATCCCCATGTCTGCTCTGTGCATGCCACATTACCAGCAGCAGCCCAAATAAAGACAGACAAAAACTGCCTTTTCAAATTCTGAAGACAGATAAAGCCTTACACACCCTCGCACAGCTGTGGTGCCCACCTGTCAATGCAGGATAGCAACACCTCATCCCAAAGCTGGGCTTCTCTTTTTAGGCAGGACATTCCCAGCCACAGCATCATCACAGCACACAATGCCAGTGCACACACACCAGGTACAAATGATGCAGTCTCTCCTTCCTCTCTCCTGCGGGGTGTAGTGCATATCACTGGATGTTGCTTCTTAGCCTCCTGCAGGAGGGGTTCTCTGGAGAGGATTGGCAAACAGCAGCCTCTATCCAAGAGGATATTGCTGATGTATACGCTTTAATGGCAGAATGCGACAGCCCCCCTCCCCATCTAGCAGATGTTGGAGAAAAGAGAGGACAGAACCAGTTGAAAATGTCAGTGGCTCAAGCCCTGCCTCTCCATGAAAACCCAATCACTTTGCCTTATTGTATAATAAGAAATGGTGGATTGTGTTTGCACCAGTGTGTCATCAAGCAAGGTGATGACTTGACACAGGGTGCTCTGGTATGACTGGTGTGATACCAGTCACGACTCCTTGACACGTTCCCAAATGCCATCCAGCATCAGGACTACGAAAGCAGGCTTTATCACCACGGCTAGAGGAACTGGTGGAGGGAGCTGCAAGCGGACCTTCTCCACAGCAGCCGCTTACGTTCCTGGGAGGTCCTGTCTCACTGACGGAGGGGAGGGGGGTGACATAAGCTCAGGATGCTGCAATGGCAGAAAGAGGATATATTGTCATCCTTGCTGCCTTGGAGCAGCATGGGCTCCTCCTCCTGATTCAAGAGGCAGGTCAGCAGCAGGAGGGCCGCCGCTGTACTCTGCCTTGCTGCTGTTGGGGCTCAAGAGTGGCAAACACACTGGGATAAGTTGGGCAGTCCTTGAGTGCGGCTTTAGATGATGCCATCCTAAGCGAGGTTGTTGTTTTGTGAGCTGAAGAAAAATAGATGAGAGGCAGGATGCTTTGACCCCGTACACAGGCGCTGAGCCCATAGGTTTGAGTCAGCTCATCCTGATTGGCTGGATGCATGCATGTGAATTTCGGTGGTGCCAGAACAATGGAGATGCATTTGAGCGGTTAAACCCGCAGAGCCTCATTACAGGATGAAGCCTGTGTGAAATAGACCAGTGTACATCTTCATCTTTTTTTTCTCCATTACAACAGAGGAATAATTTTTTTTCCTGTCATTTTCTTTATACATTACATTACAAATCTCACTACTATCGGCAAAAATAGACAACATTCTTCAATAGGCCAAATGGAGAACATTTAATAAATAGAACTGTGGGTGGATAAAAAGAGACTAAATTCAATATCCTCAATTTAATAACTACAGTGGATGCAACTTCCTTTTTACCCTGCCAGATAAGAGAGCAACGTGGCTAAGTTAGGCTTCCAGTGAACAACAAACATAGAAGAAATTAATTGTGGATCACATTTACTGAATTATTTTTTTATCAGTGAAAATGAAGCTACATTTCCGGGAACAGCTCTAGCCGGGGACAAAGAATCAAATCAGGGGACTGTCCGCTGCAAACATGTGGTCACCCTACACCAGGCTCCAGCGTGTGGAGGCTAGAGAGGCAGATAAGCCTGTTCTACTCTATTAACTTCACTGAGCCGTCTTCGTCTAATTCTGTGTGAGAAGCGAAAGATGCGAGGATGACATGGGATGGAATATCGTTAATATCACACAAGTGTCAAGGAGAAACCCTGCCGTCTCCCAATCAGGAGCAGGTGGTTGACGCAGATGATATGGTAAATGCCACTCATGCTGTAAACTGCTAAAGCGGTGACGCGACGGATTGTTGTGAAATAACCGGCGCTTACATAAAGAGCAGCCATTTGTTTGATGATGGAGTTTGATATTTTTGTCTAGGACTGATTTCTCTTGATCCGTCTCTGACTAATTGTTCAGATGGTCATCATTAAAGTGAAAACCACTCAGTGGGTTGAAGTACTATGAGTATTCCCGAATGAACAAGTTAGAGAATTTCTGACATTTGGAGTGATTAGGACTCGGTACTGAAGAGGCTTGTGCATTCCTGTTCAAAGCTGTTGCTGAAAAAAACTTCCACTTGATAACCTTTGTGAGTAAAATCACATCACACACTTTGACTGGAAGGTAGAGAATGATCTGTTCAGTAGTCAGTAATCACTATTTTACACTATTTTAAGTTATTAATGGTATATTTGTTTGAAGCAATGGCTGGGATAAGGGGGAACATGTGAATTAAAATAAATAAATAAATAAAATTGTATGATGCAGTGCAATTTTTTTTTCTCCACACATCTTTGCCAGCCAGAAAAATCCCCAGAGGCTGTGAAGAAATAGAGACTGGGCAGTACACCTCAGAGATAAAAAAAAAAAAAAAAAAAAGTTTTTTTTTCTTTTTCTTTTTCTTCTTCTTCTTTTTTTTTTGCTATATTTTCTCTCATCTTTCTGTCAAATACTCTGACTAGAAATCTATTTTGCTCTTGACTGAAAATTCAGGGAGCGAGGGGGAGTCGAGCTCCTCTGTGATATGGAGTGTTTTTTTTTTGTGTGTGTCTTTATTATGCAATCAATCACAATAGGTTTGCAATAAAAACAATAGATTTGGGAGGAAAACTATCGACAGTGCAATAAAAATATATATATTTCATTGAAAAGTGAAAAGAAATTTGCAAAGCCCAAAGTTCTGTCTGCTGTTGAGCTGAGTCTCGTGGGCGGGACCTACACTCAAAGTTGTTAGACACATTTCTATTAGCCAGTCTCGATTTGATTGATTGTTATGTGTAAACATACCTGCGCATTGATTTTCTGTCCTTTTCCACTTCCACTCTGTCTCCTCCATGGACTTCGAAACTGCGGATCTTCTTGTTCCTCTTCTTGGCGGTGGGCAAACAGCTTATAGGTGCATTAGCGCCACCTTCTGGATAGGAGTGTGGATCAGAACGGCTACTGCACTATTACATTAATAACTGTGGATGTTGCCAAGCTGTCACTCCGAGAGAGAGAGAGAGAGAGAGAGAGAGAGAGAGAGAGAGAGAGATGTGAGAGCATATGCATGTATTGACAGTTGAGTGGGTGGGGGCGTACAATGACAACTGTGATATTCAGTAATCTGCACGCCAACCTGGGCCTCAGTTTAGACATGCAGCTGTTACAGTACGAGGTGTTAGAAGTGTGTATTTAGTGGTGTGTGCTGCACTGTACTACCTGTGACCATCTTATAGAGAACGGGAGACCACGTGATTGTGCATTGCATTGTGGGTGGTGGTCGCCATGATTTATGCCACACTCTTTGTTGACATTAATTTAGCTCACAGCAACTATGAGAGCATAGCAACACAGTGATAATAAATGATGATACTGTGTCCAGTGGTTATAGTTCCACCATCTGACTTCTCCTGAAATGACAGTCATTTAAAAAAAACAAATCACAATATTTCTAGAGCATTTCAAATACACATGATACACTGTGTAAATAAGACAGCTTCACAGCGGCTGTAAGATTTATTATTTCACTTTGACAGGGCTAGGCTAACGACTCCCATAGACGTCAAGTCTTTATGCTAAGTTAACATGAAGTGCTCCCCATAGGAACCAAACCAGTGGATGTACAGAGGTGAAAAGGGTATCGAATGTCTTGTCTCAGTCTGGGTACATTGGAAAAAGGGAATTTGGCCAAAATGTCAGAGTATTCCCTCAACAAAGAAAAAAAGGATTGGTAACTTTACTGAGAAAATAAATGGGAAACGAGCTGGATCGAGACAAGCACAAATAGTGGACAAGCGATCTCTAAGTGCTACCACAAATAACATTTTCTGACATGTTTTCTTTCCTTGTTTGTGGCGTGAGCACATACACTTTAGAGCAATTTAGGAATGATAAATCCTAATGTGACACACATGTGATTCAGTGGTCCCATGGTGGGTGTGTGGGTCCGTCCACCTGCTGCAAGTGGCTCTGAGACACATGGAAACTCAAAAACTGAAACACAGATACAAACAATGTTTTCGGGTCTTTTTAGCTCTTGTTCTCCAGTACTTTTTGTTCCACAACGCACACAGGGATTTAACTTTGCAAGAGACATATTTGTTTCATAGCGTTTTCATTATTTTACCTTGAACAGTTTGAACTTGAACACCTGACCTGTGGCTCTGTAGCACAGCTAAGGACAGACACGGCTAGAACTGAAACACTGAAAAACTGTGTTGGAGCTTTTTTTGTGCAATAACTGTCAAATGTTATGTCATTCGAGATTCAGAAGACTTCATTGCACATCATTTATGAGGCAAAAATGTGTTACTAACATATGCATAACATTATTAATGTAGTCTGAAGCTCAGCAATCTAACAGCTCTGTGCTTTCAATCTGGAAAGCTGCTAAATCACACTATCAGCAATCAGGTGCCCATGACAGTTATGGCTGTGGTTATGGTAGTTAATAACAGTGAGCTATTGCCATTTCACCATGTTTTTGTGTTGGATAATACTAAAAAACAAAACAAAACAACAACTGTAGCATCTATTGCTCTGGTTATTTCTTGTTCTCCACTGTCCTTTCTGTATGTCTTGCTCTCTTCTGCTACCGCCACGATCCCATTCTCAACACTTGTAGCGATCCTCAGGAAAAAGCCAAATCATAGTTTGAAACCTGCACCCACTCTGCTTGAGTACTCTTTAAAATGACTGTAATTTACAGTGGATCTGAGTGCAATGTAATGGCTATCTTTAAACGTGGCTTCTTGGGTGGTTTAGTCAATCTGATTACCTCTTACCTAACACACACCAACACCCACACGCGCGCACACACACACGCGACCATAAAGAGAGGCAAACGTACTTGACGTCATACTTGACATCATCAGCGTGAATCACACTGTGGACAGAGCTTAGTCACTACTTGGTAAAAACAATCTCAAGGACAAGGAGCTTAACCTTAAATTGAGCTGAAATGAAGTTAATTGTTTTTATTTTAAACATGGGCAAGAAAAGAAAACAAGCGGAACCAATAAAATGAACGGTAAACATACACAGCAAATTCTCAATAAACAACATAGATAAATATCAGGAGTAGGAAGAAGTGTACAGTTATGTTACCTGCTCCTGAGTGTACGAGGAGAAAGCCGGATGGATCCGTGCAGGGATATTCTCCCATGGGGCTGTTACGCTCATTAGAGTTTGCTGACTTGACACTTTTCCCACTTTCTCGCACCTCTCTGACCTTCATTCGACTTTAGAAACGTGTTCCACCTTTTCACACCTCTCTGACCTTCACTCGACTTTACAGACACTGTTTCCACCTTTTCACACCTCTTCCCTGTTTGTTCTCTGTCTGACTCCAGCGTCAACTGCCAGCAGGTTGGCGTGCGCGATGTGATAGACTAAAAAAAAAATGTACATGTATATTTGAGTCAGCCATCCATTGTGTGTCCTGCTGGGTATGGTCTTGAATAGCAACAGAAAGGCAGAAGGAATGAAATTCAGCACTGTGGACCCTTGTGGTGAGAGTTATTTCTTCCATCGCTAATTTCATGCAGACAATTTGAGATGATCCATCCATTCAGGCATCATTTTTTATTTGGCCTGTGTGTGTGACAGTTCAGTTGTATACAAAGTCGCGATGGTGGGTTGATAAATCACACATAAGTGTATTTAGCTTGTAGTTGAACATCTTCTTCCTGGGGCCTTTCAGTGGAAGTGTTATTGACTGCCAACTGTTTGGACTTTGGTCAACATGGAGCCTGAACCACATGAATAATGCATAGTGGCTGCTCACAGGCATACAGCCTTGTCTGTGTTGCCATTGCACATGCAGTGCCGGAGATTGAGGTGGAGATCAGAAGATCATAGGGAACGACAGGGAATAAGGCAGATAGAAAGCAAAAAGGGGGTGGGGGTACACAAAACACATCGGCCCAGAGATGTATGTATGAAAAAAAAAAAACAACAAAAAACAGACAGGGAAGATACAGGACAGGGAGAGACAGAGAGATAGGCAGAGATGTGAGAGGCTGACTAAAACTATGAGAATTAAAGGGAGGAGACTAAAATCATTAGATTGTTGGCATCAGACAGACGAGAAGAGAGATGTTTGTGGGTTAAAGTTATTGTTAGAAAGAGGGGTAGGTATAGATTGGTATGTGAAAACTCCACAGGAAGTGCTCGGCAGATTGGCCATCTGGACCTCTGAGCTGACAGCTTGACATGCACTAAAAGCAGCGAAAGCGGAGCAAATTCACTAAGTTGGCCCTCTCTGGAGATATGCAATGCATTACACGCAAAGCGTAATTAGAGGGCTGGTGAAGCAGAACAGTACCCAGAGTGAGTGTCACCATGAACAGAATGGTCCAACAGAGATCAATGTTCTGCTCTCAAAATTAATGAGGCTAATGTTGATGTGACAGCCTCGTCACTGAGGATCCGTGGGGAATAAGGCCGACTTCGACAAGTCTGCACGGAGGCACGGAACAGATTATGTACATTATTAAATAACAATGGACATACAAGCACGCATATACATACACATACACACACACACACAGAGTGAAAAAATGTTTTCAGACATTCAAACGTTTGACACAAAAATGATTCATGAATATTTTAATTTGACCAATTCATATTGTTCACCAATAAAGTCATTATTTTCATTATAAAACAGACTGTTTAAAGTGAACAAAGAATACAGCTGATTACTAAATATCAATAAATTTAGGGGGAAAAGCAGAAATTTACAATAGAAAAGTACCTTTTTTTCCAGTGTAGAAATCTAAGGAGTGACTGAAGATGAAACAAATAATTCACAGCTCGATGGCTCTCAAATATAATTAAGAATTGATTACAGATGAAACACACAAGTATGCGCACAAATGTGCACAGCAACATTTGCAGTCTCTTTTCAGGGAAATAGTCTGGTCATTTGAGGAAGATGAATGCTGAGAGAGCATGAATTCAACATAAGTAATAAGATGAAAGCAGTGCTCAAAGTTATCTTTCAGACAAAATCTTCCTCGCGAAGACTGTCATTGCAAGATCACTTGTTCACAAAGACGTACACGTTACACACATGAAAGCTGATTCGGCATCGGAGCACTGCCGGACATAAGAGAAGTTGAGGCTTTTTAAATTTTTCATTGATTTTAAGAAAGAATCCTGGATCCACTATAACCTCTTTAATTTTACAGAAATAGAGAAATGTGACAGAGTTCTCCCATGTTTGACCCATGTTTGGGAGAGCCAAAATGCCAAAAATCCATTTGGCAATTTGGTATTTGGTGTTGAAAATGGTAGAAACACATATTCATAAAGTACAACATATTAACAACTTTATAATTCAGAAAATTACATTTTACCCTTAATAGGAACAGTTTTTTCCCCCCTTTTGCTTCTGATTGCCCCCTCTTTCCTCCAAATGAAACTAGGTAGTAGAGGTTTGATTGCATTAAAAAAAAAAAAAAAAAATCCAACAAATTTCATTGGCAAGAGGATGGTTTGCTTTCTTCACACAACTTTTCAGAGTTCAAACACTCCTTCAGCTACCGACTTGATTTCCACCCGAGGGAGCTGGATGAAGTCAGATTCGACTGAACTGACAGGTGCAATGAAAACCAGTGAGTCCTCTCATAATTCTTTGCTGCTCTGACGAGGGCATGTTTACACCATCCTGGCCTTTGATGAGTCCTCCTTAAAAAATCTTGAAAGATGAAAAGACGGCGCTTCATGGGGTATTAAAATATGTCAACTAATTTTAAATTATACACAGCTTTGTTAGCGGCGCAGTCAGAGCTACGTGTTCGGTGCATGTTCGTTAATGATTCATTGCTCAGGTAACTGTTTTTCTTTCTTTTTTTTTCTTTTTTTTTTTTTCCTTAAAGCCTCTTGAACTCGCACAGTCTTTTGTCTGTGTCTAAACGAAGCCGTGTTCTCCTTATGGAGACGATTAGCTGACGTGGTCCATAAGCTCCCGCGTTAGATACAGCCTTCCGTCAGTGCCAAGGCTCTGCGATCCGCCGCCAAACTTCGATTCCACTATAAACTCTGTCAGTACTTAGGTGATGATGAAGCAAGATGGAATGTAGCAAAGCTGGCGACCGAAGACCACAGGCCAAATAACATTTTAAAAACCTGCGGGAAAAAAAAAATAAACAAAACAAAATCGTCTGTGCCTCTCTGTCCTGGTCCAAGGTCACCCTTGTTAGCGTGGAGGACCATTTTATTGTATCCTGGGATATAACAGATGCTATGGGAGTCGGGGACAGGCTGGGCTCTCTGGGTCTCTCTCTGTCGCCATATTTCAGTGTTGGTTGCTTAGACCACACAAAGCAGTTTCTCTCTGGTTAGTGGATGGTGGGCATATCTCCCAGCCAGGCACCAGGCAGCGGGCGTGGACATGTATACTCGTTCTGGAAGAGAAGAAAAGAGACAACAAAGTTAGAGACATTTGACAGCTGGTCCAGGCCAGTTACAGTTGTGGTGGTAACAATGTAAAGTTAATTACAGTGCTCAGTAATTTGATAACAGTACAATGGGACTATGACAATGCCAGCAAAGCAAATTAGGGTAAGCAATTAAGCAGATGATGAAATCCCCTATGCTTGGATGGCTTAGAAAGTTGAGGTGGAGAGGCTTCCCTAATGTCTAACCGAGTTTTTAAAATGAAAACCCGTGGACGGAACCCTTGCCAGAGTTCATTTTGGAAACGCTAATTAAAGCGGAGGTAATTAAATCAAAACACGCCATTCCGTTCAACTCAACTTGCTTACATTAACATTTTATCTCAGACAAATAGAAGAGGTGTTTCAAAGAGTTAGTGGGAATGTGTGTTGAGTGCAACGACTGGTATCTGAATTGCCCCGGAGTGAGGCGGAGGTCTACATCTGAGCAGCATGGGCCGAAATTACTGACTTTTTGGTGTGGAAAGTTAATTACATCCCATCCAATAAGTCCCAGTAAATAGAGTTAGTCATTTTTCACTTTTCATGAAATTTGTTTTTTTTTTTAAATGCACTGTGTGCCAGAACTTGACCAATGATGTCTTTTTGTTGTTGTTTTCAAAGTACATTTAGTGTAGTGTCTCATTGGGTTTGTATGTGTGTTATGTAATACATTTTTTTCAGACCCACAGTGGGAAATCCTACATAGAAAACCTGGAGGAGAAAGCACAAACCACAGGCAGTAGAAACATCAATGATATTCAATGACTGCGGAGTCACTGGGAACACACCTTTTCAATGAAATACATGTATTTGAAATATATGGCCTCATTATTCTGATCACACGGTGTATTATTCTTATCTCAAGTTATGGGAAATTTTTAATCATGAAAAGGGAGTAATATTGGACCTTTAAATGCAAGTGAGTTTCATCCAGCTCCTCTCAAGCTTGCTGCAAATTAGTGAGAGATTTTGACATTTTGCTCCCATTTGAAAGCCACAAGGTGTGAATTAATCTTCAAACCAAAAGCAACGCAGGCACACTCAGCCCAGACGTCCGAGGCTTCCCCTGTGCTGTTTTCCTCTTAAATCCCACAAGTTTATGATTTAACCTTTAAAAGAGCCTATTTGGGACTTGGCTTTGGGTAAATCCACATTTCCTTAATAATACAGATACGCGTATCACCTAGACGCTTCGGGTTTTGCCGGTCTAAGCAATTTCCAAAGCTTTCAGTGTCTGCTTGAAATTATCTGGGCCTGCGTTTTTGCTGCCAAAGCTGAGCTGGTTGTCGGTGAAAAGCAGATTTCTGTAACTCCATCTGGAGCACAACTCTGATTTAACTGCTATTAAACGGGCTGACAAGCCTTCACTCAACTCTCCATCTACCTTTCAGGTGGATAGTGGTGAAGTAAATACAGCTGCCAGGTCATCATAGAGCCGCGGAGCGTTTGAATAGAACACAAAGACGGCAAAAAAAATAGGCAGTAAACTCTGACCGACAAATCAGGCTGTACTGCTGTAAAATGCAAACACACAGCGAGGTACATTTTTAAGCACAAAAACAGACATAAATACTAAGACATATAAGGAGACTTGCAAAGGCACACACACACACACACACACACATTTACTTAGGTCACTTCTGGGAACATTGCATAGACTTACATTCATTTCCTAGAGACTTACGCTAACCCATAACAGCTACACGCCAAACCCTAACCCTAACCCTAGCCTTAACCTTAACCTTATCCTTAACCACGGACCCCCCACCCCCAAAAAACAACTTTTTTTCCAAATGGGGTCACAGCCTTTGTCCCCAGTTAGAGAAACCATCCCCAATTAAACAATAAGTCTGGTGTATGTCCCTGAAAGCAGTCAAAAACAGACCACACACACACACACACACACACAGAACCACAAAGTCCTACCTGGGGCCTTTTTCACAAAGCGAGATTAACGGGTTAGCGAGCTAACTTTGGGCTTAACCCCGGCTTTTCAGTCTCACGACAGCAGCTCACTTTTAGGCCATGTATATCACCATGGCAACTTAGGCAGCACAGTACAGAGCAGGTTCGGCTCAGGCTCTCACTTCAAAAACGCCCTTCTCCTCAGCGAGGAACTGGGAAAATGGCATCAGTATCCCATGAACGTCGGGGAACAGTTAAAACCTTTTCTCTTTCTTTGTAACATGAAAAATGTAATAAATATCTGAAGTGTTTCCAGGCCATCTGCTATAAAAGAGAGCTTCTATCAAACAGATAAAAGAGCAGTAGGTAGCATACATTAGTTGACTATTAATCAATAATAAAGGGAATTTACTGTTGCATATTAATCAGTGAAATTCTTTCACAGAATTCCCGAGAGAAACCGGTCGATTGATCAGTGACACTGACTGCTCCCATATTCCTAGCCCGGGGGAAGATGAGGCCAACTTTGTAAATGGAAAATCTTTTAACAAACTCAATGTGATGACACAATACTCTGGCAATGGAAAGTATGTTCCGAAATGATAGGACAGTGATAAATCTATTAACTTGTAGAAACATTACCTGTTGCTGTTAGAGCTTTTGTATTACCTGCATTTATCGTATCGAACATACATTTTAGTAATCTTGTTCTTTCCCATACGTTCCACCTTAAGAGTCTCCTTAATTAGAGCAAATATTTATGGTCTACTTTATTGCTTTTGTTGTACAGAATCATATTATTATGCTTATACTTTAGTTATGTGTTTACATACTGGTCCCTTCCTGGGATAAATAGTTTACCTTGATTTAAATGGACAGCACATCCAGGGCGTCCTGGATCTGTTGTCCACCCCGCCCGTGTTGCATGTGATTGGATGTTTTTTTTTACAAATCCATCCTTTTTATGTGAATGTGCACATAGCTGGGATTAGAAAATTCTGGTTTTAGAGTGAGTTTATAAACACATTCATGAGGCCAAATACTTGGGATCACTAATATTTGGAAATTTATAATAGTTGAACTACATTTATAGAGTTAAGGAGTTAACCACATTAAAAGAAAAAAAAGGTGCCATCTAATTTTTTTGGGCCCAGTAGCAAACACTGTGACCAAAATGGTTGCATAGTAAACCTTTTATTTTTGGAAAGCACAAGTTCATATTTGACTGTCTGTTTAGGAGGCTGTGCATCCACAGGCTCACAGGCAAAATGTTTTTATTAGGCAGATTTTTTAGCTCGAGTGCTGCATCTTACATTTTACTCCATATTTATTGTTCAGTCGACTTGTGCCCTGTGCAAAAGTCTTATACTGGCAGGGAAAACACTTTTTTTTTCCATCTGTGTGTGTGTGTGTGTGTGTGTGTGTGTATCTATTCACAGATATTCTCACATGCAACTGGGCCTACCAGCCTAATTATTTTTGACTCTGTGATCAAGGTCCTCTTGTGGCTGCAGTGATTCAAAACCTTTGAAAAGCCTGTTTTAAATTACAATTGAGAGCAAATTCCTCAGCTGGTTTTTCACCAAATCCAAGCACCAGAGAGGGGGAGACATGCCTGGTGGAATTCATTCATCCATTCATCCATTCATTCATTCGTTCATTCATACAGTAGGTGCAAACAACAGTGGCTACTCCTGCTGTGTCTGTCTAAAAAGTCTGTTGGGTTATCTGCAAAACTGTGAGCCATCCTATTACTTTTCAGACCAGAAATCTTAATAAGTGTTAGACCAACACTGAGGAGGAAGATTAAACGCTGAACTTCTGATCTTGCCTGACTTTTGTACTTCTGAGTTTCGTGCCTTGAAACAACAGAGAGCATTGCTGTTCAAGAGTCAGAGTGATGCAGTCTCACCCACACAGGTGCTTGAATTATTGAATCAATAAAAGTAATTCCACACAGAAATAATTCAACAGCATGAAAGCACCTTGAGAGAAATGCATTCAGCTGATCACGTCTTCAACAAACCGAAGACAAGACATTATGACAACAGAAATATGGGATATTGAGAGTCTTTAGCTCTGATATCACTTTTGTGTTAGTTGAACAGAAGGCCTTCAGCTCCCAACTCTCCTCTGACTGCACATGTAATAGGACTGACATCAAGTCTGTGAGAGCCCCCTCTTCTTTTCTGGTGAGGTGAATTACCTAGAAGGCCACTTGAGGAGGAGCAACTTCATCTTTAATGGAATCCCAGAGTCTCCTTTTGAGAATTGGGCAGATTTAGAAAACAAAGAGAGGAACGTGACCAGTGAGCTCGACTAGAAGAAAATTGAGGTGGAACGGTGAAAGGCGAAAGAAGTTAAAGGAACAAAGGTATACATTAACACTTTGAAATCTGATTTTCTCCTCAATTTTAACTAAAGTACCTTCAAAGAAAGAAGAAACATCATTTTTCCATATTACACCACACAGACTCCATATCGTATTCTGTATTTGCTCACTGTAATGCTTCACTGAAGCTACATCACACTTATACTGAGTGAAATATTCACACCCACAATGCCGTTGTTTTACAGCTGCAGCATTACATCAAATAGAATATATCTAGATGTGCTGTCCATCATTTCACACACATTACCCTGTGATTCAGCAGGACATGTTTGGTATCTTTGGAAACCATGACATCCCCACTAGAATAAATTTAAAATAAGGTTCTGTGGGTGTGAACAAAGCCTGGCCGCACAGCATGCATTTGTAATGATGAGCCCACCGATGGGATCGGCAGAGCTGAAGATAAGGATGTCTGTGAGGTATTGTGGTAAAAAATAGTAAGAGAACTCATGCCAGCCATACAAGTGGCCTAGAAAAAGGTGGACATTGCATAGCTTCACTGTGACTCAGAAATAGGCAACAGGTAAGTGACAGAATTAATGGCTAATCTTTCTTTCATGAATACTCCTGTGAAATAATCACAATCATAATCATCATCATAATCATAATCATGCATCATTAACTGAAAAGGATCTCAATCTCAACGTGCATTAGGAAGCAAAACTTTAGAGAAGGCTCCAAATATTTCTTAGAGGATGGTTTTAAATCTTTCATAAATCAAGTCCCCAGTAAAAAAAGAATATGTCATCAGTCATCACTCCAAGCTAATGCACAAAACCTTCCAAAAAACTTTGAATATCTGACTGAATATCCGAATCTTTTTTCTGTCTAGACTTTTCCACACATTTTCTGTAATCAACATTTCAGAAGCATGACTACATAACCACATATGAGCTTGAGCAGTGCAGATAATTTAAAGCATCTCCACAGTTACAGGGAAGGTAAATTGGGTGGAGACAATGACTATATATTTAATCGTGAAAACAGACTTCAAAGAAAGAGCTGGCATAAGAAACATGTTTCACATTGTCTGCACAGTAACAACATAATTGCAGTGAACAATGCTATGCAAAACGGGTGACAATGTTAACCCCTTACTGCCTGAATTTATTTACAATTATCTACAAAAATAAATTGTTTGTGTTTTTGCCTTCAAGCAGATGCTAAATTATCGGTGGTAGAGTGCTTCCAATACAATTCTTGGTATGTGTGAAATATGTATCAACAGTATCAGTGGGATACATACACCACCTTGGCTGCATTAAGACTGGAAGTGGTTTGAGGCGAATTCGCGACAATAGTCTACAAGGGGTTAATCTTTGTTGATGAATGAATGTTCTCCTATATTAAACTTCTCATGTTCAAGCCAGCAACAAGAACATAGGGATCTGCAGCCATGTCTTTGTGTTGACGTTTGTATCTGAGAGGATAAAAAGTCAGACCCTACAGACCCACGACATATGATGAGGCCTGAGAACCATTTCAAAATCCAAAGACTTACTAAACCACATAACGGACCCCATCTTTTATTTCATTCCAGTTATCCAGAATTTGTACATATATATATAATAACTCATTCTTTAGTGGCTTAAATTAGTTATTTCCATGCTTTTCCAGAAAAAAATACATAAAGTCCATTACCTTTAAATTGTTAGAAATACAGATTACATCTACATCAATGCACTCATATCATTAACCCATATAGCAATAGAATGAATAATATAATGTAAACTTTATGACATTATGACATGAGTTATTCCTGCCAAAACACCATAAAAAATCTGTTGAGTTATCACTGAAATTGGACCGGCAATGGCTAAACAGATAAACAAACGGCCATTTTCTTCAATTTTGAACTCACCAGTTTCAAGCACTTACAAACTTAATCCTGTGAAACAGAGATGTGAACAATTTTGCTATGTCTGTTAGAAAGACCTCCGCTGGTCATGATAAATTTGATGCCAGATGGGCTAAAGAAGCAGCTGATTTTATAATAGAATCCCTGACTCACACATTAAACCTGTCTGTGGTAGATTTCTCTTCCTTCCTTGAAGATGAAATACTGTTTGAATACAGATATAGCCATAGGAGATGGTTATACATCTTGTTGATGAACTATACTCCACACTGCACAGAAAAAGTGTAATAATCCTTGATCGAGAGAGATACTTCTACCTCCACTGAAATACCATAAGCAATATAAGATGTGTAAATACAAGAGTATAAGCACATAAGCATGAGTAAACTATAAGAACTGAATCAACAAACCCTACACTCAAATCACATAACACATACTACACAGCAATTCAATACCGTAAACCATCAACACAATCAAACAGACATGTACATATACACTCAGTATTCACTTTATTAGGCCCACCTATACAGTCTAAGAAAGTTCAATGCAACAGCTCGGCCATAAATTCTGCCATTTAACAAAGTTTATAATGTTCAGTTTTTGTTGACATTGTGGAGAATTTCTAAATTAAATTATATGTTTATTATTGAGGTTGTAGTTTGCAGAGGTCGCCTACTGGACTACATTATGGGACAGCCAGAAGACCTCTGCCTGATGACCTGAGAGGCATGATCAGGTTATAATCTGTGAGCAAGTCACAAATGTTCTGTGGAGCGAAACCGTTATGTGCTAGACTATTACCAGCATTTTGAAGGTGATTCTGTATTCTTCTGGGAGCCAATGACATGATTTAATTACTGGAGTACTATGTGAAGATTTTCATGGACACGTAAGGACATTTTGAATGAGCTGGACCCGTCCGACTGGTTTCTGGGATAATCCAGGACATAGACCGTTGTGGTAGTCTAACCTGCTTGAGATGAATGCATGAACCAGTTTCTCACAGTCAGCTTGAAGTATGAATGCTCCAAATTTTAATATATTTTTAAGGGATAAAATGTTTTGCTGGCTATTTTGGTTATGCGATTTTCAAAATTGAGATCTAAAATAATGCCATGGTTTCTGACTTGCTCACTGTATTTCACAGAACGTGTGCATAAATTTCCTGTGTCTGACTCATAGGAGCAAGTGTCTCAGTTTTGTTTTTATATAGCTGTAAGACGTTTCTGAACACCCAGCAATTAATATCCAGTAATTAATCAGCACAGTTTACCAGTTTGTTAATAGGACTGAGATCAACAGAGGAAAATGAAATGTATAACTGTGTATCATCGGCATATGAATAAGATATTATGTTTCTTTCTTATAATACAAAGTAGGAGCACGCATAAATTAAAGAGGTCCAAGGACTGACCCTTGTGGAACCCCTGAGATTTTTTTTTTTGTTTCTGCAGATTAAAAATTACCAGCTACAGCATGGAAGCTAATGTCCTTTAAGTAGGATGAAAACCAGTTAAGAAAAGGACCTGCTAAGCCGACTGAATCATGAAGCATGTGGATTAAAATGTCACGATCAGCAGTGTCAAAGGCAGCAGTGAGATCAACTCTTATGAGAGCTATTTTGGAGCTATGATTGGCTCTGAAACCCGACTGGTATCATACACATTGTTTGTACACAACCTTTTTAAAATACTTAGAATAGGAAGATTGGAGACTGGTGTGCAGCTTTGAATTACAGATGGATGTAGGTTCTTTTACTTCAACAGAGGTGAGACAGCAGTAGACTTGAAAGAATCAGGGAAAATGCCATGAAGGAGCTGTTGATAATACAATTTACAAAACAGTGAAAGACAGATTTGAAGAGTTTGGTGGGGATGGGATCAAGAGAGCAGGTGCAAGATTTTAGGTTCTTCCCACAGATCTCTGGAGGAAGTACAACTCCAGCTGAAGTGAAATTCCCTTTTGGGCTGAACTGTATTAACACACGTTATACAGTTCACAGGTGGGGGTGTAGAGATTGAGCTCACGGCAGTAAACCGATGTGAGGGTGAGGAGGGGCCAGATGTATTGCTGTAAGACATGAATACACTAGCTCTAATATGAGAGGCTTTTTCCTGAAAGAAAACAGCAAATACATCACATCTGGTCAGAGACAGAAACTCATGCGGGGTAGATATGGAGGAATAAATCAGTTTGCCCAATGAAGAGAATAGAAATGAGGCATTATTCTGATTACTGTTAATCAACTGAGAAACGTAGCACTGTATGGCAGATTTCACATCTTTGTTACAACAGTAGATGTTGAAATCAAGTTGTCATTTGTTTATCCCTCATTTCCAGTCAGCTCTGTGGCAGAAACTTTGCCATCCTTACTTTTGCTTTTTGGTTAATTGTTTCGGCAGGAGCAACATCATCAATGATCTGAGACAGAACTTTGCAGAAATTATTCACCATAGCATCACGTGATGGTACCGTGGATAATGTATACTTGATACTTTAATAAATATATTAGCTGTATTGAAACTAATGTAATATTTGTTGATGCACCCATTAACACTCATTGCTGAAAGGAGAGCATTGAATAAAACAAAGTAATGGCTGAAAGTTGCAACATCTAGAACAGCAATATGAGTATTGAAATCACCTGTAATTCTATAAAAAAATGTATTGTGATTCTGGATAACATCTTGCCTAATTCCTCCAGAAATATGTCTCAGTTTAGGAGAGTGATAGACACTATGGA
Source organism: Myripristis murdjan (assembly GCF_902150065.1). Lineage (NCBI taxonomy): Eukaryota > Metazoa > Chordata > Actinopteri > Holocentriformes > Holocentridae > Myripristis > Myripristis murdjan. Next base: position 9,710,629 of record NC_043991.1, on the reverse strand, counting down.
GAACTACAGCAGGAGATACAGATTTTATTACGAGACCTAGATATTTAAAACTAAGGGAATCACTGACAGACATATTTCTACTGATAACATGACCAAAGCAGATGTAGATTTGTTGAACATATAGTGGATAATTCCAAAAATGTTGTACTATGTCATGACTTTATCATGCAAGTAACATTTAATCAAACTTTTTTTTTCCCCCTCTTTCTTTCCTTCTTACTCACTGTTACTTTTTTATAGTGGCAATGAAGAGTCAAAACACTCAACGCTGGCAGAAAGAAACCACTTTTGACAGATTTTAACTGCAATGATTATGGCTTTATGATGAAATGTCAAGCAAAATTACAATTACGAGCTAATTTAAAATGATGGACTAAATTAATTGATGCAGCAGTATGTCTCTGTGGGCTGTTCTTAATAGATTTCTGTGAAAACAATGCCAGCTTATGTCTTCTGACAGGTAAAGCAAATCGGTTGCAGAACAGACAGCAGCAGCTTGACTCCTGACATTTGTGAGTTTAGACTTTTCATGGGCATTATATGTGATGGGAACATAAATGAACGTACACGGGTATAATAGGAGCATGGTTATGGAAGAAAAACAACACAACATGTACTAACGATTTGTTTGCAGCCCTGTTCTGTTATTAAATATTCATCATGTAATGATCCATTTTTGTAATTTACTGAAACATTTACTTTCACACTGCATTTGTACAGTTAAAATAATTAACAAAAAAAAGTCATCTAGTGCAATAAACTCAGTCATCTCAATTGTTATACTCAGTAGTTTTTTGTTTTGTTTTGTTTTGTTTTTTTTTATGTATTTATGTATTTATTTATTTTTTCCTGCCCGAGGAAATTAATCTCACTTTTTTAGCACATGATCTAATGTTTGCAGCTTGGGTGCAGACAATTGGACTATTATCTATGAAAACTCATTATGCTCCTTCGAATAGTGTTTCTTCAAGTGGCTGAATAAATTACCGCCATTGCAATTGGCTGTGCTGCTGCCAACGCCTGAAACACACCATTGCAAGCCTCACGCTCAGCTGATTGACTGCTTTCACTCTCCTGTCATGAGCAATTCCAGACCACATACATGACAGCTACTCAGGAGGATGACGCTTGTTCCTTTTTTTTTTTTTTTTTTTTTTGCTGTTTGCCAGTTTTCCACAAACCGATCGGTCAAGTGGAAACTAAATAAATAAATGAATCAGAAGGTGATTTGAAAATATGTAGCCAACATGAGAGTGCATTGCCAGTAGCAAGGCATTTGATGCAGTAACCGAACAAGTTAACAGTAAGCATGCTGTCCCTATGAATGATTCAGGCTCCTCCTAGGCAAATCATTATCAAGGTGCATCATCTCTCGAGTGTATTTTTATTTTATTTTTTTATTTCGTGTGTGTGTGTGTGTGTGTGTGTCAAAACTGGATCTGTGATGTAGCCAGCCAGGCAAACAAGCATACATTTTTAAACACCAGAACAAAGTGCCAAAATGCATAATCACTAAAATTTTCATCAAATGAGACCAGTCTATGAGTTGTCACGTTTGATATCACATATGCTAGATGAGCACAGCCTGATCCATAGTTCCCTACACATTTCTTTGTGCAGAGGACAAAAAAAAAGAGCAGAAATGAAAGGAACAATCATATTTGAAGTCACACACAATTAAGCACTTGGGTCCCTAGCAGTTAAATAAGGGTGGTTATAGTCATTCCTCATAAAGAGTGACCACTTCAGACCTAAGTCCTGGTCTTTTCAAGAAACGGGTTACATGTTCCCCTGGGATGGTCCAGAGCTGCCCTTTCTTTCATCCACCTCCTCAGCAGTCTTCATGTGCTTTAATTAGGGCGCTAATTAGCAGGATACAAACATGATGTAATTAGTTTGCTCTCTGTCAGGGGAGCTGGGAGTAACCCAGACATATGCTAGCCACTCTCAAAGGGATCACAAGCCTCTTTCTCCGCTCAGGACTGCAATTATCCCATTGTATGTCCCTTCCCACTTCCTGTACTCTCGCACAAAACTGCATGGTACTGTCTTGCCCCTTAAAAAGAGACATGGAGATTGTAGAAGTGATTGTATGTTGCATTTCCTCATGAAAAGTAGATGTAAATTGATAGTAATGGTAGATGAGTAGAACACTGTCCTCAGCTTTGCTATGGGACATATTTTATGTGCATGTACAGTACAGGCCAAAAGTTTGGACACACCTTCTCATTCAATGCGTTTTCTTTATTTTCATGACTATTTACATTGTAGATTCTCACTGAAGGCATCAAAACTATGAATGAACACATGTGGAGTTATGTACTGAACAAAAAAAGGTGAAATAACTGAAAACATGTTTTATATTCTAGTTTCTTCAAAATAGCCACCCTTTGCTCTGATTACTGCTTTGCACACTCTTGGCATTCTCTTGATGAACTTCAAGAGGTAGTCACCTGAAATGGTTTTCACTTCACAGGTGTGCCTTATCAGGGTTAATTAGTGGAATTTCTTGCTTTATCAATGGGGTTGGGACCATCAGTTGTGTTGTGCAGAAGTCAGGTTACTACACAGCCGACAGCCCTATTGGACAACTGTTAAAATTCATATTATGGCAAGAACCAATCAGCTAACTAAAGACTTTAAGAAATGAAGGTCAGTCAGTCCGGAAAATTGCAAAAACTTTAAATGTGTCCCCAAGTGAAGTCGCAAAAACCATCAAGCGCTACAACAAAACTGGCACACATGAGGACCGACCCAGGAAAGGAAGACCAAGAGTCACCTCTGCTTCTGAGGACAAGTTCATCCGAGCCACCAGCCTCAGAAATCGCAAGTTAACAGCAGCTCAGATCAGAGACCAGATAAATGCCACACAGAGTTCTAGCAGCAGACCCATCTCTAGAGCAACTGTTAAGAGGAGACTGCGCGAATCAGGCCTTCATGGTCAAATAGCTGCTAGGAAACCACTGCTAAGGAGAGGCAACAAGCAGAAGAGATTTGTTTGGGCCAGGAAACACAAGGAATGGACATTAGATCAGTGGAAATCTGTGCTTTGGTCTGATGAGTCCAAATTTGAGATCTTTGGTTCCAACCGGCGTGTCTTTGTGAGACGCAGAAAAGGTGAACGGATGGATTCCACATGCCTGGTTCCCACTGTGAAGCATGGAGGAGGAGGTGTGATGGTGTGGGGGTGTTTTGCTGGTGACACTGTTGGGGATTTATTCAAAATTGAAGGCACACTGAACCAGCATGGCTACCACAGCATCCTGCAGCGACATGCCATCCCATCCGGTTTGCGTTTAGTTGGACCATCATTTATTTTTCAACAGGACAATGACCCCAAACACACCTCCAGGCTGTGTAAGGGCTATTTGACCAAGAAGGAGAGTGATGGAGTGCTGCGCCAGATGACCTGGCCTCCACAGTCACCGGACCTGAACCCAATCCAGATGGTTTGGGGTGAGCTGGACTGCAGAGTGAAGGCAAAGGGGCCAACAAGTGCTAAACACCTCTGGGAACTCCTTCAAGACTGTTGGAAAACCATTTCAGGTGACTACCTCTTGAAGCTCATGGAGAGAATGCCAAGAGTGTGCAAAGCAGTAATCAGAGCAAAGGGTGGCTATTTTGAAGAAACTAGAATATAAAACATGTTTTCAGTTATTTCACCTTTTTTTGTTAAGTACATAACTCCACATGTGTTCATTCATAGTTTTGATTCCTTCAGTTAGAATCTACAATGTAAATAGTCATGAAAATAAAGAAAACGCATTGAATGAGAAGGTGTGTCCAAACTTTTGGCCTGTACTGTATGTGTGTATGTGTGTGTGTGTGTGTGTGTGTGTGTGTGTGTGTGTGTGTGTGTGTGTGTGTGTGTGTGGATAATGTGTGAGGTTATGAGATCCAACAAGATTGTTACAATGTCTACAAAAGAGACAAAGGACCACAGCTTATTTGTATGTATAGAAAGTAACAATTACACAAGGGCAATGTTTCTGGGAAACATTGCCCTTGCCAATACACACTCTTACTCTGTCACACACACTTTCTCTTTCTTACAAACACACACACAATCAAAAAAACACTCACACAAAAGCACAGAGAGACATACACACATATTCAGTTTTTTTCCTCATTAATCAAGGGCACATGACATACTTATATATTAAGCTGAGTACATTTTTAAATTGCAGTATTGATTCATTTTTTCATGCTTGCCATTAGATGGTGCTTATCAACAGTACTTACCATGCGGTGATCAATGAATGGGCACGTTATTCAAATTAATAATTTATCCCCAACAGTGCATAGGTTAATCGTTGAATTGCTGGATGTCTCTGCCATAGATATGCATGGATTTTACATTCATCTTATGAGTAGATATTCTTAGTGCATAATAAGCTAGTCAGGGTAGCTGGTTAGCTGGCTCCCAGCATGTTATTAAATTTGATGTGTTCAGTTGGAGGTGCTGTTGTAGGTCTGTCACGAAGACATTATTCCTTCCAGTCAAATTGTGTGGTCTAGTAGCACTAAAACAGTGTCATAAAATAACTTTAGTCTCACCTGTCTGCCCATTTCAGGTCTACAAATATTTCACCAGGCAGCAGACATGTGTCTACTGCCTGGTGAAATATTTGCAGTGATTACACAATTTCTTTTATGACTTAATCGGGCCTCTGCGTGAATGCTCACGCTTAATTATGGAGTAATAAGGCTGTTCTCGCGCATGGCAAGTGACCTCTAAAAGCCCAAAAAGCCTTCTTGGCAGCACTTTTTCACTCATAAAAGACGGTGTCAACTCATAAAAAATGGTGTGTGAACATGGCATCAGAGACGCAGATCTGAAACAAATGAATTCAGTGACATACTTCTGCACGCTATAATGCTCACAATGCATCATCAGCTATGTGACACTTCGATTTACACACCATAACGTGCCTAAAAGCCCATGTGGCAAGCACGTAACTAGCACTGAGCTAGTTTTCGCTTGCTGGATGTTTCAGCAGAATGTAATCATAAGCGTCAATTAGGTATGGCAAGGTGTGGAAGCTGCCTTACCTTGGAATCAGGTTTATGCACACAATATGCACACAATATGCTCTCACTCAGCCTTATTTGTCTATGAGAAGAAAATAGACCTCTGACATAATATGTTTGATTGCTTGACAGTGAATATCAGTGTCAGTGAGTGAACTTGTTAGCTCCTCCATATTTGACCCTGTGTTGCGGAAGCATTTTTCCCAGCTGTTTTAGATAACAGCCTGTACAAATGGTCTCTGTGACTGTAGGTGTTTTTTCCGATGAAAAATTCCTTCAAATATGTTACTGAAGGCTGAAATCAGCCTGCGTGATCAGGCTTTAGTACGATGAAACTGCAATAAATTCACCTATTTTTGAGGCAAATCTGTCTTTTGTTTTGCTGTGTTTTGAACACTCTTTAGTGAGTTCCATGTAATTCAATGCATTTCTTTCACTTTCTGAGGCATTTAAACAAATGACCAATGATAATTAGACCTCTGCTTTGGTGAAAAATGCCAAAAAATAGATCTGACGGAAACTGTTTCCACTGCTCTCTCTAAATTGCATGTTGCATGCAAACATTAGTCGTTGTGAATGTGAGAGAAATAGTAATTCCTTCTGTTCTGGCTGCTTGAAGTTCCAGTCATGCAGCAATAACCTTAAAAGTTCAATTAATATCCTGGGCTTTTATTTTCTTCAATCATTGAATACATCTGGCCTATACTGTATTTGGGACAGGTGTTTATAAGAGACCTGCCTGTACTTCCATTTTTACAAAACTCTTGCTCTGCAAAGAAATACTATTACACTGTTAATTTAAATCAGTAAGTATGAATATGTGCTGTGTAAAAATAAGGCTACCTAATAACATATCAATTCACTGACTGAAAACATTTACATGTGGCTTCCAAATGACACTGATTTTATTGGTTAAAACGTGTAGATATACAGGCCTTTAAATTAATTTTTAGGAAAGTTCATTTTTTTTTTTTTTTTTTTAAATCCTATCATCACTAGGTATTTCTGTCATGTCTAATCACATTGCCATACCTCACCTGTTGCTGAAATGACGCCTGTGCCTGTAACATAACATACAGTACAAAACCCGCTGTGGGTAATCATGGCACTAGTGTTCAGAGAAGTTCCTTGAAGTAACTGAGGTCCTCACTTTGGTAGTATAATAATGTTTCCTGAAAGGTATAGGAAACGCAGCTGATATCCTGCAAACTGTCTGTTAAAGGGCCATTCATGAAAAGCCATCGCAATTTATTTTCAAGTCATTGGTGAACAACGCCGCAGCAGTTACGCCCGATCATCATCGAAATTAATGATGCATGGCGGCGTGATCACAGCAGTGAAACAAAAGGCCATTGTTTGTCTATCATAAAACCCTTTTTTGGCTTAAACAATATTTTAGTTTAATGAACGCTGAATGAAATTTGCACTGCATTGTACTGGATTAGACTGGATGAGAAATAAATATGGTAGGAGTCTATGGGGATTTCACCATTTAGCCTGATTTTGATGGACTGGCATCACTTTTAGAAATGTTGGACTCTGACTGTGCACTGACAAATGGAAATGTAAGCTAAGATACCTTAAGCCATGCCACACTTGATACATTTCAATTTATCTTATTATTATTATTATTATTATTATTATTATTTACTTATGCATAAGGAATAATCCAAAATAAGTGGTCTTTATTTATTTATTTAAAATTTTCCTCACTTATAGTCTGCAATTTAAAAAAAAATGCTCCTGTACTAGCTTGAACTTTATTTTTGTTTTTTGTTTTTCCCTCTTTTTTGAAAAAGAAACATCCCTCTACATGATATGATTGTGCCTACATACTGGTATATTTTATGGATTTAATGCTTACATGTACATCTTAAGATAAATATTCATACTAATAAGAAATAATGAATGTATTTTCATATAACCAAATGACCAAATGATAGCTAGTTAAGGACAGGTTTCTATGTACATGAGTAATTACCCGTATGAAAATGTCACATGTGAAATATGCCTTTTCACATGTAAAAATTTGAATTTTACATGTGAATTTACCATTTTTACATGTGACTGACAATATGCATAGGTGGCCTAAAATTTTCACTTGTGAAAACAAAATGATGAACTTTAACTTTGCACATGTGATTTTCAGTTTTCACATGCAAAATGAAAACTATGTCACTTGTGAAAAAGATATTTTCACATATGATTCGCTATTTTCACGATTGAAAATTTCCACATGTGAAGAGAAAATTGCTCACACAACGTCGTGTGGAATTAGCATTTTCACACGTGGTTCACATGTGAACTAGAATTGCCACATTTGAAATAAAGCACACATGGTTTTGGAACACACGTGTACATTTTGCTTTTGCACAAGTGAAATAATAACGAGGCTTCAGACCACATGTGGAAAAACCAATATGGAAATCACATGTGAAATAATTAAATCACATGTGGTTTATTTCACGTGATTTTTTTTTCATAAGGGTAACTATTCACAACACAATAGAGAGTTACATTGTTTGGCATGCTGTCCAATATCAGGAAATCACTGTTTAAAACATATTTATGGATGTAAGAATAATTATTTTGACATATCCTTATCTGTGCTTACCAGGCTGTCAACTGTTACAAAGCACTTTTGAATTTGCCATTTATAAATGGTTATTTCCCCTGTTGCCTCAGAGGACACAATATGCCCTGCTTAATATAAATTCAAAGACAGGTACTATACATTTTGCAGCAGAACAAGTGCACAAATATATTTTTCTTGCTTTGAAATAGACCCTCATCTCTGTTCAAGGCCATAAAAAATAAATGCCCACATTAATGCTGGCGCTGGGAACATTAATGCATGAATGTATGACTCTTGACAGCAAATGCAATATTTTACCTTGTGTCGTACACTATGATTTCAGCAGGAAATTGAAACTTTGCACTGACAAGGTTTCAGGCTGATAAAGGCAAGCGGCCACACGCATGCTTGATGAAATGAAATGGGAAAAAAAAAAAGTAAAAGCAAATTGCACACAAAAGGAGCTTTAATTAGTCATACATTTCTGATGTTTTTGAGTGGCGGATAAAACAGCCAGCACCTCATTTTTAAGATCACTTATCTAAAAGATGAGGTGAATAGCCACCATTTAGTCAGCCGCAAATTAATTATGTAAAGAATGTCTTTCACTACATGAAGTTGCAAGCGAAGGAATGCATTCAAGGAAATGGTTTGCAGTGAGTTGCTGTTATGAAGATTTATATCAACTTGCTTGGTTAACTCAGTGACGAATAAACACAATCTGGTTTAACGGAACGTAGGTAGGTTTACCCGTCACAAAGTCCCTATCTACATACACAAAATATCTTTTAAAAGAAGTAAGCCCTCAAGTAAGTATCACATAATCCAGTGTCTGGCTCTCAAATAATATCATTTGAAGTTAAGCAGAGAGAGTTTGGGCATTAGCAAGCAAGAAATGCAATCCATGATCTAAAGGTAGAGCTCAAAGACCTCCCCGAGGAAATTTGATGCAATGAGTTGTGGCTGGGAGCAAACCAAGCATGTCCCTGATGAAATGTGTGTGAGTGTGTGTGTGTGTGTGTGCTTGTGCGTAAGTGTGTGCGTTCTGTGCATGTTTATCAGTGTGTGTGAGCGTTATGATTTATGATGATTATGATTTATACTGGTGATGGACGACCACATTAGGAACAGCAGCTTTTTTTCCAACTCTCTCTTGCTCATTCTCTCTCTCTCTCTCTCTCTCTCTCTCTCTCTCTCTCCTGCTCTCTCTCATTTTCTCATCTCATGTAGTGCAAATGAAATTATATTCAAACTATCTGAAACAATGAAACTAAGATATTAAAGCACTTTCTTGGCTTTGTTAAGATACATGCATTATTTGCTGCCTTTCTGGGAATATTGAGTGAAAGAACGAACGTGAAATAAGTTTCCTGGTTGAGGTCAGTGAGGATTTACAACATGAATAACCCAATAATAATTAAACCGGGCTGGCTTCAAAGGGTAGGGGAGGGGGGGGTCGCCCCAAAACAGAATTGACATATATTATTTCTGTAATCATAGACAGTTCCAATTAATCAATATTTCGAAGCATGAACAACTCATTCCCAAAGCCAGGGAACCACAAAACTGTGATGCAAAATATTCAGCTCAGCTAGTCATTTGATTTGGTATTCAGTCTCAAGGTAAGTTTTTTTTTTTTTTTTTTTCTACGAGTGAAAAGGAGATATTTCTAATGAATTTCAAACATTTGCAAGGTTTCTTTTTCTTGGCATGTTTGTATAAAAGTCACTGCAGAGCCAAGCTCAGTCTGCTGAAATTTCATGAAATAACCACAAACTCTGAAAAGCAGATTATTTGCTGTGGACACAGATGAACATTATTTTCCCCCATGACAAACTGGATTATATGGCAATAGCACAGGTTGGACATGGCATTTTCATGGTTAGCTAATGGCTGATCATTTCAGGGAGTTTGAGCATTCGTTTCTTGGTATCTCAGCTGTTCAGGCTGAGGGCAAGAGGGCAAAAAAGATCTTTGATTGAAGCATTTTCCCATGCGTCTGTTAAATTCGCAACCTCCTGTCTCCCTGTCGCTGTTACTGCAATCCTCCATATTTTGTTTTGGCCCACCACTGCTGACAGTTGGTGAATAATGATACTTAGAAAGTGATGTGCTCAAAGGGGAAAAAAAAAAAACACATTGTGTTCTGAACGTTCACATCAGCAGGAATCAGATATGAATCTGATTTAGGAACACATGTGAAAGACTACGTTCAGACAACCAGTAGAAAGTGGCCTAGATCTGATTTCTTCCTCAAATGTGATGCAGATCTAATTTTTTTAGGGTGGTGTGAACAGCAAAAATACACTGAACGTGACATTTTCCACTCTGATTTGGGCCACTTTGGCCTTGTTCAGACTGCAGGGAAATCAGATTTGCTTCTCAAGTCAGATCTTTAAGACAGACTGTTATTGCATGTTATCAGATCGTATTTTGTGAGGTCCAGACATCACCAATGTATCTACATGGGTTGCTATAGTAACGACGTAGGCGTCAGTTTCTACATGCTGAAGACGTGGTTTATCAGTACGGAGGCATGAAAAATGGAAATTCATCATCTCGGCCTCCAAACAATCGTGCTGTCAAGTTGCGGTGCAGAACATCTTCGTCGCATTAGACAAATTCAGCAGCAGAGGAGGCTGATATTAATGAATGTATCCATGGTAACAGCAGCCGCTATCATGCACTTCCGTCACTTAAAAGTGATGTTGGCGTTGTGTGTTGTGTTGCGAGTGACGTAACAGACACTCATGTTTGAGTGTCCAGACTGAGAGGCATCTGAACAAATCCGATTGTAATTACATTTCAAACCACCTTCACATGTGCTTTGGATCTGATTTGCAAAAATCACATTCTGAGGTTTTTTTTTTTTTTTTTTGCTGTCCTGACTTTCTAAAATCAATCTGGATGCGTCAGAAAATGGATTTGGGCTGGCTGTCTGAACAACACCTTTCATATGTGCTCCTAAACCACATACCTATCTGATTCCTGCTGATGTGACAGCTGTGTGAATGCTCACATCAGCATTCATGGGGTTTTTCTCCCACTGAGAGCACTCACTTCTGTCAGAGCATCATTATTCATTGACTGTCAGCAGTGGTGGACAAAACAAAATATTGGAGGATTGCAACAACAACGACAGGGAGACAGAAGCTTACAAATTTAATAGATATATGGGAAGATGCTTCAATCAAAGATATTTTTTTTGCCTTCCTGCCCTCAGCTTGAACAGCTGATGGACTGTTACCGCCACAAACAATTCAAAGAATGAATGCCTGCACTATTATTTCATTCACTGTATGATGGACTGCCATGCAAATGATATTTTCTGTTCTTCAGCAGAAGCTTGTTGTAAATGTGGTGTCATGGTAGAGATCTATTCACACTGATGTCAGACACAGGTCACATACAGAGATAAATGTGAACACTGAAGACGAAGAGATCAAATCTGAGAAAAATCAGAATCGAGTCACTTTCAACTGCTGCGTGAGCGAATCAGAACTGACAGTGTCGGACTCAATGTGGCTTTTTTCCTGTAAAAGACTCAGATCTGTGTCACATTCAAGGAAAAAACCTGATTTATGCCACGTTTTTCGCTGGCTGCCTGAACATAGCCATACAGAGAGGAATGTGAACAGTCAAGGCAAAAAGATCAGATCTGAAAAAAAAAAAAAATCAGAAATGGGACACTTTCAGCCACTGTATTGATGCATTTGAAGTGTTATTCATTCAGTTTTCCACCCAAGATTTTTTAAGCCCCTCTGGAGATTCAAAACGGTGACCTTTAAATCAAGCCTGCATTTCAAACCTTTTATTTTTTCCACTGTCCCAACAAACAGGGGCCATACAGCACAGGTTACCTCCAACCCACACACATGCATTAGTTTAACATGAACTTAAGATATTATTGCGTCTCATTCCTACTTCCTTAGACTGTATAATATATGCTAATTCACAGCATTCATGCAAGTCCTCTGAAGCGAAGTACCTCAGAACGTTTTTTATTGCTTCCACACAGATTAATTAAACTGCATATTTCATGAAACTGTCTCCGTATTTTATGATAGACCAGACATGAAAATAATTTTTCATGTGTGTCGGTTATAACAGTTTGTTTTACATCACTTCATTAAATGCCAGGTGTACATGGTTCAATCGGAGCAAGTTCTTACAGTACAAATCAAATACACTTGGGCATCTAGTCTAGTCAGTATAACCACAAATACTGACATCACACAATTAAGGCTGACAGACTTTGATCTCTTTAAGATGTAATGGAGACAGCTTAGGAGAGTCTAAAATGCCTAAACATTACCGTTCAAGCCTGATGGTCTTATTACTCCAATGGCACAAGAAACACCACAGGCTACTGTGCCTCTGGGTGTCTGGACAATAAATTTTGCTTAAACTGTGTTGAAATGGGTGTGTATATTCCCTGCCATCGCCATCCCAAAGCAGTGCCGGATACAGTCGTTTGTTTGTTTGTTTTTTTATTTATTTATTTTTCTCTGGACGCCAGTGGAGAGTGCTGCAGATTGGATTGGTGTCCTTTCCTTTGATAAAAAAAGTTTTACATGCAAAGCTTCCACACAACATTTTCAATCAACCGAAGAAATTCTTGCTCGACTGAAATTCAAACTATTTTTCAACCAGTCGATTGGTCGATGAGAAAAAACTAATCTGCATGTTATCTCTAGCATTTAGAGATAATGAGCGCACTCTAGCCTTCCTGGTTGCCTAAATGAATTATAAATAAACATAAAAAGCGATGTGTAGCGAGGCAACTTGTAGTGAAGCAACTTGTAGTGAGGCACTGAGGATACACCCGTCCCTCCTCGCTGCAGCCTCCTCAGGAAGCCTCAGCTGTCCTCGCCTCCTCCCTGCACATTTAATGAAGTGAGACCCCTTTAATGATGATAGGCACAGATCGATTTTCAGGTCATGAGCTGGAGGACAGAGGAGCGAGAAGACAAGGAGACATAAAATAAGCAAATGGGATGCACCCTTGATGTTACATGGATGTGTTAATCAGTTCTTCGCTGGCCCATGACCAAACCTCAGATCAGGTTTCATGCAAATCTGTCCAAACACAATTTCAGTCATTCTGTGGACCCGTGGATAGACGGATGAACAAGGGTGATCAAATAACCCCTGCTGGAGGTTTAACCTCTTTGGCAGAAGTAATAAAGAAAAGGAGGGGGACAGTAGAAAGATAAAATGTGTAGTTTATAAAAACAGAATGAAATTCAAGTCTCCAAATCACAGCATTTAAAAATCTTCACTGGTTTAAGTTTCTGTCCCAGTCCCCTTCCTGCCAGAGACTTGGACATAATTTAGAGCCACTGCTTGAAGGATGTAGGGACTTATTGTGTCTGGCCATTCAAAAGTGTTCATCACTAACATGAATGGCGTACTTGTATTCAGCGAGATGATCCTGCGCTCCTTTTTTAGCCCTTACCGATCTAAAACACCTTGCATTCAGCGCGCTCTGATTTGTAAATAACATTTGCAAATGACTTCCTTCGCGATGCATTATTCCCACGGCGATGGTATTGACTACATCGACGTGAACTTTGTGCTACTCCAACAGTGTGCTTTAGTAGCAGGAAGACAGCTATGAACTCATTTCTCTCCAAGTGCAGGGCTTCTTTTAAAGCTGATTACTGGTGGATCAGAAAAAATGTCATTCAGTGAGTCATTGCTTTGAATATACTTCAGTTTTTCTTTATAATGTGTCTGACTTTTTCCAACCTCAGTACTATACTTAGTCACAAAATACAGTCTGGGGGGTTATATGGCACTGATGTCTTTCTTCCTCTTTCTTCATAAGATGTGTTTTAAATACTTTCTTTTTTTTCCATTTGCACATGATAACCAGGTGGAATAGTTTGCAGCAACTACATCAAACACAGCCACTCACTCTCTCACTTGCTCACACACACACACACACACACACACACACACACACACACACACACACACACACACACACACACAATGCAGACTTATGAAGAATGATGGCCATCTCCTCTATAGAGTTCATTTATATCAAACTGCGTTACCTTGCCAACTAGGGGGGGGGTTCTGGCAATTGTGAGACTAAACAACATTCAAACCAATCAGCCTGTCGTCTGCAACGTGTCAACGCTCTGTGATTTCTTTAGTTTTAATTTTTTTCTGGCCCCAGTGTTGACTGTAAGGCAGCGCTGCCTCCCAAGCTGTGGTTAGGGTGAGGGTTAAGAAGTGCTGCCTTACTTCCAGCAGCACAAGCCACCACTCTCTGTTTCAGAGACGTGACTCTACTGGAATTAACCGATGTAGCTCGGTTCAGTACTTTATTGTCCCACTTGGGAAAATTCAGCTAGCAGCAGAGCACAGATAAACAATGACAGTACAACAATGAAATCTATAAAAGTTGGGTTTAGGGCAGTACACGCGTAATAGTACAACAGTGCAGTTTATAAAAAATGGATTTTGTGATATGAGATAGAGTGCTACCATGCAACATGTGATCAAAAAGTACACAGGTGCAAGGTACCAAGTTAAGCATGTGCATTGCAATAGGGACAAAGGAAAACTGCACCGGGAGCCCTGTACCTCTGACTTGAAGGAAGAAGATCAAGTGCCTCAAAAAGAGGATGCTCTGGGCTGCCTAACATCGATTTTACATTCCTTAAAACATGATATCGACCAGAATCGGGCTATACCCAAATGAATTCTGCATTGGAGACAAACTTCACTTGTCTGTTCTGCCATTGCAATTAAACTGCCGATACGATTTTAATTTTAGTGCCAAAAAAAAGTCAGAGTGAAATAGATGTGAGCTGAATAGATGTGAGCTGAATTGATCCTAATTAGGTGGTAAAGCCACCAGCAACTATAAGATTCAAATCCTCCCAAAGCCAACATTAAAAAAAAAGTTACTTTCACAAAGTTATTTTAACAATTCTTTTATTCATTTTCCTGTACAAATACAACATGTTTCATTAGCTGTGCATCAGTTCTCCCTGACAGACGCAAACTCTTGTGCAAAACACCGCGGCTTCACTTGAACACTACAGCTGTTGCCATGGCTGGAAATACTCTATAATTTGCTGTGAACCAAAGGCCCATGCCGGTTCTACCCACTCAGTTTCTATGGCTTAGGCTTACATGAGAGCTTCCTGGCGGTGATGATGGAAGGTGAAACGATATGCTTCCTCAAGGAGTCAGGGGGATAAATAGGCTCTCGGACCAAATGGTTTTCCACATGTAGAGCTGAGTGGAGCAGACCGCAGCGCAGCACATGTCACCCGGTTTGATTCTGCAAGACAAACTAAACACCTGGTAAACCTGTTATTACCTCTGCTGTGCCGGCGGGCAACCCTCCTTGAGTGGCTCACAGACCACTGTTCATGTTCCATACTTCTTCTGCACTGCGACAAATGTCACCACACAGCAAATGTCTACAAAACAATATTCATCTATATTTACACTGTGTCTATCATTGTTGTTTTGGTATTTTTAAAGAGAAGAATAGTTGATTTTTTTTTTTTTTTTACTGAGACAAACAACTGTTAAGTAATCTATATTTGTCTAAAAGTGTGTGTGAGTGTGTTTTGTGACAATGCATTTGATTGTGAGGGTTATTTCTTCATAAGACCACAGCATCACTGAGTGATCACACCAAAACACATGGTGGGAGTCTTGGCTGGCTGGTTACTTGTTGGGCACCACTTATAAATATTTAACATTGAGGTAAAATTCAGACATCTGGAGCAGTGGAGCACCAACAAGATATTTTTGCACTATTGGCACAATTTTTCTTTTTTTTTTTTTTTTGGTTAGTTAGCTGGGCACTAGTTATTAATATTTAATATGAGGCAAATATGAAAGTCAGACATCTGGAGCAGTGGAGCAGCAGCAAGGTAAATGTTTGCACTGTTTTTGGTGTGACTTAAGCATGATACGAGGTAATGCTGATAGCAGTTACACTTGTTTTGACAGGAAATGAGTGAAAGAGTCAAGAAAGTGTGTGAACAGTATTATGTAAATAGAGAAAAAAAATCTCATAAGTATAAGTTAAGCTAATAAAACACAGCCAAAACTACTAGGACTTCAAATAATAGATTTTACTGAAAAAGTAAGCAAATATTCCCTTTCATCTGTGTTGTTTCATGGTTTGTCTCAGCCGTGCAGTTTATTATCTGAATATATATAATACAAGTTTGAGATGTCTCTTGTTAATAGCAGCTTATAATTACTCACGTACAAAACAGAACACCCTCTCACCACCAGGCACACCTTGGCTTCTTATTTTAACTCCTGGGGAAAGTAACTCAGGGGCCTGTGGGCAGACTTGTAAAATACAAAATTTACAAAACTCGATTTATTTCTTTAATTTATTTCTTTAGCTTTTTTGGGTGGTAATTTTGTGCTTTTTATGTTTGTTTTATTTATTTATTATTTCTGTTTTATTTATTTATTTTATTTCTGTTTTATTTATTTATTTTAGTATTTTTTGTCTTTTTGTATTTGTATTTGATTTTATTGTTATTAAAATTTAAATATATAAATGTTGATTAAAAAAAAAACAGAAATGGAAAAAACTGAATTGGCTGAGGGAGTCAATGTTTTTCTTCTATGAAAATCAGGATTTGTCTGGTCCGAAACTCTCTTGGTGTATATCATAGCACAAATGTTGTTGATCATGAAAACCCCCGTGAGAGAACAACTTTCACAAGCTGTGTGTGTCCACAACGCAGGAGCGCTGCCAGGAATTTTGTAAGGCAAGGGCCCTTGGAATTGTCCTAACTTTTCCCCCATATACGGCGCCCCTGCCACAATGTCTCATCAGTGATGGATGATTTCAAGAAAGCATCAAACCTCTACTATAATAACCTGGGTGGTATGCTCTGGTTTAATACAAAAAAAAAAAAAAAAAAAAAAAAGGTAAGATCCTCGACTTTCTGACTCTGACTCTTTCTTCACATTTGAATTTGGTTTCCGCTGTCTGTGCAAACACTGAAACAGTGTTATAAGTACAATCGACCACAGGTAGACAGGATTATAATCTGTTAACTGATTTATTCCAGCCGGTGAGGATACTCAGTCACAGTGTATCGAATATAAAAAAAACTTTTCTAAAACAAGACTTTAACCAGAGAATAACCAGAAACTCAAAGCAGCCGGGGAAAGCTGATTATCAGCACTTTGTAAAAGAAACAAAACATTTCCAGTACTTTGTTTTTCCTGGTATAATAATGGCAAAAAAATGAAAACTTTTCAAACGAGCAGGGTCACTCTGAGTGGGAAAGCAACTTCAGGAAGACTTCCTCTGCTCTACAAAGAAGGAGTGCCCTCACTGGGCGGCTGCAGCTGCTGCCTGACGCCGGCAACCAACTTCATGCCTATAGGGCACCATTAAAAAATATGTGATCTCCACAAATGTCTCTGCTCCCCTCTGAAAAGCACCCTTTAATAATTCAAACATTTGCAGAGAAAAAGAGCCCGGGTTTTGTGAAATTAAAATTAATGTGACAAGAGAGAAAAAAAAAAATACTGGAAATACAGTGCATTTTCAGAAAAAAAAAAAAAAAAAACGACAACAACGAAAATGGTCAGTTGTTTTCTTTCCAACAAGGACAAGGGCAAAACATAAAACAGGAAATGTTGAATATTTGAGGCAATTATAAATTCTTGTTTTGATAATATTGGCCATTTAAGACTTATTTTTAATCAGCAAGGGCAAGCAATATTATGTCAGAACAATGTGCACAGAAAACAAACAAACAAATGAAACGTCTGCTTTGCACATCTTAATATATGTCAGCTTGAAGGTCCTTGATAACAGCGAAAACATTTCCTAGAATTTCCTGGAGTAGCACTGAATTTAAAAATTCAATGCTACTGTCCTTGGTCCAACAATAGTGAACTATTCAAAAGTGTAAACTACCCTTACAAAAGGCTGTCAGTGTAATGAAAGTGTATGAGCACAGTATCTTTGGACAGCCTGTCAGTCGAGAAGAGAAGAATGAAAGTGTTCGGCGCTTGTCGTGCATGTCTGACAGAAAGCTCTATTTCAATCCTTCAGGGCAAGGCTGGGCTGGTGAGTCTCCTTAAGCCTCCTTAAGGGACCGCATCCATGTTCTTTTTGCTTGGAGTTGATTTCACGCCCTTTCTTGGCTGATTGCACATTACACTCCTACCTCATCATGATATAAATAGCACCTGGAATGCTGTAGCCTCCTGCCTACTTTCAGTTCCAGCTGACTTCCTGCAGGATGTTTTTACCACATTGCCTATGCTCAATTGACCCCTGGCTCGTAGTTAGAACTGGCAGACGGGGGAAAGGCCAAAGTCAAAGCTTAATAAGACAAATGCCGTGGCGTGGATGCGCTTGGCCTACATGTCAATGGACACGTTACATCTGCTCAGACACATCGCACGTTGCACATTTCACTTGGGCGCGTGTGTATTACATTAATATGCATGGTGAGAAACAATGTAGTCACTTGCTATGTGTGTGAGAGTGTGTGGACAGGTGTTCGTTTTCATTGCTGCGTTGCCGTGCCCTTACTCCCACTCCGTGTCCCTTGCTCCCACTCGGTGTGCATGCATGTATGCGTGTATGTGTATATGTGTGTGAGACTGCATGCTTCGTAGTTTATGCTCGAATAAGGTGTTTATGCGCTATGAGCGAAGGTGGGTGGGTTGGTGCTACCGTTATCTGAGGATGAAGTATACAGTGTCTGCCAAAGCCTGCGGCGAGAGGAAAAGGGGGGCAGGTAGAAGATTACAAAATTCAATTTAGGGCAATGGAGGGGGTGGATCTTTTATATAAGGTGACACTGAGCCTCCCCCCGCCTCCCCCCCCATAGGTCTCACATTGGCACACATGCACACACACGCACACGCACATATGCACACACATGTACACAGACACGCAGACACAAAAAGGTTTAAAAAAATCTGCTGTGCAATCTTTCCTATCTGTCTTCTGTCGTGATATCCAGTAAAACAGAAGATCCCTATTTGTCTTAGCTTCAGGGGCAAGCCAGGCTCCAGATGCTGCTATTAATACACTGCTCATTGGGGTTTGTTGTGAGTATGTGTGACTATCTTTCTGCGTGTTTGTGTGAGTGTGTGCCGGGTGGGGAGAAAGCCCATGCCTAGGGTAAAAAGCCACATTTGCGACGTATCAACACATGCAACATCCACCAGAGCCTCTGCAGGGAGAAATCGTTTTGAGGATGACCCAGCAATCAAGGGAAGAGGGCTTGAAATTGGACCTCCGAGAAAGTTAAGTGGTTATTGCTTTGGATAACCGAAAATACACCTAACTACAGGGTTCGCCGACGCTGCCTCATCTGGTTTGCTGTTTTCTTCACACTCACCGTTCTCATTGTCCGCTTTTTCAAATGAGATGATGTCCTCCACATAATGAATGAAAAGCTTTTTGCTTTTTGCCAATTTTGTGCAAAAGCACTCAACCAAACAATGAAAAACATTTATCTCGCAGTAATAAGGTTCTGTTACCATTAATCTTGGCTAATTTATTGTCTACAGGGAACTGCAGTGTCCTCATTCCATTCAAGCATATGCACTGGGAATTTGAGGACTGGAAATCTTGGGACCAGCTGATCAGTAATTGAAAGCTTCCTGTCAAACCTCTTAATGATCCCATCTTTTACAACTCTATCTAAACCTGAACCCTGAAATGATGCATTAAATGATATGAGGCCAGACACTTTGATGACAGACATGAAGCTCTAATGCTCAGTGCCTTGAGGGGAGAAAAATCTTAAGTAAGAAATTACTAAAGTGGCATCTGAAATGTGAACTCTGCTATATATTAATTGAGAACACAGACATTTACACCCTTACCAGTGAATTCTTCATGCATACAAGTCTTAGAAGGCTAAGTGTAGCATTTTTTACCCAAGTTGAATTGAATTTTTTTTTTTATTATTATTATCATCACTTATAGCTGGACATAACGTCACTGGTACCTTTAGTGACAAGGCACCTACCACTGGTTTTCAGCTCCTCAAAAACATTAAAAATGCCTTTTTTGAATATGGGAAACTCACAGTGCAGTCTTGAAATTGTCCACTGATAAAAACTATTGCAAATTATGCTTTCAAAGAGGTTTTAATTGAGAATTTATGTTGCCTTGCATGCATCTACACCAATCTGCAGCTGTATTCGTTAAATTACAGGACCTACAATTTTCTGAATAGTTTGGTATGTATTGCGCTCTGGGAGAAAGTAGGGCTGTCCTCGACTGAGGATTTGTTTGGTCAACCGAAAAAATCCTTTGGTCCTCCACTTTAACTAATTAACCAGCTAAGTTTCTTCAGTCTGCACACAAATAACATGGCTTTTATACTTATAAATTACATGCAGTCCATACTCCAAAGACCAGTTTTACATGCAGGTGGTGCACCAATCCAAGGCGCGGTTATGTCATGTAGTATGAAGAGCCCGAAAATCCAACTTGCAGCCGAAATACACCAGACATGGATGTGGCGCAACATGTCTGCTGCAGCAAAACGTGTTCATTATAATCAACTGAAGCCGCTACACCGACTGACAGATTAGCTTCTGGTAACCAGTGTTATCTTACTGGAGTTTGTTTTTAACATAAGTTGACTAAAGTTAGCTTACTAACTAACATTTGGTAACCTTTGTAACCTTTTTTCATAATCTTTTTCTAACCTTAACCCTAAACCCACCCATTCCCTCACTCTAAACTCAAGTGTATTGTTCCTAACACCTAACCTTTTTTTATAAAATTAAGTAGTGCTGATGGCTACCGTTACCTATTGAGCTAATCAGCGTATGTTCACGCATGCGCAGACATTACATAACATCTGTGCATGTGCAAATTTTGCAGATCCGCTGTCTACAGAAAAAGACACTGGCATATCAACTGTATGTCAAATTGTACTTTTGCATATACACTCCACTAACTTCAAAGTGCAAAAGTCGTGTTATTTGTGTGCAGATTGATGAGACCGGGTTGGATTAAACATCCACCGCCCATGTTTGTCACCATCACCAGGTGAATGAAACAGAACACTGTCAAATGTGATTATTATTTTTTTTTTCAGAACTCCTATTTCAAACAACTGCTGTAATTTAAATAAGCATAACATAAATGCAATTTTACACATCCACACTCCTTCATATATGCGCAGATATTTGCCACTGGACACTGGGAAGTGGTGGAGTTGCAAGGTTGACTAATGGCACATTCACACTCTTGACCAACAAAAAGGGCTCAGCTGTATTAAAAAGTAATTCCGAACGTAAAAATCAACTGTGGTGGTTTAAAGCCTTGCTCTGAATAAACACAAAAATCAAATAGACACACAAGGCCACACTCGGAGTGTCACTCCCGTTTTCAAAAAGTACATTTTAAATGTTTTTTTTTTTTTTTCAGGGGCCGAAATACAAGTGCCAATTGGAAAGCGTTGAAGGCCAGCAAGAGGCTGCAGCTTAGCTTGCCATTCCTAATGCCAGTCTGGGAGATTGTGCTATGAATGGGTATAAATGATGGAAATCAGCAATTCAATATGGCCTTCGTTGAAAAATAGCAAACCTATCCTTTAATGGATCCTTAAAACTGATGAAGTAAAAGGAGAAGCAGTGGCCAATGAAAGTGTTCCGCTAAATGGTTTTTAGAAGAATGCCTGTCAAGTGGAACAAGACTTGAGGGGGAAATTAGCCAGGGGACATGCAAACTGAGGGCTGCGGCGGGCTGTGTGACATCCTTCTCTCTTCAAAGCCGTCTGAGGGGAGGAGTGGTATAGACACAGTATCTCATAGAGGCAGGGAGTGCTTGAGGAAAGACCAGAGAGAGACGGTGAATTGTCATTCTCTTTTTTCTGTTCTGCTAGAGAGATAGTTATAACCTCAGCTACCTAAAGCCGACATTGC
Source organism: Myripristis murdjan (assembly GCF_902150065.1). Lineage (NCBI taxonomy): Eukaryota > Metazoa > Chordata > Actinopteri > Holocentriformes > Holocentridae > Myripristis > Myripristis murdjan. The sequence continues at coordinate 9,689,100 of NC_043991.1, read as the reverse complement.
TTTCTCTGACTCTTTTTTCCGTGACTGTCTATGCCATAAAAAAAATATTTCTCTCGTATTCTCTTCACGAGTCACTTCTTCTCCTATTGCTTGAAAGCTGTATGTATAGTATAATGTCAACTCAAGCTTACAAGCCATGTACTTGAGACTACACTGATCAAGCTAAGATGTGACCATTTATTAAAAACGATTAAAATAGGTGATATTGTTACCTCACAATGATTTTAAAATGTGTAAGTAAGGGAGACACAACAGCAGATGCATTTATTGGCTATTCTTTTTGTTTTTCTATCTCACAGATCCTATAACCTCTGCTACCTCAGGCCAAGGAATGTATAGAGATCTTATTATGTTCCTTGACCCATTGTTTGTTCAAAACAATAAGGTAAACCACTGATATTATAGAGCTAATGGATTCAATGGATTTCAGTGGATTGATTTTATCACCTGGAACCTGGAGCAATATTTTTCACAAGTCATAATCAGTTGTGCAAAAAAGGCTTTCATGCATTGAGACTCTAGTATTATTGAGCGTTGCATATCTGAAAGCCTATGAGAATTTCTTTGCAAATGTCCAGTTTGCTTTGTACTTATTGTGCAAGATAGGGAACCTAGATGAATACTTTCAAAAGATGTAATCAGTTGCGTAACAGACAAGAAATTATATCGTATTTATATATTCAAATGGTGAACAAAATTGCCTGGCTGAAGTTCGCTGGTTTGTAGAAATAATTTGTAGGGTTGTCTTGAAAAAGTCTGATTCTCCATACACCTCTGAGACCTTGGGAGGGTTTGGGAGCTGCAAATTTGCTTCATAGCCCTCCAATAATAGATGCTTTATAATACACTGTATGGACTCCATGAACTTATTTCGCATCTGTATTAGTTCAGTTTGCCGCAAACTGCATTTGTAAGTTGAATGAGGAATCTGTGTCAAGAATTCATTCGTGTACCACTTACAACGCTTTACCACTGAAACTCGGTCTTAATTATTTCATAACCGAGATATAATTTGAAAAGACATGGCTCCTCTTTTTACCACCTTTGAATGCTTTTAACATACGATGTTAACCTCCACAGTAAAAGTAACCATTTCACTGAAGTGAGGCAATTTTTCAAGGTCGTTGTCCCTGTATAAAATGACCTATTGTGACTTCTAGGATAATTACAACTTCATGAAGCTTTACAGCCACAAACTAGAGACTGAGGACATTCAGATGATGTCTGTTTTTTCAAGGTATTTTGTCAATAAGATGGAGTTGTTGAGGGAATTCCAGAACAAAAAGCTTGCCATCCCATCAGTGAAAAATGCAGTTCCTACAGAAATCTCCAATTGTCCAAAGTTTTTGACACAAAATCAAAGCAAACATTTTTCTGTGGAGTTCCTCAAGGTCTTGGTGTCTGAAATGAAGGATTCTGAAAGGACTATTTTTTATTCATTCTTGAGGGTCAAACATGGTTTGTACCATGTTTGGACCAAATCTGTGTAATCTGTGTATCTGCTATAAACCCCAAAACCGCTGCAACAACTTATGACATAACTGAGCATGGGAGCGGCTGTCATATACTCCTGTCATAATGTTCTAATGCTCACACACTCTAGATAAATAAATAAACAGGCACCTACAAAACATTTATTGTATTTATTACGGATTTAAGACTGTAATAACTGGACACAGTGTTGAGCTACATCTCAAATTAATCTTCAGGTTCCCAGCTTTCACATGATGTAGACCACTTCTACTTAATTAGAAATACATAAAGTATTTCTGATTCTGATTCTGATTTGGCATCTATTGTTGACCCTTTATTGGTCCTTGAATAACGGATCTGAAGAAAGGGGTTATAACTCTAGGTTAAGATAGGAACAATTTCCACATGATATTATGATTTTAATCCTCTCACCTCACTGCCCTCAGTGCTGACCGCGAATGTCATATCGTTATTTTCAAGTTTTGCATGTTGGTGGTCTCTGGTGACAGTGTTGATGGCTACAGTAACAGTGTTTAGCGTGGGTGGTAGCTTTTTAATTTCAACCTATACACATTATCAGACAATTCTGATTGTTTTCAATGAATTATCTGCTAATTTAGTGACCTGCTATTCCAGTGTAGGCATTTCTCAGTTCTGTCACATCAAGAAAAAGATAAGCAATACCACAGTGAATACAACCTTGTTCTGCATTCACCAGATTTCCTTAATCCAACTGTTTTGAATTCTGCACTATTTTTATAGTCTTTGGGTGCATAAAATAGTAGGATTTTATTTATTTATTTTCCAGATTACACATTTCAGTTTTGGATTTGGCACAGCATATTCTCTCCTCCTGTAATTTTTAGCTCACAAGGCAAAATCTCACTTCAGTCCTATTTTTGCTATCAGAGCATTAGCATGCACTGCATGAGTAAAAGACATCTGTTAAAACAGCTATTGGTGGGTGTAAATTCTCCTTAAACTAATGAGGTTTTCTTTTTTTTTGTATCCCATTTTATCACATCCATGTGCTTCCTCAGGCCACATACCCCCCAAACTAAATGATGGATGGGAACTGTACCGTACATCATTAGAGGGTTCAAAATGTGCCTTGTTCATAGAGAAGCCATGGGGTAAGATGTCATTTTCTATATGCTATACTGGCTATGCAAGCCTGCTCTAACCATTCAAGTTCAGGATTATTTACAGAGTTTACAGTCTTAAAGGGCTTTGCAGGCCTATAAGTTTAAACAAAATAGGATGACAACCCCTGACTTAAACCACATAGCAGGCAAGAAAAAACGCCCCTTCAAACCCATGAAATAAAAAGGGGAAAAAGGGAGGACATTTTGAGGGACCACAGAGAGAGGGGGACATGTTTCTGGCCAGACAGGTGTGCAATAGGGGTCATCCCAGTGGGCAAATTATTAAGACCAATATTGTGAAACTAGAAATGAAAACACAGTAGCAGACATATTAAAGAACAACACAAGCAACAGGGGGCCTCAACCAAAGTCGACAACACAACCACAACAGCACAGGACGACTAAGTATTTTTCACAAGCTACACATAATGAAAATGAAGGCAGAATTGTAATATTCCCCTTGCAACATACGTATATTGTCAATATTCTGTTGAATTTACTCACCATTCTTAAGCAAAACTGCATTTTACATTTAACGTTGGGGGTTTTTAGCCCCAAAATTTGAGGACATGACTGGAAGAGGCAACATATAGACGCAAGGGACTGTTTTTCGTGGTTACATTGCTAAGATTCAACATCACAACATTCCTTCCTGGCCTTGACAATACCTTACTGAATACCAGCCACAGCAGGGAAAATATGTTGTGGTGGCTGTTGTTCTTCAGCATTGCCATCCACTGGGACTGCTGGCGCTGCACAGAGCCATAATGAAAGGAACAGCCAGCTGTGCCGGCCGGCAAGATGGCGCTTTCATCAAACTAAACCAGGCTGACACCAGCTTCTCAATTATTAAATGCCTGAAATGAGCAACAGTGCTGAAAAAAAAATCCCAAACTACTGCAGACACCTTTCAGTGGTTTGAAGATGAGAGGATCGCATTTGAGATGATAAGATTTGGATTACAGTTATGGAGAGGGAGACAACGTGTCAAGGAGAATTGTTACAGAAAATATTTATGGTGTTAGTAGAGAGCGATTCAAAATGCCATGATTGTGTTATTTGTAACTCAGTGCAGTCCAGAGGAGAAGTCGGGCCAGATGCAGATCTAACAAAGCAGCCACAGTTTTGTAGCTGCCACTGCCAGAGTCCTGATAACTCATGCATGAATTCTGGCATATTCGAAATGCAGTTCCAGATTTGTACAATGTCTAAATCTAACCTTGGCCAAGTGGACACTGGCACACAGTGAAAGTCAGAAACAAAGATATATCAGAAACAAATGTAATCCATGATAAAATATGTTTCCCCTGAACATAATTAAAGATGCCGTTTAGTTGTATGGGAATTAAATTTCTAGGAGACTCTATTGTCAAAATTATGAGTATTTCCCATTAATGCGGTTTTCCATTAATTCCAGTGTGACGAGACTGTTTTTGTTAGCTTTTTTTTGTTTTATCCTCACAGCGATATTAAATCTGTTTTTACAAGCATGTACCACCATGAAAGATGATTTTAAGTCAGTTAAGCAAAATCTCTAGGCTTCATTCACTCCCATCAAATTCCAGACAGCATAAAAACAACAGTCCTCTCAGTCAGTAACGGTGAGCCATCACAGTGAACAAGAAGCTGATAAATTTCATGCATACACTCTCCCAAATGGACCCCTCAACTTGGACCCAAACATGAGCTGCAGGCGAAACTAGCACACCTTCAGGGAGAGCAAGGTTTGCCACCTGGTAGCAAGCATCAAAAAAGCATCCACTCAGCTGCAGTCCTGAGGGCAAAACACCTTGTGGATGAGTGAGTTCAGGGGAGCAAGGCTCACTCTAGCAACAGTATAAGGCAGGGCACAAGAATGAAAATAGCAGCTCAGTCGGTAGCCAGTACAAATGTGGTGTGTAGAGGAACATCATCCAACTCATCAAACCCACAAGTGGATGGGAAACAGCAGCATAAGCCCCGGCTGGGTTCCACTCATGCTTCTAAGAACACCGAGACGAAACTACAATCAATAACTGGACAATTGAAATTGCAAATGAAATGAAACAATGTCGCCTGGTTGGACAAATCCTGGTTTCTGCTGCGACGTGCTGAGGAAGGTTCAGATTTTGGCATGAGCAGCATGAATACACATTGTGCCTTTTGCTAACAGTACAGGCTCGTGATGTTGCTGTAATGGCATGGGGGTTGTTTTGTTGGCACATGTTAGGCTCTTAAGCACCAGGCGAGCATCGTTTCAGCACTGTAGCATGCCTTAACACTGTTGCTGACAATGTGTCTCTCTTTTGCAAATAGATACTTCTAGCAGAATAATATGCCATAATCTCAAGATAGGTCCAGAAACATGGAAATGACTTTAACTCAACCTAACAGAACATATTTAGATGCAGCAAGTCCTTCAATCCATGCACCCATACAGGTTTGCTTATTCCAATGCTCTAATACGACCAACAGGGGTGTTTCCTGAATTAGTCGCACATGTGATCTACAAGAGGGTCTAACATTTGCCGTGATGGTTAAGTTTATGAAAAGGTCAGGCTCAAGGTTATGAAATGTTAAAGCTAATGTAAATGCTAATGTTCACAGTAATATTAATGAACATTAGCTATCTAGCATTAGTTAATTAGAAATGAACACTGCTACCGCTTGGATTTGAACCAGGGTCAGCTGAGTGAACGACGTGTTGATCGTTGACCTACGAACCTTTCAACCCACCAACGCAGACATTGTTACTCCCTACTCTGCTCTACCCTAGTCTGCTAGAGGTCGCTTAACTTTAATAAGGTAATTAAAGTATAACCACACAACTATAATAAGCTGCTGTACAAACAACCTATGGGGTCACTTACCGGAGGACAGCCTGTTCTGATGAGGTGGAATGAGATGTTTCACATATTAATATGCTTCTGAAAAACCCACAGGAAGTTCATGACACCACTGAGTCAGCTTGAACCAAGATCCTTTTGTAACTTTTCCAGCATCTTGCTGAATCAGTGTATCAAAAGCAATCATGTCGAGCAAACATGTACTTGCTATAGTTGTGCATTGTGTATACTGACTATACTATGTATGTGAAATAGCAGCATTACAAGGGAAAGATATTGAGCAAGCGATTACTTAAAATGGCGAGTTGGTGCTGGTAGATGATGGGTCATCGTTTTTTGAAGCAAAATTTACAGTCAACTGATAAATCTCAATCAGGACTGGCCAACTTCACGAAAGGCCTTCGGTTGACAAATCACAGAGCATATTCTGTCTGCTCATCTCTCTATGCTTTGAGTGGCAGGAAAAAAAAAAAAAAAAAAACAGTACAGAGGAATGACTGACCTACTTTCTCGACCGTCCCCCATCCTAATTCTCTCCCTAAACACTGCCCCTGAGTTTTGAGTGACACTCAGTTCAAAGTGTTAGTGATGTATGAGGAAGGCCACTCACAGGGCGAGGAACCGAGGCTGGAAGGGGTATGAGTAGTGGCACCAGCTCTGGGATGCACTTCCCTTTGTCATCGCTTCCTGTTGACATAGCACATCACCAGCCAGCTGTTGCCAGAGTTGCCGCATATGTTATTTTTATTTGAGCGATGCAATACTGCCCATAAACCATTTACATAATAGTCCTGTGGTGCATACAGAGATTGAGGAGCATGCATGAATAATGAGTAATTAATAAACATATATAATATATTCTATATATTTAATTATAATCTTTTTTTCTTTTTTTCAATTCATTATGTTTTGTAATTAAATCTTAACCTACAGTACTTTGAACTGTAGCCAGTTAATTTGGAGATAATATGATTACATTTATAGGGAATTGGCTCCACCTCTGCCATGCTCCCCACTGTAGTTCATTTTGGTATTGTAAAGCCTGCTGGGGCATCTCCTGCTTTTAAGCAGGCACATTAATTTCCTCAATTTGGAGGAGGGGGTGGGGGGCAGAGGACTAACTTGCCTGCAGTTCATCTGCCTCACTTGGTAACGGCACAACCTATAATATGGCAATGGCTTGCACAAACACGCAAATGTGAGGGTTGGTGTTTAGGCAGAGTGTTTCGGGGCCAAACTGGGATGAGAGTATCTTATGTTTTTGGAAGCCCTTGTATAAATCCAGTTAATTAACTTCAGCAGCTCAGGCTATGTGGAGCGGTTGTTTTCTATGGCTCAACTGCTGTCCCTTCATGAGGAGAGAAGCCAAAGACCAAGCCAAAAACTATTGCCTGTGTATTGTATCCCTGTGCATTATTTGCTAAAACATACAATACATTGAATACAAATTATCTCATATTTCATTGGTTTCCATGATTTTAATAAATACATCCAGCAGCAAGCCTACACATGGTTCCAAACCTGATCTTACAGCAATCAATGTGTGAGATGCACTGGCAGCTTAGTTGTCATATTTGCCTCTGATAAGTGATTATGGGAAAGTTGTACAGAAACTTTTTGGATGTCCTTGTTTTACTTCAGCTTGTTTTTTTTGTTTTTTTGGCTGGCTAATCCACAGAAACAAAACAGTGAGATGATCTCAGATAAAGCCAAGCTGTCAGTCATCACCACCTGTTGCTTATCTCTGCAAAGAGAAGTCTGTCACTAACCAGTGTCACTGTCTCGCCCTCTCTCTCTCCCTCCAGTTCAAATCTGCTTTGCTCACATTGCCAAAATAATGGTGTGCTGATTCAAGTAATATTACAGCAATCATCAATGTCATTGATAATACTGGAATGGATAAATATTTAAATACAAGTCAATTTAAATCAGTTCAATCCAGATTTAGCTACTCATTCAGTTGATAAAACATAGGCAAGCAAGATGAACAATCTAGAAAGCTGCAGGCTCTTCTTCTCTTTCACATTTTAGTAATGGTCCCTTGACTTCACTGACATAAATAAAAATGATTTCATAGCCAATTCAAATGTTTTAACCATGAACCCTCTTTTCATTTCTTCTTCATCACTTCTGACTCGACTAATCCGTCTAATGTAGTGTGTGTATATTCAGCAGCCAAACTATTATGAGAGCTATGATAAAAGCTACATAAATGCTAGCTGCAGCCCTGCTGGTTGCCCATTCTGCCAGTCGCACATTGGTATCCTGCTTTCCGGGGTCATGCTGGTGGCCGCCTTATGCACAGGTGATTATTGAAACCAACGGGGCAGCCGTGTAATTAGCACATAATGCTGGTGTATCATGGAGGGCAAGAAACAAATATGATATCACAATATTCCTCCTCACTTGTGTCTGCTGTTGTTTTCTAGAGTGCTTTGCGCATTACTCATAAACATACTGCACCACAATCACACTGATTCCACCATTGCTACAAATGTTAGGGCTTATTAATAATTAATAAGGAAGCTTTTCTGTGACTGTTACATTTCCTTTTTAACAACAGGCCTGATGAATTAATGATTAAAAAAATGGCCACCAATGAACGCAGAAGCAGCATGAGGACAATTTTTTACAGTTTTACAGTGCAGTGCAGTGCAATATGTAAGAGCTGGGGCTGCTGCTCCATTTCTAATTATGAATGCTATAGAGGGGACTAACTACAAAATAATCTGCCAAATGATCATTTTGCAGCAGTGACTCATTCTGAAGAGACAACATATTCCATATATGAACCTATATCCATCCTGGTACTTTCAGGTTACCTGTTATGATGATGACTTGATGAGTCTTTCCGCTTTTGATCTGCTTTGTTTGGATTTGATTCATCAAACTAATTTGAATGCATTTGATTAAAGCTTGATTAGAAATTAGTGCTAATAATTGTCCATGCGGCACCCACTGCACCCCAATCTGGCCTGGAAGGGGTTTTCCTCCCCCTGATTTCTCACTTTTTTCCCTTTTTAATTTTGCTCAGCTCAATCTCCTTTATGAAAACTAGTCATACTTATGATTTTGGGGAACTGCACTATGTCAAAAATAAAAGCATTGGTTAAAATTTGAGCGAACTGGTTAGATGACAAATGACAAAAAATTAAAAATTAAACCACACACATTTCTTGTTCCACTGCAATTTTTTCTCAGTGCTTTTGGGAATGTCATTACTTCTGTCAACAAACAGAATATTTCAATTAACTACCTAGCTTATTATAAAGACCAAACATTTGCACATTCATAGTTTGGGCTTCCTCTGATCTCTACTTCCCTCCAGTTAAGCTTTCAAAACACGTTACCACAACACAGTTTACAACACACACATACACACACACACACACACACACACACACACACACACACACACATACACACGCACACACACACACCTTTCAAAACAAATAGTTTTCTGTGATATCACGTAGCTGTGCATCCATTGATTTAAAAGGGTGTATTTGTGCAAAAAGCATGCTTCTTGAGATCAAACGAAGACAACCTGCAATTCTGAGTTCTCAGGCAGGTGATTGTAATTACCCTGGAATATAAATATGCCCTTATCACAGAAGAGGGATCCACATTTAAGCCATATCATAAGCTTTGGGATTACCCATATTGCCTTGCCTCTGTACAGATTACCATAAATCTCCCCAAACAACTGAGCAACTGTTACAAAAAGCCTCAAATTAACACTGAAAGGCAGAAGGCCAGTCACAGTGTACATGCATACACAAGGATCACGTAGATAGTAAAGCTAACTAACCATAGCACACTATAATGAGTGTTAGGGCTTGCAGATGATGAGAATGTTAATAAATGCCACATTTTTTAGTGGTTTAAAGGCCTCACGAGCAATTCCTCTCACTCTGTTATGCGCCATCCAATTCTGGCTGATCAATACTGTTGTACTTCATCAACTCATGCTGTGATTTTTGCACAGAATGACATTGTGGTGTCCTACAGCAGCCTGAAGGGAGTTCTTCCTGAGTTGGCAGAATAGATGCTTTTGAATTAGTGACAAAATAACTTTTTCCACTGAAAATGAAAAGCTCCGTAAGATACATCACTTATGTGACTTATACCTACATGCAGATGCACAAAGTGCGCACGCATGCACACACGCACGCACGCACACACACACACACACACACACACACACACACACACACACATACACACGTCACCGGCAGCCAATAACCTCAAAGCATTTGTGAATTGTGTGATGTTGCTGTGATGACAGGATGCTTGTGGTAAGCATGTGCACTGTGCAATTCCTCAGGCACAAATAGGCTTACCATCAAGAGCATATATAAAAATCTTGCTTTGAAAAAAAGGGAATTTACTATAATAATTATGCAAATAAATAGATACATGGTATGACACAAAACTAAGAGAGGAAAATAATTACTCTTGGAAACTGAATGAGAAAATCTAACCAAAATCAATTAACTGCAGAACACAGGAAATTCAGTGATGTGTCAGTGTCCTAATGTAGTCCTCTGAACCAAAGCTATGGACCGCTGCCCCTGGTTTTGACAGTAATTTCTACTGTACAGTAGCACTGAAGTTTAATTTAAGAGTAAGTAAATGAATAATTGGAAACTTCCACAAACTAATTTTAAGTCAAAATACGTCATGAACCAAGAGACAAGGGAGCTTAACTGTGATTCAAAAGGCTTTTCTACAGTGCATGGTTGATAAAGGATTTACCTCTCTCTTGAGCCTTTGTGTTTTGATCTGAGTTTTTATTTTTAGCCTGATGCGATGGGTCATACCTCACACTCCCTGGAGCCAGAGATTGTGCAAGTGCAGGAACCAGTGCCATTGCCTAGCACCTCCAATGCATCTGGTGTGGCTGCAGGGTTGTAGCTCATGTAATACTCTTGTAGCTGGGAGCTCAGGTTCTGCTCTGGCTCTGGACTCTTTTTGCGACGCTTGCGCCCCACCATGGATCGCTGGTGCAGCAACCTGGCTGCATCTGGGTAGCGCCGCCACAACACATAGATAATGGTCAGGATAAGAGACATGGTGAAGAAGAGTGCAACGCTGCCCACCACCACTTTGTGCAGAGACATGTGCTCCAGCTCTGGAGGTGGCGTGATAAACCAACTGTTAAGACTGGGCCGAGTGTGGGGAGCAGAGTCTCTAGGGTTCTTACTAACACGGCCTGGGAATGTAGGATGAGGAATGGGTTTTGGTCTGGATGGTGGGACACGACCAAGGGTGGTGGTTGGTAGCAGGGGTGGAGAGTCGCTAGTAGTAGCAAACGTTAGGTCAGGGGTAGCTTCAGAATAGAGCTCTGGCATCGGTGAGGCTGTTTCAGTCTGAAAGTAATCAGTCTCCTCACAAATACCATGATTCCTTGTAGCTTCCATAATTTTCTCTCCCTGAAGACGCTTTGGGCTGCTGCAGATCATAGTGGTGTCTTTGCTGCCCCGAAAATTCCTCAACCAGGCCACAAGTGGGCATATTCCAGTTCCACAGTCCCACATGTTCCCAGCCAGGCTGATGGAGGTCAGTGAAATCCAGGCTGACACAGCCTCCTGAGACACATTGGACAGCTTGTTGGATTCAAGGTTGAGGATCTGAAGGTTGGGCAGGCAGTGAAACACAGCTGGGTCCAGGGTCTGGATTTCATTTCCAGACAGATCCAACTTTTGCAAAGTGTACCAAGTCCACGGGAGGCCCTGGTTGACAACCCGGATGCGGTTCCACTGCAAATAGAGAGACCTCAGGTTAGCTAAACGTGGAAACAGAAAAAAGTTGATCCTTGAGAACTGGTTGTGCTCCAGATGTAGCTCCATCAGCCTCTGTAGTCCTAAGAAGGTGGTACGGGTTAGAGCCTTGATTCGATTATAGCCCAGATCCAGAAACTCCAAACTTCGGCACTCAAGGAATGCTCGAATTGGGATGTTGGTGAGGCCATTGGAGCGTAGGTGTAGGTTTTGCAGCTTTCGTAGGCCATGAAACTGACCTGGCTGCAGCACCTCCAATTTGTTGTATGACAAGTCCAGACTGCGAAGGTTGGGAATACCATGGAATGTTGCATTGTGCAGAGATGTGATCTTGTTGGAACTGAGGATTAGCTCTTTCAGCCTGCGAACCCCCTGGAACGCCCGGCTGTCCAGAGAAGAGATCTGATTGTGATCCAGGTAAATCCAGAGGAGCTGGTTGAGATGAGCAAACTGATAAGGAAGTAGGGTGTGCAGATCGTTGTAGCGCAGTGAGAGACCTTGGCAGCCCACTGAGATGTTCTCTGGGACATCTAAAAAGCCAGCTGACTCACAGTGGACAATCTTCCCCTCACAGCGGCAGTTATTGGGACATGTGCGCTCACCAAAACTGAACAACAGGGGAGCCTGCAAGAGGATGAGCAGAGGGAAGAGGAGGTGTGCCAGCCGTCCATCACACATCAATGGACCTATAGAAAGAGAAGGGAATACAGACAGACACAGATAGGGAGAGAAAAGAGAGAAATTAAATTACTACTATGAACACCAATTCAGAAAACTGCGATTACATGTTTTAGTACTTATTTGCCTTATTTGTGAAAGTTAACAATGGACAAGAAGGAAATCTAGTCTCCTCTTTCAAGCAAAAATGGTTCACAGCTAGTGGAGCAGATTTGCTTGGCGAGAAATAATTTGGTGTTTGTAGCCAAATGGTTATAAGAAGCACTGAGGAGCTTAAACCAGATGAATGGCAAACTAACTGAAGATGTCTGAAAAAAGGTATGTTAACAAAGGATAGTACAAAGGGATATTACAAAGAGGATATGATGAGAGCTTGCTGAATCTGAAAACGAGGTTGAACAGACAGATAAGACACTGTCGTGTTAAAAGAACACATGTATGCTCCATCTTGACACAACTGATCACACTTCCACTTAGTCTCTCCTCCCCTCTATACCCACTACAGAATTCACCACCTCAATCATCTTCACAGCAGTGATAACATCTGTCCATCCACACCTCTTCTTACTGCTGATATCTTTGGGGAACTTAGCTTCATAACTTCCCCATGACTCCCATTTCATATACGAGCTCTTCCAATCCCCTTATCATCAGGGGGCTTGAATGATGTGCACAGACTGGGCAATATTTTTGGGGAGATTTCCAATAGCAAAGTCAATATGGTGCCACACAACTCTGAGGTTTGTTGAAAATTATATTTGAATTGGTGCAGTGAGACAAATTATAAAAGCCCCAGAGTGATATTGTGGCCCCTGTAATGGTGGCTATCATTTTTAAAATATTCTGAAACAAGACTTGCAATCTGTACTTTGCTTCCACACCTGGAAATTCCTTTTTAATGCAATTGTGGGTAACAAGGCTGATTAAAGCAAAAGATTGTTCACTTACCCCTAATCAGATGTGGCTATCTACAAGAATATTCATATTCATCACATAATCATCATCAAGCATCTCAATAAAGAAGGTACTTAACTCTTTTATTTGAGAGACCTTAACTGTAAAGCAACCAAGCCACAGTCGAGGATCGTCATTGTCTTCTTGTGGAGAGCACATGGCCCTCACTTTCAACTCTGAAAATAACTGACCCTTATATTCAAGATTTGCCACCACTTGCAAGACCTGAGCTCTCTGTTGTCCACAGAAAGTCAAAAGCATTTTTCACTTTTTCAAAGAGAGATCATGCCCCCTTTTCCACTTCCAAATAAGAATCATGTTGATTTCTCTCCTGCAGAGATGCTAAGGTTCTTCTCCTCCTTTTCCTGAGAGAAGCCAGATCCCCCATGTTCCACTATTTTGGAGTTTGCACATTCTTCCAACCAGTTTACAATGTCAGGTACCTCCTTCACCCTACTCCCAGAAATCTCAGGTCCCTCCCTTGAACTACATCCAGAATTTCCAGATTCCACCACTAAATATCCAGAAAAATAAAGTCCCTGTCTCACAGCAGTTTCCAGTTTTCTGCTCACTCTAGTCCAGGTTGCCAGGTCCCTGTAGTTAGCTTGCAGGACAATCAGAGATTCTTTCCTTTGCTATTCAAATCTTCCACATTGACAGGTTCCTTGTATGACTCCTATCCTGAGTCATCCAGAATGCCATAATCAGTCATCTCTTAATCCCTAATCCCACTTTACCCCATTTGCTCCCTGTCCGGCAGTTCACTTTGCTGCATCCATGGCATGGAATCAATAATATTTAATCAAATCCAGTGTTTCCCAATCCACCAGTCCCTGCAGACTTTAACTCCTCAGTGTGAGAATTATTTCCTTGATCCAGCCTCTGAATCACTGTCAGCTGCTGCCACATTTTCATTTCAATCTAGACAATTTATGGGTCTCGCTCTTTCATCATTTTAGCCGTCAGGTCATACACTGTCTGTCCCACAGTTCTGAGAGGATTATTGTTGTAGACAGGAGATACAATTGGGTGATGTGATAACAAAAGAGTAAAGCAATTGAGTAAATTGTAGACTAAGAACATACACAACGTTCTGGTTATTAAGGAAACCTAAAACCAGTGGATTTTATTCCTTATTTATTTGCTTATTTTTTTAAAGGTGCTTATTCATGAGGAAATTTTTAGGTGTTTTCCTGACTGGTGTTGGGAGAAAACTGTTTAAATATTTATCTACCAATTTCCCCTGTAGGTACTAGCTGGTGGATAAATGGTGGTGATGGGTTTCCTTTGCTTGTAATTCCTTAGCACTAGAGCTGATAGCCTGGTAGTGAACATAGAGGCAGAAAAGATACATTTTTTTCTTTCACTGATGGTATGTTGGACTAACATATGACAAATTCCAAGGATCTTGAGTCCCTTTTCAATGTGGTCAAGGTAATGACCAGTGGTCATTACCAATGAATGAACAGTAGCATGCATGTGATAACATAGATAAGTAAAAAAAAAAAAAAAAAAAAAAAAAGTGGTCAGTGGTCATTACCACCAAGAGAGCAACTGAGGAGGTCACTGTCAACAAATCAGTAGATGTAGATGATCAAATTCCTACTACCAACTAGAAATGCCCTCATAGATAGTAAAGGAGGTAATGTATGGACACCAACCTCATATGCTCTTTTACTTGTATCAACTTGTTTCTAGTTGTTTATGTAATATAGCAGGAATTTCCTAAAAGACTGCTCATGTGCCTATACATGTTTGAACAGAGGCTTAGGACAGGATTCAATACCACATGAACAACAAATGATCAACACTCAAATTCATCTACTAGTATGGGTGCACAAAATCATATAATACTAAAACATGTTGGATTGTGAGTCATCCTACATGAGTGGATTTACATGAAAATCTATCAAAAGAATAATGGATCACTTCAACATTTGTTGGGAGACACTAGTTAAGTTCCTGCTCTTCCAACTAAAAGCAAATTCCAAATATGGTGAAAAGATCTGAAACTTTAAGCAAAGGTGAATGAAAAATGACACCACGAATTAGGTAGATAATACTCTAGTGTTTGTAATACTGAATATTAATGTTTGTAGCCTTTCTCACACAGAAATCTGAAAACATTACAATTACAATTATATATGCCTGATTTAGAGTGATCATCAAATGCTCTATGCTCTAGTTACATTAGGTTCTTCTGAGTAAAAATGGACGCCAATAAACAAATAATGAACATTGTACCCCAAATGAAATGCTCATCATGTCCATGGGATATTGTACCACACAGACCCCTAAAATAAATTATCATAATGACTTTGCCTCAGCCCTATTCCTTAAATTAAGGAATTTGTGCTCGAACATGAGTCCGTCACCTTTGGACTGTTAAATATAAGATCTCTGTTGAACTAATTTTTTATTTACCATGATTTTGTAGGTTTTATTTTAACATTTACAGAATATTGAAACATTTCTTACCCTTTAATTAGTCTCATTAATACTGAATACTCTTTAATACTCTTTAATTCCTTTAGTTCAGCAAGATCTTTTTGACGAGCCCAAGCCATGTGGCATATGTAGAAAGAACTGTTCCCCTCAAATCATGATTTTATCTCTTTTGATTATCTCAGTTTTATAATAAATGATAATGTCCCTGTGCTCTGTTTACTAATCTGCAGACCACAAGCTGAGTTTAACATTCATGTCTGCTATCCAAACCAAACACTTGCCAAAAAACCTGAACATATATATATTTTTTAACATCAATCTGTGCATGCATCTTAATATATTAAGGCACATATGCTTGACAAGATGTTGTTGTCTGGTCTTACAGTAATGTCGATATGCTAAAGATATCTGTGTCTGACCACAGAGCTGCTGTATTCATATGCACAATCACCTAAGAACTGTCATTGCAAATCAACACAATGAGGCTATTCATTCTTTTTAATAATACCTGCCTGGCATGACTAACTTCGTTGTTCCTATACATTGAAAAAATCAAATACTGCAGTGCTTTCATTGCTCGTGCTTCAGTGAGATCACTTCGGCTTTACAAAGAGTACAGGAGTGCCAAATGAAAGTGGAAGGCAAATAGATTAAAAGACATTTATGACATTTTGAAAGGCTGTTTGAGGCCATATGAGGATAAACAAGAAGGTGCTAAAAGACTCTAAAGCGCTTTGTCCTCACAGCTATTACATCTACGAACAAGTGTGCTGTTCAGTATGATAAACTCTGTCATCAGGGCTCTCCACTCATGGTGCTGAAGTCTCCTTTGAGATTTGTAAAGAGTTTTTACCTTTTTTTTTTTTTTTTTTTTAAATGTGGAGCATGTGGGCTTCAGATCACTCCTCTTGACTGGGTTGTTATGAACAGTACTGTCTATGGTGCACGTGAATTTCAGGATTTACGTTATATTTTGGACTCTGATAAAATCCACCACTTGCTCTACTGAAGTTGCGTCCACAAAATTTATCAAAGAGGTCTTCCATAAACTTGATCAACCCCCTTGTTAGAGAGAGCTCTCAAATCCAAGTAACTACAGGCATACCTCCAAGCTTCCATTTTATCTAAAGATTTAGTAATAGGCCCACTAACAGAGTATAAGCACTTGAGAAAAAAATTAATTGACCACTTCAAATTCTGGTTTGGCACCAAGGACACTTTATAGGTTCAGCTTGCACCTCTTATGTTCTCTGTCACATTAGGAAACTCACGCTCTTTTTCAGCACACATTAATTGTAGAGTTCCTCATGGTTCAGTTTCAGGCCCTATCCAAGTGTCCATATCATACAGAAACACAGCGTCACGGCTGATTTCACAGATAGGCTATATCTGCCCCTAAGAGCCAAAGCCTCACAGAGCTAAGTCACGCTCAAGAAAGGCCTCATTGAAAAGTGCTGGATGTCACAAAAATCTTTTGCAGCTTAATGAAAAGAAAAAGATTTAGTAATGTGGAGAAAGTCAATCTTTCTTTCATCTGTTCACCTTTTCTCCTGTGGAATGTGTTAAAGTATGAAACCAAATTCCTCCAATTTTGGTATCTCTCTGCTGGTTGTTAGGAGGAATTGGAATTGATTTTGATTTCCCTGATCACTTATAAAGCACGTTTATGTCTGCTGTCCCAAAGATGTGTGATACATTACGGCTAGACATATAATATATATTGAAGATGTTTTAACCCTACACAAGCTGATTTACGACATTGGCTCTTTGGACAGGGCTTTAATGATCATTCAAAGGTTTAAGACCAAAAGTGACTGGACTTTTGCCATCAGGGAACTGACAGCCTAATTAACTGACAGCCAGTATCATCTTTTCGAACTTATCGAATTTTATTTTCATAGGCTTACTTTTATTTTATGTCCTTTATTTGACATCTCTGCTTTATAATTTACTATTACCTGTTATTTTTGAATTGCTTCTGCCCTCTAGTCACTATTTTTTAATGTTCTTGCTCATTTGTTCATTTTCATTTGTTATTTAGTGCCACTTTCCGATTGAAGCAGTGTCAGTTTCCAAAAGAGTTTTTTTTTTTTTTTTTTTTCATGCCAAAACCAGTCTGCACATTAAGGATGAGCTCAACAATACCAAAATTTCACTGCTCAGGAACCTGCAGTCAAACATGGTGGAAGAAATATTCAGACATGAAGATGCCTCACTTATTCTGGAGTTTGGGAACAACTACTTATTGACCAAGATAAGTATAACTCTATTCTGCAGAGCCATGGAAACCGTTCTGACATCAAGTTTTGTCAAAGAGGACATTTTCCAAGCTCAGCCAGGCCTATTTAAAATCCCAGGAAGAGCTTGGACAGCTGACTTGCATGACTTTCCCTCACCAGACTCTAAACCATGTAGAGGAGGTGACAGATGGTTTCCCCACATTTGAACCTACATCCATATCAGCTCCTCATGATGACCATTTGTCAACATATGTTCTTTGTAGTGTGAATATATGTGTCCTCAGCCTAGTCAACTGCATCATGTGGTCATAAGAGAAAGCACAAAATTTGATAAAAAGTCATAAAAATAAAATAAGCGTGCACAAATCTTGATGTGGGTTGGAAGCCGGATATATTGTTTTGATTATGCGCATAGGCACAGAAGTGGAAGTTAATGTAAGTGATATAGTAAACAAAGGGTTGTATTAAATATTTGCATGCAGGGCAGGTATGTGGTATCTGAACACAAATAGTTATTCAAGATGTATTTTCAATGCCAGGTTACAATCTGTCTCAAATGAATATAGACAGGGTTTGGATATATCTGGATAAAAAACATGAAGTCTGAACAGGATCTGTCAGTTGGTTTGTACTGTTGTTTTCTCCTGATGTCTTGACCTTATATTGTAAAATGCCAAGCATCACAGCATCTATGTATATATACAGCCCTGAGCAATACGTTTTCTTGTTGTCAATGCCCAGGCTGTGTTCAGATTGATTTGTTTGGTCACTTCTCTGACAATACCTATTGTTGCTCCAATTCCTTTTTGAACAGTGTTCATTGTATTGACATATATGTTCATTCAGCTCGGTAGCTATGACGCCTGACAGGAGTTTTCATGTTGCAGAGAGACAAGTAATTGGTCAGTAGTCAGATGGTGCCGTTCCATTGTGTGAGTCTCTCATGATCGATATTGTCCTGCCTTGTGTTTGCCAGTCAGCGTGGGAGTGTGATGTTAGTGGATGGCTCAGTTATGCTGCTTAGGCCATCATGCAGTCCTCTTAGTTTTTTTTTTTTTTTTTTTTTTTTTTTTCAACCAGTAGGTATGACTCATGTCAGGACCTCATGCTGTCCAGGTTTGTGAGCCATTGTTGAATGTCTACTCCTGTGATTTTGACTGGTTTGTGGAGATTGGAGTTTTCATTTGCCTGCTTTCAGGTCCATTAGCCATTGGTATTATGTGATGATGCTTTCTTCCAAATGCTCCACCAATACGTCTCATTTTCAGCTCTGTGTGGATCTGCTATTACTGCTCTGCAGCTGAGAGTACCACACGTTGGACAGTTCTCTGCAGAGCAGGTCATTTATCCTTTTGGCCTCTGCTCCCCATTGTATCTCTGAGTTGTGTCCATTACGCACACAGCTTTGCAGTGTGTCCTGGTGCATCAATCCCCACAGTGACTGCAGTTTACCAGAGAAAAACAGGAGCTTAAATGACTGTTTGTATGTAAAAACATGGCTTAGTATCCTGTCTTATGAGTGTGTCTCAAGAGATAGAGACAGAGAGAGAGAGAGACAGACGTGTGTGTGCATGGTGGGGAGGTGGAAAGATGGAGGAAAGGAGAGGAAAAGAAGAGCGTCCAAAGTTAGAAGACATTACTTTGTTTCACTCTTGTTACTGCTACATGCTGAACATTTTGGTGTTTGATTTGTGTATGTTTGCTCTGTCAAACAGTGAAAAACAAGCTTAGGTTTCAGCCAGTGGCAAACTTCTCATCAGGGAATACATACCCACCGGGTACGGTCAGCTCTGAGCCTGCTGCCTGCTGTGTGCTGACTCAGTGGGCGTGGGGGCGACGGTGCAGAATATAGCAATCACTTTATTAATAATGTGTAGGAAATTAAATGACTAGTTAGTGAAATCAAAGCCTGCAAACAGAATGGGGATTTTTTTATCACGTACAAACGTCTGGAGCACAAAGTTTTTCGATGTGTGTGTGTGTGTGTGTGTGTGTGTGTGTGCTCGTGTGCATGTGCATGCCTGTGTGTGTCATGTGCACGTGCATACCTGTGTGTGAGTTAGTGGGAGAGAAAGAGAAACTGGCCATAAAAAACTATGCTTGGAAAAAAAAAAAAAAAATGATGACAGCCACTAATTGGTCAGGCAGCCCTTCATTGCAAGGGTGGTAGTGGGGTTCAGGGAGTTCATAAACCTTAGATTAGTTAAAAATAAATAATAAATAAATGAAGATACAGTGATGAAACATGCCGTATGGGAATGAGGGAAAATAATTAATTATATGCCAGTATTGAATCAATTAGATGCTTTGAAGCCACAACAATTGCATTGCCAGAGATTATTAGGCTAGAGAATACAACATTTGCATGATGTAACGCGACTTCCAGCAAAAGCCACGCCCACTTCCAGATAATTTTGTTGGTTAAACAAAGACAGACAGATAGATAGATAGACAGATACAATACAGATAATGACATCTCTGCACACTCCTTGTGCCCCTTTCAGTCTGGCAGGAATCGATGTAGGCCTTTGTTTAGCAGCGTCTAAAGGTTTCTCACACATGATAAGCGGCCTGAGCTGTGCTCTCCGTTAGTCTGCATCAACTCTCAGCAGTCAACCTGGCCACTAGCAATAAAGGAAAATAAAACTGGTAGCACCATCTGACTGCTGACACAAGGTTGTGATATTGTGTGATATAACAAGGCATTCAATTTTGGCTATTGTTATCCTGAATCTGACTGAACACACTTTGAAAGGTCGCCAGCGAGCAGGGTCAGTGCTGAAATACAACTATCTTTGAGCGTAACACAAAGGTAGAAAATCCGAGCTGTGTTCCATCAGTAGCCAGGACCTGTCCTTAATAATGATTCTGTAGTTGAGCCAGCTTGCTAGCTTCTTTGCGTGTCTTTATCCTGGCTTCTAGTCTTTGTCTCCAAGGAGGGAAATGTTTACTGCTTATCATCCTAATCTTGTAGCTGAGTATCTCTCTAGGATAATTGCTGCTGTGGCATATAGCGGCTCATTGGTTTCAGTTATGGTGGTGGAGGGAGGTGTGTGTAGGGCTACACTGATATCTGCTGGCACATTGCTTAGCTTGCTTAGGATCATCACCATTATATCGAGAGCTGTGCCATGTGAGCGCCACTGCATAGGACTCAGTGTGTTCCTGTATTCCTCTGTGGGTGCAGGTTGCGCTTAAGTCGGGCATACACCTGATATTTGAGCCACACAAACTAATTTTAGAGTCATACCAAATTTAAGCTTTGTTAGGCTTCGTTTGCGGTGCAGCGTACAGCGGGGAGCGAGGACCCATCAACTGCTCCCCACCGGCTGTCGGACGTTCGGATGAATTTCTAACGGGAGAAATTTTGGTCGGCTGTCGTAAGGCTCTCGCACAGTTGAAGCGCAGCCAGGAGTCGATTCCCCAGCCTCAGTGTCTGTTTTTTTCTCACTGCGCCTATGTGTAGTGTCACATAAAGCCTCTGAAAGCACCAAAACAAACTTCATTCAAGGCACCTTGTAGCTGAGACTGCACTTTCACCACATTTTCGATTTGAAGCTCGGCAAGTAAGCCAAGTAAACCAACAGGAGCCTAGAGTGAAACATGTCACTCATTGCTAACAAAGAAAAAAAAAAAACTTTTTTCCCTGTAGCTTCGGTTTAAGCCCTATGCATGTATATGTGTGTCTGAGTGGGAAAAAAGGAGAGAGAAATAGAGAGAAAGAGCCTGACAGCAGTACTCAGAGCTTTCAAACAAACCACTATCGGCAGTTGTCAATAGCCAAAACAGTGTGCAGGAGTGGAAGGGCCGTTTTAGTTTCTGTTTTTCACGTACAGTATGAGCACCTGGGTCAAGACTTGATAATCGCACTGTACAGTGTAAAAGGTGAGCTCTGGCTGTAAATCGTGGATGATTTACTCGTGCAGTGTGAGTTGGAGTGAACCAACAAGATCTCAAAAATCGTGTTGTGCATGCCAAGCCTTACATCATCTCCTTGGCATCATCGCTGTGGCATTTACATGCTCTTTGTAATCCATCAATCTATGTTTGAACATAGGATAAATAATTGTTTTTTTTTTTTTGTTTTGTTTTTTTTTATACTGGGCATCAGAGCTTCATCATATGTTTCATGTATCTCCTCTTATTGGGTTTGCCACTTAATTTACATTCCAGCAGTTCCAGGTTTTCTGCTCTTGCTGATAAATGGTTTGTTCCAGTAGAAACAGTATAATCAGATCCCTAGTTCCCTTGTTAAATCATGCAACATCCAAGCCAATATTCATATAACTTTTCTTGTCTCCTGAAATGGGAGGAAGTGTAGCATTAGGAGTCTTGTCCAAGAAGTCTTAGTGGACAGATGGTTCACTCTGGGCTTGAACTCCAGTCCATATGTGTGCCAGTTATATATTATGGGTAGTATCCAAATGTAAGGTGGTTCTATTTTATTTTATGTTTAATGTTTTATGTCTTATGTTTTATGATATAATGTTGAAGCTACATAAGGCAAGGGATTTCTTTTTTTTTTCCTTTTTTGTAAATGTTAGATCCACCTTTACATCAAACTGTATCACAAAATTGGCTATGAAGAACATGTGAGAGTGAAGCAGGGTGATGCTGAAAAAGATCACTGAACCTATCCTTAATAAATAAAGGTTAAAAAAAAAAATGAATTCTAAAAATAATTGTGAAAAAAAGGCATGTCAGCACTATATTTGTCTTGCTTACCCACACGTGTAGGGTATGGACACAGGAGAAATCAAAATATAACAAATGAACTAATTATGAATAACAAAAAAGCAGGAACGTTGAGTGGTCTGCCCTGAAACAGCTGGACTCAACACTGTCAGAACTTTTACCTTCCTATTAATGTTGGAAAAACTACTGATGTAGCCTAATAATCATGCATTGTGCTTTCTTGCAGTAACAGGGGATGACATTTATTACACTAATGGGAGATTTATCCAACTATTATAATTGGACAGCCGTGTGTTTGTGTGTTCTAACATTTAATCCCTTTCCCTTTGGGCCACTGATCCCACTGCGTACTTGTAGGGGTTTTTTGGGGGCGTGAAGTCGATTGAACATGATCCCGAGTCAGCTGGACCATGGGAAATAGGTGGCACTGGCCCATAAGCCGGACCCAGAACCCCAATCTCTGAAATGGAAGATCGTGGAGGCATGGGACTGAGAGTCAAAGTGGAAACTGAAACCCTTGAGACTGTAGCTGTTTGAGCAAAGCGGGACAGCAAACTAAGAAAGGTCTTTCACTGGCAGTACTGAATCTCTTGACCTGCCGTGCGCATGTAGCCACGTTGTGATGTTTTGACACCAAAAGACACCCGGCAAGGGCAATGATGAATTCCTTTTATCGGTTTCTTTTGTCACAGGAATACAAAACAACCAAATGAATGAAATCAAACCTCCAAACAATTTTGCATGAAACACATTTGTCCTCCTCCACAAGTCAAAACAAAAGAACCAATTATGGCTTTTTATTTTGTTGTTTTTACAGTGATGCCAGACTGACATGATAATGAATTTGCCGACTGATTTATCTCAGAAGAAGAGGCATGTTGAATCAGCTCACATGTGCACTACTGTAGCCAACTGGGACTTATAGTAGGCTTGTAATTTTTTATTTTGTTCACCAAAACTCACCAAATACTCCAGCTGCAATTTGGTTTGAAGTCTGAGCACCTCAAGGCCCTTGTGCCAAGTTGTGCACGGACTTCAGATCCAGATAGTGAGTGCGGGTCACAGGAACGTGCACTGTAACTGCTCTGGTGTTGCTGTTGTTGATATTTATGTGCAAAGATGGGAGGGAAGCATGCCAAGAATCACCTTAAAATGAATGTGAGCCCCTGTGTATGCCTCCATTAGATAATGAAGGCCAGTTAGCCTTGGCATACAGAGCGCGGTGGTGCACGAGGGCTTTACAGCCAGTCACAAACATCAGTGTGCCATGATAGACCATATCTAACATACTCAGAAAATGATGATCATGTAATTTTTTGCTGAGGTCTGCATCCAACAAACATGTTTTTTTTTTTTTTTTTTTTTTTTTCCATCTGGAGAATATGATTTGTAGACCAAGGCATCTCTGTAACACCACAATGCTTCATTTATAAAGGTTTTGTCACAAATTTTATTAAAAAAAAAAAAAAAAAAAAAAAAAAAAAAAGTGGCTTCTGCAATCTGGACATTGCACTTGGCCATACTGTGATTTCAAGAATATTTGATTAATTGTTCTAGATACATTAACAGGACTGTCATTATTAGCTACATATTTTATTGAATTGATGCTTGATTACATTCACTGGAAATTAGATCAGTAACTCTCATTTCAACAACACATGCATTGGCTTAGAGTTGATTGGTAGGATACATTTGCATTTTTTATTAATGGCATTTTAAGGATATAAAAAAAATAAGCGACTACAAAGTGATTTGTGACCAGAGCACTGACACTCAGGCACAGCTTTCATGAGGCAATGCAGTCTGTTACCATGCACACCTATATACGTATACATCCATATACATCTATATTTGCCTATGAGGTTACACTTATAATGCATATGCACTTCTAATGAGTTGTGTATTTCACCATGTATTCAAAATGACATTCAAATGTGGCATGAATATAATTGGGGTAACTAGTCGTATACATGCAGTTGTTTACATGCGGGTTTCATACAGAAACACTGAAATGTCCACTCTTTCTTTTTATCCTAATCACTTTATAACATGTCCTAAGCATGTTTGAAACTAAACTTCATTAACTGGAATTACTTAAACTTTTGCGGATGCAGCATCCACTTCTATAAAAGTGTAGGCAGCTCACAAGTGCCGTGCTGCTGAATGAAAATGTCATGTCATGACGCACAGATCAGGAAAAATTGAAATGCCATACACTCTGACAGAACCCTGCCACTATGTATAGCAATGGCAATTTTATTTATATAGCACATTTCATGCACAAAGCAAGTCAAAGTACTTTACAGTAGATGAAAGCACGAAAAGAAGTTTAAAACGGTAAAACGAGTAAAGAATAATAATAATAATACATACATACATACATACATACATATATAAGGAAACCAATGTAAAATGAGTGGTCGGTGGAAGGTACAAACAACATAATAACTGAAAGCTGTGTCCTCATGCTTTGCGCACAGGCACTTTGCGTCTAGGCGCAACCACTAAACCAGCCAATAATGATCTGAGTGCTCTGGTGGGTTCACATGGCACTGGCATTTCTGAGATCTATTTAGGACCAAAGCCATTAACAGATATAAAAACAAGCAGCAAAACCATGAAATCTGTTACAAACAGGCAGCCGATGCAGAGATCTAAGAAATGGGAGTAAGACGCTCTGCTTTCCGAGTTCTCGTTATCACCCTAGTTGCTGCATTCTGAGAAAAGTTGCAGCTGTTTTATGGAAAAATATTTTATGCAACATCAATGGTGCATGCACCTTGACAGGAAAAATATAAAGCCCATTGTTTATGTGCATTACGGTACTGCTGAGCTTAAGTTTTGAGTCTTGGCAGGTGTTCAGTTCATGCTATTCTGATGCACAGCGCGATGCACACGGAAAAAAACAGACTCAACCTTTGTATCAAAAAAAGTGGTGCAGTCAAGGGAACGTGTGTTTCAATTCATAGTGTTTGTAGAATTGTGCACAATTTAGCTCGCAATGCCCTAATAATGCCTTTCGAGCAGCAAAGAGAGCACATTTAGCAGGCAGCACAGATTGTTAAACCATATGCATGAATTGCAAAAATCAGAATAGGGATTTCCACATTAGTTTTTTTTTTTTTTTTTTTTTTTTTTTTTTTTTTTTCCCCACTAAGTAACTCCCTCGTGCCTACAGACTTACCAGGATTTTTTCTCATGCAGACATCTAATAAACAGTTGAGCTCGTGCCCACCTTTTTTTTTCTTCATACGGTCTTTATTAACAAGCTGCAGCAGTAGAACGCAAAACTAAACAAAGCAAAAGCAATATTGTGATGAATAGAGTAGTAATGAATTTTTTTTTTTTTTTTTTGGGTCGTTTTTGCAGAGCTGAACTTCAAAATCAATTCAAAACGTTAGCCTGGCTGGAATGTTGGAGATAACAATATTAACTTACGCTACACACAGAGTTGCAGAATATGTGAATGACCCACTTGCTGTGTCTGCTGGTTTTGAAGCTACTCTTTTTTGCGAGCTTATATTTTAATGTGGTGGAAATACTGAGCCTGTTATGGGACAGTCGGGCGATGGCATGTACCCAGAGCCTGTCATCAGTTCTTTGGGTCAATACTTCAGTGTCACTGCTGACGGGACGGGAACACTTTGTGCTGAGCTTAAAGCATAATTGACAAACATCTAATCAAACAATGCCTGTTATGAGCATTTCTATTATTGTCAATTAAAAAAATGTATGTATGTATGTATGTGATGTATGCATACTGAAACTTACACTGACACACACCTGACAGACTAGTTGTTGTTTCATTAGTGTGCTTACATTGGGTGTTACATTAGCTCAGGCTTGATACAGGTTTATTTCAGTGTATCAGTTATTTTCTGTCTGAAATGTGAGAGTGTTGTGTTCTCCAATTAAATTGCCGCCTATGATGGTTGTGGAGGTCAATAACAAAACAAAAGACAAAAAAAAAAAAAAAAAAAAAGAATACATAAAAAGCCCCGGTATTTCAATAAAGGTACACACAGTTTGACAGCGTACAGTTTGCGAGGCAGCACGTTGCCAAAGAGGCATCTGTTAACTGTCTTTGATTTCATTAGACTGGAGATTTTAAGTATACTTGCCTGAACAAAGTCTAAAAAAAAAACAAAAAAAAACAAAGTGACAGCCTGAACAACAAATGTTGACGTTTTAATTTATGGTTAAGTATTTTTGTAAAGCAATTTTGATTATTTACATGACATAAGTGACACTTTTAAAATTTACTTAGCTTTATTTAGCTATGTTTAGCTCAGTGGGTACATGATACTTGGGGCGAAGTTTTTATAAATGTGAATTATGCTTGTGATAATTTCGATCGAGTGATTAATCAGCCAATCTTTCTGAACTGAAAAGTAAGAAAGAGTGGGAAACATGTTTTACAATATACTACTTTGGCCGGTATCAGACAAATTAAAGCTTTGGTTCATGAGTTACACTGGTTTCTTGCCCAACAGAGCAATATATGACTGAATTTTGGAATGGAATGATGAGGCAAGGAAATAATTGTTTCTGAAAATAATATAACTAGTATTCCAAAAGGATGGGTTAATCAACTAGAAAATGGAACTGTGAAACTTGATCTGGTTATTGGGGAAAAGGAGTGGACTGAATGAGAACGAGCGAGGACATATACACGAGAGAATCTGGTGCAATAAAAAAAGCCCTTAAGTCCTAAAGGCAATACAGTACGCACAGCCACTTCCATCTCCTCCATTAAGGGTGCACCACGTTAGCTGGCCGAGCGTCAGAGTCATCAGTTTCACCAAAATGATAATCCCGTTGGAGCCTTTACAACGGTCCTTTGTGAACCTCCAGAGAGCCCTTACCTAGTCATATCGCTTCAGCTACATTTGGTAGCTCGTATGCATGCACGTGCCCTTAAAAAGAGGGGTTGAACACTAAAGCGTTCAAGTTCAATTCAGGCATATTTCAGACGCTAAAAAGCACCGGGCTGTAAGATGTGATTGAAAGCTACAACGTTCTGCCACTGGCTCATTGACGCCTCCACAGGACAAGCACTTTAATTAGCACACATTGGTTCAGCATAGATTTCTGTGTAGACGTAAGAATGATACAAACCCAATGGACATGTCTATATCAGGCTCCCGTGGGGAGCTTTAGAGAGCGCAGAGGGGGGAGACTTTGGCATGCGTTTCAGATTGATCATCCACTCATTACTAGTCATTAAATGTGGTACCGGCATAGCTGAGGTTTTTCCCTCCTATATCCAACATCTGATCCTGCGGGGACCGTGAGACCTCACTCACAAGGTCGGCAAAGAGTCCCTAGGCGTGTTTTTTTGGCAGTGATGCATCAACACTTCAGAGAAATTGAGTTACACAAATCTTTATAATAGAGTCAGTCTCTATTGGTACTCGACTGGGAGCAGAAACAAACACAAGGCCTGGGAAAAAAAAAAAAAAAGTTCAGCAATTACCACTTCATCATATGCTCATCAATACAAGACAACAAAACATACGAAATTGCATGATTGCACACGCTTGCACACTGCACACACACCCACACACACACGTTCAGATACACACAATACCAATGCACGCTGGTAAAACGAGCCCCCTTTGTTTCGTTGTAGTTGTAATTACAGCTGTTGTTATGCAAACTTTTTTTTTTGTTGTTGTTGTTGCTATTTGTTTGTTTTTTCTCCATTCATTCTGCAAAAGAGCAGATATGAACTGTTAATTGTGAAAAAGCCAAGCTTGCAGAAAAAAAAAATGGACAATTCCAAGTGTCTGCTGAAGAGATGAAAAACTCTTGTGCACGGGCGCTCTGCTTTTAAGTATGCTTTCCCGCAGCTCATTCTTTCTTTGTCCTGGTTTTTTTTTTTCATTTCTGTTTTCTTCGTGTTTTTACTTAGAATGACTGCTACTGACTTGCAAAAGCACAAACCCTAACTGAGACATAATATAGATAATTTCCTATTATATTCCTTCGCAATTAGACCATCTAAGGTCGGGTAATTTCGAGGCAACCTTTCTGAAAATCCTCTCAGAGTGAGGCCGCTTCTTCCCTGAGACGGAGTGGATTCTGGCAGGCATAGCAGACTCAGCTGTCGTCTTCCTTGGCGGTGCGACAAGTTGATATTTCATTTGAATGCACGGCGCTCTGAGCACTGACGCAAAGGCTATTACCCAGAGTGCCCAAGTGGGCTGGCCAGTAGTGCTAAGGCTGTGCGGCGAAGCACTTCAAAGAAATGAAAAGTGCGTAAGAAAACAAAATATACCTACTACCTCTTATTAAATGCTATATTGTACCACAGGTAATACACGTTAAAAGGAAGAGTGTGGTACTTTGGGAAGGGGGTGGATTTTCAAGGTTATAGACTGCTTGAAAAAAAAAAAAAAACAAAAAAGGAAAGGGGAAAAAAAAAGTTTTCTAGGTCTGAACAGCGTGCGCACACACAGCACATTCTGAAAATCTACACCATACATAGAAATAACAGCTGAAATTATGTGACATGCATAATTCACAAGCAGCATGACTGAGGGGAAAGAGGCTTTCGTCAGTATACTCTTCAATCAGAGCACCTGAAACATGTGAAAGGCTTAGAGATTTGGGAGCTTCAATATGAACCTGCTATAGCCAGCAAGCTCCCCCCTCACCCCACCCCAGCGCACCCACCCCCACCCCCACCCCACCCCCTGCCTTTCCTTCGCTTCCCTCCCCGACTGTCTCTGACACAGGAGCCAAGGGTTTTAAAGTGTGTGATGTGTGATAGAGCTTAGGCAAGCAAAATTCTAGGGCACTACAGTGCGTGTGATATATTACATTATTGAGTGTGTTCACTCAGATTTAAGGCACATAAAATTAAAAATACTTTCAGGGCACAGAAGTATGTGACATATTACCAGTCACGGGGCCCATCATGCAACAGTGATTAATTGGACACACTGGCATTACAATATTGAAATGAAGTACCTTTTACACACTTAAAACCCATTATTTTACGCCCATTAATTTGAAAATTGGAGTGAGCTGTAATTTCAACTCCCAGCAAAAGCACGAAGCAGTATAAAACGACTGATTTATGATAAAAGCTTCTTTTATAACTACTGTTCGGAAGAATTGCGGCAGCACACCGTACATGCGGAGATAGGAGGAGCGCTATATGCTATAAAAAAGACAAGATATGTAAAAACACTGAGCATAGCTTGTTATTATCATCCCAGTGGTAATGGTAAGAGGAACCCCACATAAACTGGATGGCATATATGAAATGAAATTAGCGCACAGTTTTGTAACCTCAATTATTCTGTCTTCATTTGCGAGGGATGTCGTAACAGAGGTCTGGCGAGTCTCTGACCTGCTGAAGCGTAACAGCGAGAGAGAGGCCAAGCCGCACGTGCACATCCTTGGAATCAAAGTGGGAAATGAGGGAGGGGATTTATTCAGTGCAGTACATTAAATTATTAGTGGTTAGTGTGATATATAGATACACTCACGGGGTGATAGATGGGAACATGAACCGATGCATGGACAGATGGATGGAGGACTGATAGATAGATAGATAGATAGATAGATAGATAGATAGCCATCCAAAGCAAGTGGACGGCAACAAAGAAAATCATCTGATTCCTCGGATATCAGCACTTAAATTAAGGCTTACTGCCATGATTATGTGTATTGATTTGTTAATATAAGCATTAGCATTTCAGATCAATGGGATTAAAGGATTCAGGATAAATGGTTTTCTTTTCTGTAAATTGGCAACACATCTTGAATTCAAATTTGTCTGCAAATGAACGCCGATAACAGTAGCATCGCAGCAAACATCGGCTCTTCACTGTATGCACTGTGCAGGCAGACTGCTGAAGTCACTGGAGCGGTGTGAAGCCACTGACTTTCTAATCATTTTGCTCTCGTGAGATAATACAGCCGCACAGTTTCCTGACTGTAAAACCAGACGCCTGCTCTCGATGAAGCGTACATCCGATTCATTGCATGCCATGCATTTCAACTTGAGGTGAGCATGCATTGTTGGAGAGAATTTTAATGGACCCCTGCTCTAATTGCTGTCTCGCAAGCCTTAGTGTGGAGCTGATTAGAAAAACAGCACATTGTCTATATTACACACAGGTGAAAAACCACTGTCACTTAGACACCATCACTCTCTGCAGCCTGCAAATGGGAACCAGTGATTGTACCGTCAAGATTTCAAATTTAATTTGTAAAGAGGGAGACCTTTAAAAGGCTAATTGGTTATTGTGAATGTCAACATCTTAAAGGGGCAATTTTTACATGGCCATAAAGGTAAGCCACCATGGAAAAGATGGCCTTAATGAGAGGTGCTGGATGAAACTACGCTTGGTATTGTGACATTTTTAGAAGGGCTCCAGCCAAGCCCTTCTGTTCTGGCTCTCTGATACATCTGACTCGGAGCACGGCCTCTGATAGCGGTGACTTTGGGAGCTTTACAAATGTCCCGTACACATATATATCTTGAAAAACCTCTAATCCAACATGAATACATCTCTTAGACCAAGCTACTGATCATGTCATGGAGGAGTTCCCTTCCAAAATGACATTTGCACCTCTTGAGAGAAGTGACGCCTGCTTATAGAAACATGAAAGCAATAGCGCTATTAAGGGATAAGCACCTTAATGCCTCATTTGATAAAATATTAACATTTACTGTCTGGAGATACTGGATAATGAGCTTCAGGTAATGATTTCCAAAATGAGTATAAACCGTTGCAAGGAACAAATACAGTCTGGTTAGAGCATGGTCTGCCTCGGGTTATAAAGTTTTTCTCTTTCTGTTTTTTTTTTTATAAACAAATTAAAAACTCTATCCGGCAGTTTTATGGATTTGTTGTGTGGACAGACAGTTTGCCTCTCTAGGAAATGCACACAATAAATCAGGTCATATCACTGAGTCTTCAACCTTTACACCTACGATGCTTAACACTCCAGCTAAGCAGCTATAGGGGTGGAAGTACTTGTCAAAATTTGACAGCAGTGAGTCTTTCCTGGCCCATTCCATGACAGATAGAGATCCAGAGGTGGAAAATTGTTCTCAAATCCTTTAGTTAAGTAAAAGTAGAACTACCGCAATTAAAAAATATGCCAAAAAGTCCTGTATTCACAGTGGTACTTAGGTTAAGGTGTTAAAGATCATGTATGTTAATAGCTGTTAACATATGTGTTAATATATGTGTCAGCAGCTGCATTTACATGGACCCTAATATTACACTAATAATCAGAATAATAGCCCAATCAAATGAAAAATGCCTCATATAGCCACGTCAATCAGAAGAGGCTGGCCCGATATGACCCAATCAGAAGGAGAGGGGTGGTGTAAACCTTTGCTAATCTGTTCAATAGGATAATTGCTGCCTGATAACCATGTAAACTTGTAATCTGATCGTTCTGTCTGCATGTTTGCCCTACATAGGGGTAACATTAGGTGACATGACGAGTTACTGGGAGGCACAGAAACACGGCGGTGGCAAAACACAACTGGTCTGTGGCTGATGCAACTTTTTTATTATAAAAATTAAATCTTTAAAAGATTGTTGAAGGATTGTTCGTGGTTGAAAGCCTCGAGATCAACAAACAAGTCACTGAAAAGACGAACAAACCCCGAATCCACCTATTCATCAACCAAATCAAAAACAGCTGGAACAGTTTGAAGGCTGCCTGCCACAAGGCTCAAAGTCAAAAAAGCAAAAGTGGTGCTGATCAATCCAGTTTTCATTTTTACAGTCTTATAGACGACTTGATGGGAGAGCCACCACTGGCAAGCCTGTATTATAGGTTTATATTATATCTGTATTTTCGGCAAAAGTTAGTCTGATTAAATGCTTTGGGGCATGTAGATGCACATCTTATCGGATTACTTAATTTAGCGTGCATGTAAACAGTGAAGCTGGAATCTCTGATCAAAATGATTTTGATTTGCATGATCGAGCTGAAGAAATATTGCCCATGTCTCCAAGGCATGTATATCAATACATTCTGATTTAAGTATGTGCTTATAAGTATCACAATGATAAATTACTGATGTACAGTATTTCAGTGTATCATATTTGATGAGCTTAAAATGTGATTCTGAAGAGAAACTATGTCTTTCAGCCATAAGATATAGTGCAGGCAAAAGTACAACATTTGCCTCTGAAACATAGTGGCATATGAGTTTTAAGTCTCAGAAAAAAAAAGTCAAGTAAAATACCAGCAGCACAAAATTTCATGCACAGTACCTGAGTAACAATAGCTTGATCCTGTACACCTCTCAGGATATCAGACCTCAATGTAAGTTCATGCCCCCCTCGCCCCCACCCCCACCCCCACCCCCAACACAGTACTGGAGAGCTGTGACAGAGCAGCCAGCTGTAATGAACAGAAGGTCAGGATGTCATGGAGAATATGATCGGCAGACAATCTTTAAGCTGGCTATTGAACTGCAAGCCCACAGCAAATGCTGAAGAGTTGAAGTCATGATTGATGTGGGTGGTGTGCAGTTGTAAAACAGCATGCAACAAAGGTCAGGAGCACAAAAGCCTTTCTATGAGGAGTTTGTAAAAGGCAATAATTATACTTAATCAGATTTGCCCTTCTGCTAACCATTTCATGGCTTTCTTCCAGGAATTATAGCCTGTCCTGATCTGTGTCAGAGGTACTTAAGCTGTTCCTTATTTTCTTCTTTCACTCTGAAAATCGTTCTTCATTAACTATGGGAACTTATCTTTGGCTTGATAACTGCATCATGGGCCATTCATCCACCTCTGCATCACCAAAGCAAAACAGCCACTGAAACCATACCAACCAAACATACCCTATAAGACCATACTAGCCGAGCATGTGGACTAGTGCAAGGAGTTTTCTTTAGCAGCGTATTTTACACAACATGAGTCCATGGAGCATCACACAATGTCTGAAAAGCATCTTCACAATCCTTCCTATCAGAATCCTGAATCAAAAAGACAAGAAGAAGAGGAAGGAGAGGAATATTTAGAACAAAAGCGTCCCTTAAGATAATCCAGAGCACCGTACAGCAAAGAAGAAACCTAAAATGGACGACATGAAGGTACAGCGAAAAGACAGGCCTACATGAAACACGCTGTAAGGGTTTGGCACTGTTGGTGCGCTCAAATGCATTATTACTAAAAGTGACAACAAAAAAAAAAAAAAAAAAAAGAAAAAAGAAAAAAGAAAACATCCTTGATGGGGGCTTACAATCAAGTTCAGAAAGAGGAAACATGCCTCACACACTGACAAAATAATCCTTATTGATGACTTAAGCCTTTTGAAACAAACAGCCAGAGCCATCTTTTTTTTTCCTTTTTGTTGTTGTTGTTGTTGTTTTCATTTTGCTGTATCGTGCTTAAACAGAGCTCCTGCAGAAACACACAGAACACCAGTCTAACCAGTGAAATCTGCACCAGCTTGTGCCACAAACCCGCCCCAATCATTCTCATGTCATCACAATTGTATCTTTTATCTGCATTGTTCGTGGGAGTGTGAGGAGAGATAATGTTTCTCAATCAGATCTATTTAACGAAATTATTTGACACCTGATCGTTGGTTTTTGACAATAGCCTTATAGCAGCAATGAAACACTAGATCATTTCTCATCTGGTGTTTTTGCATTATTTAACCACTAATTCTATCTACTGTGTAAATTAGCCTGTTATTACTTGGGCATCTGTCTATCACCAGCACCTGCAGACTATTACAAGCCAAGCTGCAAGCTGCTGTGGTTTTGTGCCAATACAAAACCAACCTCTGAATAACAGGAATCATCTAATTCCCCACACTCTTATAGCATTGAAGAGAGGAAATATACCCCACCAAAAAAAAAAGAAAAAGAAAAAAGACATTATGTTTTA
Source organism: Myripristis murdjan (assembly GCF_902150065.1). Lineage (NCBI taxonomy): Eukaryota > Metazoa > Chordata > Actinopteri > Holocentriformes > Holocentridae > Myripristis > Myripristis murdjan. The sequence continues at coordinate 9,654,974 of NC_043991.1, read as the reverse complement.
CACTTGTTTGTCAGAGCACTTCAGCATAAGTTTTACAGAGTTGTGCTCCCTTGACCAATTACTGTCTATGCCAGCTCAAGGAAACTGATGAATTATTGAATGAATTGAAGGTTAGTGCAGCATAATTGGCCTGTCGTTCGTGTCTAAGCAGCTCTCCTTGAGGAAAATGCTACTGCAGATCATTGCTTTCAGTCAGTCAGGCTGTCATCCTGCCCCTGTGTTGTTCATAATGGTAACTGCACTTTTTTTCCCCAAAGAAGACGGAGCATATACAATATGTAGCTTTGCCCACCGTCTGAATGATGTTCTTCCTGTCGAAGCAGCCTAACCACAGTAACTCATTTCCTATTCATCAGTGTTGGGTTTGTTAGACAAAATGTATTATGTTACTGAGCGCTTGTTTTTATTTTGAAAAAAATAATGCCATTGCTTTATATTTTTACTCCCTGAGAGTAGTTGGTCACACTAATCGTTATGTAACTTTTTCTGTTGCACCTATGAAACTACAAATCATCATCCTTGTAACCAAAAAGCCTCATGTCAAGTGTTGGTGTCCTCTTTGTGTGATACAATCAAAGCAGAGCGAACACTTTTACCAGGAAAAAGTCAAACTTTTCAACTATTGTTTGACTGAATACTCATCCATACTGCCTCAGTGTGTGTCCTTGTCAACTGACAGGACAACTTGGCTTGTATAATGAAAACTAAGTGATGGATGAAGCTTCAATCAAACAATTTAGAAGGGGAGGGACTGAAAACAAAAGCAGGAAAATACTTTAGGCTGGTATGATGTCATTATATGAATTTAAATAGCTGGCTAATCTGTTGCACTACAGTTAGCTGGTAATAATTGTGTAACACCATATTGACAACGCTGATTACAGTGAAACAATGCTCCACAGATGTGTGGGTATGCCCTCCAGGAATGCCGCCTTCTTGGGTAATACAGTTATTAAATAGAAAGCTGCTTGACTCCAACAAGTGAGAAGTCAAGGTAAGATGGATTACATCATAGCCACTTATAAACAGGCAACTGCAAGGTAATTCAATGAACTCGGCACACACATAACCTGCCTGTGTTTGTGTGTGCATTTGTGGTCATATGTGTGCATTTTTGCATATGTGTGTGAGTTATAACCCTTCATTCATTCCATAATATTCCAAAGGCACCAAAAGCTGCATTGAAAGAGACCATATCAAAGCATCTGAGACTATAAATCAAAGCAACTCCAGACTTTCTTGAGCAAGAGAAAAAAAAGTATCTCATGATCTATTCGGTAAGGAGAATTCCACAATTCCTCTGAGCCAAAAATCTGTGAAAATTTGACACAAGCTGCACAACGCAAGCCCCTGAAATACTGACAAGTGGATTCCAGTTCTTGAAGCTGAGTGGTGAGTGTAGCTAAGTGGTGAATTTAGCAGTGGAGTACCCATGGTCAGTAAAATGGAGGGGGTGATAAGCAGTGTAGGTTGAGATTGGAGGTGCCCAAGGCTGTCAGATGAGGGTAGGCGCGGAAAGAGGTGGGACGGAGCCGAAACATGTCAGTGGTTTAAAGAGGCTTGAGGGACACAGAAAAAATAATGTAGATGTCACTGAAATCCAACGTTTGCATCTGCTATGGGTTGGAAAAAACACAACTTGCAAACAGAAAATAACAACCACTTATGTTCAAGGTAATATTATTTTACAGTGCTAAGTCCTCACTAATTGTGCATTAGCACAATATGAGGGGCTGCAGGGGGCAGGGCCAGGTACATTGCACATTCAGGATTTGGACAATTATATCACAGTTAAGAGTAATGGGTCCATTTTCTGTGATTTTCAGAGTAATACAATCTCAGCTGCATTTTTTCTAGTTTTTAAATTTGGGACCAGCGAAGGAAAAGCTCTCAGTGAATTGTTGATTTAGACAAACACAAATAGATACAAAATGGGAGGGAGGGAGGAAGGGGGGGCATTGCTGAAAATATTGGAAAAACAGTTTTCCAGGGGAGAAGCGCTATTCTCAAATATTGAAGATTTCAGCATCGGACGCAGGAGAAAAAGCCATGTGAGATTCGAGGAAATTGATGCGTTCTTAAAAGTCCTATATTATCCTTATCTGGGCATGCCAGTTGCACTTACAGATACGATGGACCTGCGCCAGCCAAATCAACCTATTTTATTGCTGCAAAGCAAGTGCGCTCCCGAATAACAGATAGTGATCATTTGTCAAATTACCACGGGCTCAGTGGGCTGCTCCATTCTCCCGTGGCAATCGCTTTAAAATGAGACTATCAACCACTTACTTACCCATGTTGTCTCATCGGTTCGTTTCCTCTGTCCTCCGTAGCGCAATCCGCTGCACAAATCACGACTTGCTCAGTGGCGCTCTCCAACAACTGGCACCGTGGACCGCGGAGCACTGCGCGTCTCTCAGAGCAACACGAAGGCAGACTGACCTGCCTTCATTCTAGATGAACAGCTCAAGCATCTATAATGGGTTATTTAAGTTTGCACCCATGCCTCCCGAGTCGACACACCACAACTTTTGAGCTCTAACCGCGCTATTAAGCCCATAGCAAGTTCAAAGTAAAACGCCTGGGTATGGGGATGCATCCGACCGAGAAAAAAAAAAAAAAAAAAAACGGGCTCCGGGTACAGGTACACGCAAAAACATACAAACAAACAAAAAAAGCAAACAAAATCTAAATAAAACACACGTTGCAAAAGTTAGACATGGAAAGTAGCTTTAGTGTACAGCGGGAATCAGTCACGGACGGAGACCGTATCCTGTGCGCAGACGTCGACATCCAGAAAAACGGTGTTGCACGGCGGCGTTCACGGAGAGGCAGGCTTGCTGCCGGACCAGGATGGCACTGTCAGGGCTCGTGTGCATTTGTGAACAGGTTACGTGTGCGCGCCCGAATGCGTAGGGGACGTTTTAGTGCGTGTGCGCGTGCTCGTGATTTTTTGTATGTATGTGTGCCTGTGAGAGAGAGAGAGAGAGAGAGAGAGAGAGAGAGAGAGAGAGAGAGAGAGAGAGAGAGAGAGGATTTCAGTGCAGTGTTTAACAGCTGTGGTTGAATATGAGCTTCAGATTTTATGTTTTGTTGTTGGTCTGTTTTTTTTTTTTTTCTCACTAATATGTATCTTCCTCTTCTCAACTCACCACTTTTGCAAATGCAATAGCAGTGTCTCCCTTTTGTGATGCTTTTCCTCCCTTAGCCTTTCATTATGCAGGTGTTGTTGTGCTGGGTATGCTGAGGGCTATGTGGTAATCATTACAGTATGAGTGGGTAGCCTGATCCCACCTCGTGTTGCATAATTATTGTGGATAGGAAGGCTAAATGCAAGAGTTGTATTGGAGCAAGAGAGAACACATGCTGCTTGACAGGCTTTCCAGGCCAACTTTTTAATTCATCCTGTGGTGAAACAGGCAGGTCTATTTTCAAGCTGCTTCTCTCATTAGGGAGCATGTCAGACGTAATAAAAACCACAGAGGAGAGGGGTTGGGAGAGTGGAGTCACATTTTGTGGCAGATGTGATGTGATAAAAGTTGATCAGCTTTGTACCATATGGAAGCCTCTGTGCATCCTATTGTTTTTGACTGTCGTCTGAATGCAGATTGGACCTTTTTGGCACGAACAAAAATCCTGACCAATCTTCCTTTCATCTCAGCCTCCCTCTCTCTCTCTCTCTCTCTCTCTCTCTCTCTCTCTCTCTCTCTCTCTCTCCCTCTCTCTTTGAGTCAGCGTGTGAGCACCTTGTTGAGGTTCTCGCCATAATTTACGCACGGACCATATTACTTTCATATATTTGATTTAGTCTCACCATATTTAATCACTTCAAATTGTGATTAATTTCTGGCATGGTGTTTTGTCTTCTAATTGCTACTTATTATGGATGATTCATACACAAGAGATGTAGAATGACGATAAATTTTCAAAATGTCTCCATTATGAGATATGGCTCCAGGCAGACTTGTCTTTCAATTTAGTCTTGTCAGATTAATTTGTGACTTACATAAACTTTCCCGATGGGATGACATTGAAAGTATGACGTGCAACGTGGACAGTGGACTTCTACCGCTATAACTTTATTTCGGTGGTTTTAACCATCGCGCTGTTACATTGTTTGATTTGATATGAAGTAAGAGACACGCCTGCAAATATCTGAACACTGTGATCATTGCTAACTTAGCTGCTATCTATCTCAGTCAGGTTGTCTGAGGCATGTCCTCCAGCATAAAGCTTTGATAATTTACATTACTGTGTAATTATTTTCTGCACGTCAAACTAAATGTAGGCGTAAATAATAATTTAACTGTTGACTTTGTATCTCTTAATTTAGTCTTGCAAGCTGAAATGGAAATAGGTGATGTGATCCGCGTGAATGTGCAACAACAAGCCATGGAACATCAAAAGATGAATATAGTGAATGTAAACTGCCTTGTAGCACTTCTGTCCTCTGGACCAGAACCAGAGTTTTATGGCAGTGCTTTACGCTTATGATGTATAAAAACCACATATGTACATCGCTGCCAAATGCGAATTGTAATTGTAATTGTAAACTAAGCAAGACAGGCAAATATGTACAATATATGATCCTTTGAAACTTCTGCTTGTTTTTTTTTCCTGCAGCGTGCAAAGCAGCTACAGAGCCTGGCTTACTGATGAAACAAACTCACAGTAAGGGGTTATGGCTCATCTGATCGTCAGCGCACTTTCACCTAGCCAGTCACTCACTGTGAACAGCGGTTTTTCCTCCGTGGTGAGCATCACCTAACAAGCTCAGTCACCTCCTGGTGCATGCTGTCTTTGACTTCCCGTTGTTGGCCCAGTTAGTGTCCGATGCGGGGAACTGGTAACAACTTGTCAGCCATCCGACCATCCAGCCTATCATACAGTGCCATGAAAAAAGTATTTGCCTGTTTAATACGCTGACATGTTTATATGTTCTGCACTCGATCACTAGTACCTTCAATTTAACACCATTTGTAGTTTTTATATGTAAAAGACCTTCCCATGTTATCTCCCAGGAAGCCAACGATTTCCGTCCTCTGATGCAGTGCAGTACAGATAGTGGGCAATCATCTGGAAGAGAGTGCCGCGGAAAAGGTTGGAGATGGTTAGTTACTGTTTGGGTAACTTTCAGGGGATTTTTAAAAGTACATACACGGCTGTGAAAGACTCGGTTAACACTTAGGTTTCACGCTCAGCACTGTTGTCTGAGCCACGCTTGAAAGGAAGTTAACTGTGAGGGAGAACGTCAAATTGCACTTGTCTGGGCAAGTGTTGGCTCTTCGGTCAGAGGGGAGGCGGCTCTGTGATACCGACTGTTTTCCGAGGAAAGTTGACTGCTCAGAAAGTTGCGAGAAGTGAGCAGATGTGGTCACGCGCTGATTTGCATATCAATATATTTGCTACAGCCGCCGCTGTTAGACAAGGAAGGGATTCAGCTACACCTCGTTTTGGGAAATGCTGTCAGTCCTCTTTGGATTAGACAAGCAAGTGGCACAGCTCCACATCAGTTGTACATATTTGGTGCCAACTGCTTTGAAGTCAACGTGTTAATATTGTTCCCCATGCTTGGAAAAAAAAACCCTCCTCCAAAATGGATGGGTGCCACTCTCTTGCCATTTATTTTATTTTTTTAAACTTAAAAGCAGAGTGAGCAGGATTTTCCCAAAGAAAAAAAAAGTATTGACTCATACACTCATATCATACAAAAATAATCACTCTCAATTATCACTTTTGAGCCACTAGAAGTGTGTGTTAGTGTGTGTGTCTGCAGAGACCCTGCCCTCGGCCTGGATTTTCTTGTTTTGTTGAGTCCGAGACTCTTCTGGGCGTCGGCCTTTGGGCAGCGGGTGTGTAGCTCCCGGCCAATAACAGTGCACGGTGCCAAACTGATAACACAACATCCAATAGACATTACAAAAATCACGGACGTGGGCTGCAGGAAAAAGGAGGATCAAGCGAGGCGAAATGCCAAGCAGACAAAACACATTCCAGAACGCGAGTGAATCCGCGGTTGGCTTTCACTGAAGGAGAGGATGAAGATGAAGAGTGAAGCGGCGCTGGCTTGTCTTCTGTTGGACAGGCAGGTGCTGGTGGGCCAATTTTTTTTTTTTTTTCCCTAGGACAGTGACATTACATTTTCGGCAGGCATTTCATTCTGTTGCCATGCTAAGAAACAACAGGTAGGTGCTGGTGTGCCAAATTTATTTCCCAGGACAGCAACATTACATTTTGGGCAGTCATTTCATTCCGTTGCCATCCTAGGAAATGAAAAGTCGTTGCCAGCAGTTTTCTTAGCCAGGAAGGAAGGGCTAGCTTTGAATGTTGTGTTTATCATCCTTAACTTACAAATGCAACTCTGCTTTTAAACGTCTACTATGCGATTACACTTGACCACTAGATGGCATCAAGAGCAGCAACAAGTTTGTATGTAAACAACTGACAGAGCTGCTCCTCGCTCCCTCCCTATCTCTCCCTGACTCCAAAAGTATATGAAACTGCAGAATTGAGGCATGCAGGCCTAAGCTCTGTGCCTGCAGGCTAATAAGCAAAACCAACTGTGGTGTGTTTTATTACGTTTCTTATCAAGTTCTGTTTTTGACTCCAAACTTGGCATTTTCGGCTCAGTGGCACCGCTTGCCTCGTCTGCTGGGCCGACTCAGGGGGAGAGCGCTTCTTTTAAACAGGAGAGTGAGCAGAGCTCGACTCTGTATTTGGTTCTGTTAGCAGAAATTGCAGAGGAGGAGAACAGGGCTGAGCACAGCAGCATGGCTGTTCTGCGCACACATTAATTTCAGGATTATTAATAGGCTCCAAAACAGCATAGCACATGTTTAACTACAGGATATTAAAAACATTTAGGCTAAGAAGGGCTTCACTAGATCTGTTTGTATAGATAGATATATATAAAACTGCATTCTGCTCTCTTGGGGCTCAGCATCCATACACCTACATGCACTGCCTGAAAAAATAACATCACCTGCCTGTACACATTTATAGGCATGTGAACATGTTACATGATCCTAGCTGGCAGGCTGGTGGTGTTTTTGTTTTTTGTTTTTTCCTCTCTCATGATGTACATGTAGGTGCCTGGATGCCCCGTGATTGCCGGCCCATTGGTTGAATTATGGGATTCTGTGGTAGCTCATCACTCATGTTATGTCCCCCAAAACTACAACTATTCCCAAAATGCATGCGGTACATTTGCCAGAGCCATATGCTGTCGTTTTGACTGGCAATGCAATGAGGGAAGACGGGCAAATTGTGACCATTTTGGGTTTCTGTCACGTCTAGATGTGTGGCATCCAAAACAGTCACAGTCCACAAAAGTCACAAAACAGGTGCCACTTTACGTTAATTTTGTGCTTGCTGTTTTTACTTTTTGCCTGTTTGTACTTTACCTCCAGATCATAGCACATTTTGCACAAATAACTGACTGCACTTCAATGCACTTCACTTTCAAATAGATAAAAATAAACTAATAGGTCTCCATTAAAATGAAAAAAAAAAAAAAAAATACTATAAAATATACAGGTGAAATAGTGCAAAAAATAAAGTGCAAGTGAGATGTAGAGAGTGGAGCAAGGCTGTGACTGGATATAAAAAACAAAACAATGTATGCTTTCATTCTGGTTCTAGTTAAAAAAGCAGCATTTTGCACAATTTGTAGCTGTCCTGTAGTGGTTTTTCCACATAGAAGTCCAAAGAGAAGTGCATTACAGTAGAGAAGCCTGCTGGCGATAAAAGCATGCATTAATGTCTCTATCATTATCCTTGAGAAAAGGTCTAACCCTTCATAATATTTTTTCAGGTGATAAAAGGCAGGTTTAGTTAAATCTGTGACATCTGCATCAAACCTCAGGTCGAAATCAAAGACAAAACGCAGCTTCTTGCTTTTGGATGTGCTGTAATGTTCTCTGGTAGTGACTTTTTGTAACTGTGTTCTCTCAGGCTGCCTGGTTCCCGTTAACTTT